>NC_135173.1:21456364-21781364 GCF_041146795.1 Maylandia zebra | reverse complement strand
AATATCTCTACACAAGGCAGCTACAGACTGTGATATAAACAACAACACATTGATAAATTTAATTTCAAGGTAATAGCTGTTACAGTATATTTGTACATTTTCTTTACACCTGGTGATAGAAGCAGTGTTAACCTCTATTACTGTGCTGCTATCATCTCTCCATGGAAGATTTGAAAGGCTCTTTTATCTTGACTCAAACGGTATAAAAGTAGACTAAAAGTACTCCATAAAAGCCATAATTTCTTCAAATTATAATGGATCTGGCAAATGCTGAAAGCCAGCTATTTTATCAACCATCCCTCACTTCTTCCCATTACAAGTCTGAAGTATCAAGATGTCTGACCAAGGTCAGCTCGCACGACTCATATCAAGGTACCCTTAAATTTCTGCAGAACAACCTTAATTATCACATTTCTATTATCTTCTTTGTATGTTCATATTTCTCACACTAGATGGAGTGTCTCTCGTATGCCATTATAAATTATTGGTCTTTATGGAAGCATACTGTGTAAAACACTAACATGCAACTGGCAGAGACAGCCTTTCCTATAATAGCGTTCAGGTTCCTGCAGAAGCTTGACTGTCAGCTTATACACAAGCCACACATATGAGTTCACATCTGCAAGAGAGTGAGGTACATAGACCGCAGAAGTACATGGAAATGTGTGGATTATATCATCAGAAATATTCTCAGATACATGCAGTACAGATTGGGCTTATAGCATAAATAATGCTACCATATACAATAGGCATTCGTCAAATTAAGATAAGATAAGATAACCTTTATTAGTCCCACACGTGGGAAATTTGTTTTGTCACATTTAAGAATACAATTTCTATAGTAAGTAAGTAAGTAAGTAAAATTTATTTATATAGCGCTTTTCACAGATAAAAATCACAAAGTGCTTTACAACACAGGAAATGGAAATATAAAAACAATATAACAGTAAATAAAAAATGTAAAACTATAAAACTATAAAAACAGCATAAGAAGAAATTAATCAAATGCTTTTCTAAATAAAAATGTCTTCAGCTGTTTCTTAAAAGAATCAATGGAGTCCGTGAAGCAAAGAGACAGTGGGAGAGAATTCCACAACCGTGGTGCCACAGTCTGAAAGGCCCGATCACCACGAGTTTTAAAACGAGTGCGCGGTACCACCAGCAGTCTCTGGTCTAATGACCGAGAAAATGTATGTGGTTTCAGCAGGTCGGATAAATATTGAGGAGCTTGACCATGTAGGGCCCTAAAGGTTAGAACTAAAATTTTAAAATGAAACCTAAAATTTTCATTTTAATTTGAAAAGTAGTAGTATAACTTGGCATGAATAAATTCCAAATGCCATCTACACTGGAAAGTTTTTGGTAATAGAAATTTAGAAAATTAACCACTTTTTAATAATAATGTATAAAAAAGAAATTATGATGATCATTAATTTTTTAATTTTTTTATATAAAAAAAATCAATTTGTATATAATTTATAATTTTTCCCATCTACCTACTGCAAAGTGGGGAATTTACTGATTTCTTTTCACACTCATGATGCTACACTGAATACTTTGCCTTTTTGTGATTAGATTAAATATGTGAGGTTGCTTGGGGGTTTTTTGTTTTTGTTTTTCATTTGAAAACCAGTTGTGTTTAGTAAAGGTAGTTATCTGAGTAGCAGGCTAAACCAAGTTTGTTAAATGTATTTCTTATTCCAGCTGCTCACAGATGTAATTAAAAGCTTGAAGCTTGAGCATTACCATCCTGACACAGATTAGGTCTTGGTAGAGTGTCTGTGTTTCACCCATTGGCCTGACAGTAAGAGAAGGTCAGACAATTAACCTATGTGTCCTGCACCGGCCGGTGTCATGCCATGGGTAAATAAAGCTGTTACACTTTTGGATGTTTCTCTGTCGTCCCCCATTTTTGTGTCTGTTTCTATGCAACAGTGTGTACCATGTGTTGTTGTTGTTGTTACTTTATTTTCCAAAGTGGATTTGAAACAGAGAATGTTTTATAGAAGAATAATTAGGCCTTAAGGTACTGTGGGCTCTCAAGTAATCTTCTCTTAGGTGTTCCAGTGTCTGCTAGTTTAATAACCTGCAAGAAGCAATTTAAAAAAACATACAATAGTCAAAAATTTCTCGTAATTTTTGTATTATTTCCTTATGGGTTTATTCATTTAATTTTCTATTCTTCTCTTACTGATTTGATCCATTCATTTGATATTCTTCAAGTATGATTTCAGTTTTTCTCATGTATTGATTTAGTCATTATATAACTTGCTCAATATGAAAAAAATCTGAAACAAACAAAGGCCTATGGCTAATTTTACCACCTAAGACAACCTTAAAATATGCTATGATATGATCTGATAAAAAAGATCAAACTTTTAAGCAGCTCACTTTCAGATTCAATAGTAAATCAATTCCAAATGGCTGAAGTGCAGATTTAAAGAGAGATACAATGAAATTGTTTGACTGCAGTACCATCACTGTGCTGCTTTTGACCCTTTTCGTGTGGAATTGTTTTTTTGTGCTAGTAAGGGAAAAACACACACACAACTCCTTGTTTGTCCTTTCTGGCTGAGTGATTCCTGCATCAGTCAATCAATACTGAACCATAGCTGAACCAATATTTTTTGTTCCTTCTTTTAATATGACCAACGAGACATTGTCTGCCAATGGATATCTGGGTTGTTTGGCCATGCTGGATGCTTGCTCTGTGTCAGTCAGAATCAACAAATACCCTGTGCTCAAATGCCCTTTTGTCAGCGTTTGCTCTCGTTGTTACTTACAAGTTGGGATGGTTTGTACCAGTCTATTTTGGCCAGGGCAATCGTTGCAAAGGCGCTGGCACATTTTGTCTGATCTTCAACTTTTATTGGTGTAAGTAAACCAGCACAAACACAAGGCAAAGATTAAAAATGTCCACACAGAAACAAGTTCTGAACCTTGTTGCTGTGAAATGACAGTGCTAACCACTGAGCCACTATGCCACCTCCATACTGGTGATAAGTATGTGAATGCTTGACAAAGACTCTGTCACGTTCAGACTGAAAGGGTAAATGTTTTTCAGGCAATCTGAGCCATCTGGTGTGTGGTGGAGACACCAGCTGGAGGGAGGCAGGAAGATGGGTTCAATCAGTCTGTGAGAAAATGGCATAAGTAAGAGAGTAAGGACTGTGAATCAGGTGATGTCTCACGATCAGGGCGAGAAGTCCGGTGAGTCAGTTTCAGTTGTGGAGACCTGCTGAATGCCAAGACTGTAGTCTTCTGTTGCGAAAAGAGTGACGGCACACTCAGAATCCACCTCAACTTGTCAAATTTACATTTTCTTTTGTCTTGTTCAGCATGGTTTTCTCTAATACCAGTCCAGTGCAGCTATTCAACAACTGTTGACTCTTTTAAATGGAAAAAAAGAACCTTCTGCGTAAGTTCAATAAGGAAGATCTGTAATCACTCCTCTGCCTGCTCTTCTGGGTGTTCGGCTGCTTTTCCGTTCCTTACATGTCTAGCACTTTCCCATGCTATCAATCTCAATACCGACATCATTACTCTAGTCCAATGATCCTCTCGCCCGCCTTCTTTGACCTAACCAGCCTCTACTTTGCATGGTTAAAATCTTTGCTCTCTGTCATTCTCCCTTTCAGGCTGTCTTTCTTGCAACCCACCGCCTCCCCATCTCCACATCAGACACCTCAGCGACAGCTCCATTCAAGCCTCAGTCTTCATCTTCACCACCGCCAGCGTCTAGACTCCGGGGGGTCCTCTCCTAAATCCTGTCACCACTGGGATTCCTTTCTGCCATGATGGTTCATCAGAGTCTCATCACCAAATACATTCATTTTTCATCATGTTCAATTCTTCCAAGTGATGTCCCCTTATTGCACTAAAAGTTGAAAGACATTTTACTCTTCAGACACTGGGAGCAAGACCATACCTGATTATGTTAAACTTTCTTCAGCATAACTATCTGTCTTATTTGAGTTACGTAACCTAACATTGGCAATCAGGCAGAGCTGTAACACAAAGATGGTTATAAATCTAGTTTATTTTACAAAGTACCATCCCAAATCCATGGCTCTAAGAATCCTAACATACCATACACATAGCGCGTTCATTATAACAAGTTGTCAAAATGCTGCTGCCATTCAAGAAACTTTTAATAATGCAAATATAATCACTTATAAAGATTACAAATAAGACAGATGGGAGAAAACGGTCAAAGAACCACACAATAAGCTGTCAGGTTCAGGCTTCTCCCCTAAACTAATATAATTACGCTAAACTAATAGGACCACAATCAGAAACAGAACTGCTGGTATCTCCTAACCCTCTGTTTTCAGATCACATCACTCTATTAATACTTACTATTAATGGAGAATAAAATTGTTGAAGCAAACAGGGAAAAAGTAGGACAGGACGTGTTTTTAAGGTGTCTTTTCTCTAATGAAACATGTAGTTGATTGGTTCTATACTTTTTTAATCAAGTTGTCTTACATCCTACATATTTGATATCCAAAGTATTATCACACCTAGCCATATTCGCCCTAAGATGCACTCCCAAGGTCATTTCTGCTATAAAGACAGTTTATCTGGCAAAACAGCTGGTTTTTGGACATATTCACCTTTCATGATATTTAGCTTGGCAATAACAAGGATGAAATGTACTGGCAAGAGCACTTTCTCAGAAAATATGATTTGGAGGAAATTCCACTGGATGTGGGGCATTATGTCATAGTAAATAGATGGGACGCCGTCAAATGTAAGGGTGACTTATCCAATAAGGTACTTGATAAGATTCCTTTATAAAAAGTGACAATTGTCTCTGTGCCTCCAGTCATCAGATATGTCTTTATGACAGCTCATGTCTTGCTTCTCTGCTGTAGTATGACCTTCCACAACACTACTAATAACCTATGTTTCTTATTGATGGTTAACAGCGAAAGTCAAAGACTTTAGATCTTTAAAAAAAAAGTCCCTCATACACTGATGTCAGAGGGCATCTCGTGAAATAGTGAAACATTAATTGATTCGCCTGTATGTGTTTTATACTTCTTAATCTCTTATTTTAAACATAACCTAATCCAGATTAGTATAGGTAAAGTCTATAGCATAAGTTGCCACAGTGACAGGGTCAGTGTGGATTAAATCTGAAGTGTCATTCTACTTGGTAGTACAGGCCTCAGCTAGAGGCTTGCTTAAAGTTAAAACAAATCATGGCTCTAACTGATTTCCACTGATGTGACCAAATTGCTCACTTATTACTTACATCCAGAAAACTGCATGGAGGAATGTAACATAATGAAAACTGCTAATAGCATAATGTAGATTGGAAGTGCAGTTACATGCATGGCAGAATGCAATGCAATCAGAATATGCTGCACTGCTCTTTGAGACGGTTTTATGTGGCTAAACATTCAGCACAAAATGGCAATTGCATCCAGACACAAATGTTGCTTTACAGGGGTTATCTGATTGGTTAATCAGATTTAATACTCCAGCGCTCTCCATTTGCCTTCTCCCGCTCTCTCGGTTTCAGTGTGCACAGCAACAAATCCACAATTATCCTCACAGCTGAGTTTGTGTCAATATGAAATTAAGATGTTGGGATGTTTTAACTTATCCAATAAGGAGGCCTACATAGATGCACTGGCTTGTTGAGGCCAAGTGTTTTGGCAGAAACTGCTGGGAGCTGCCAGTGACAATTTATGCAGCAAAAAACTCAGAATTCACCCCCGCCAGCCTATACCATCACTGCCACCAGTTGACATGTGCTCACTGGGACATCTTGACTGATCGCCTCATTGCAAATGAAGCAGAGGGCCATGACTGATGTGTAACATGTGCTGTCTAGCTAAGCCTCCATGTGACAAAGATGACAGCATTGGGAACAGATTTACAGATATATTTTGTTTCACAAACTTATTCTTAGTGGCTCAGTAACATTTTCTTGTGCATCCATTGTTAATAATAGTCTAATTGATTAACGCCAAGTAGACTTATGCTTCATGCAGTAGTAAAAACAACAAGCCAGCAAATTTCCAATTCACTGGCTTCCATACTTTAAAGGGTGGGGTTAAAGGGCATGACCAACACTGGTCTTTCGGTCTCTACATCAATACACAGCGGAAAAATTAGCCAGAGGCAGCAAAGGATCTTGGGAGCGGGAGGTAAAGTAGGGCCTCATATATCAGCTCAGGGTGACAGAAGCAGTAACTGGGACACCGACGCATCAATAACCTACAGGTACACACGTACAGTGCTAAAACTCACATGCACAATGGCACTAATGAGGTACAATAGAAAAGGTCACTGCTCAGAGTGTGGAGAACTGTAGCTGCAAACCATGTGATGGATGTAGAATTCCCAAATGCATGTTATTCACCTTTTAAGGATTCCCTTGGTTTTCAATAAGCACAGTGAATGAGGGATTCTGGCAAGAGATAAAGGACACCCAGAGAAGAAAACAGCAGGGAAGAATAGCAGCCAAACTCCTCCAGACAACCAGCTTGGAAGCTGAGGGAATTTTCATCCACCCTGCAAATATTGATTTTTGTCTTTGCTGCTCTTTCCATCAATGCTTTAAACTAACACCCCATCCCCAACTACCACCACCTCTCTATGCCCTCCTCTGGCGCAGGGCCAGCAGTGTCCTGGGTGGTTTAATAAAACTAGCACATTGAAGTCATGATGTGGTTCACTTACTCTTAACTACAATCTCCAGTGACTTCAGGCGTTCTACCATACCATTTTTCTAAAGTTTTTTTTTTCCTTCTATCAAAGTCAAACACTGAGGCAAAAGAGGATTTTTATTTTTATTTTTTTTAGCTGTGGGATGCACACATCATTGGCAGTGCATATTGCATTGTATTTGATTATAGTTCATATCAAAGCAAAGTCACTTTCAGGCCAATTGTGCCAAACTAAAAAAAACAAAACAAAAATCACACTAAATATGGTATGTGGGAAAAATGGTGATGTGCTGTGGGAATCTGTAATGAATCTGCCAAAGTAGCTAAGCTTTTGTGCTGTCACGCAGGCCGATATCTGCAAAACAATACAAATGGTGTAGGAAAAGTCAACAGATAAACAAAGCAACAGTTCCTAATATAGTGTAGTTTGATCACTGCCATGTCCTTATCAATCTCCTGAGCAGCACTAACATCTGCCTGTGGCTCAGAGACCTTCTGCTCAGTGGCTTTTTTATTTTTTTTGTTTCCTTTCCTCTCATCTCTGCGCATCAGCATTTACAAAAATCAAAAGGGCTAGAGCACTGCAATTTTAATGGAAGTCATCAAAGCAGCTATTTATTTATTAGCTGCTTTAACCTATTATTTATTTAATAATTTTAGCTTACCATAGATTAGCTACACAGAATCAACATGGGAGTTTATAACATGATGCACTTTCTATTCAAAACGAGTGAGTTTCTCCTCAAAATAGCTTTTCCATCAGCTGTCTCAAATTTCACACTAAAGCTCTAAACACACGGAGCCTGTCAAACTTTTATTAACATCCAGGAAAGCACAGTGAGAGCCATCTTTGCTTCATCTTTACTCTTCCAGTTTCAGTGCAAAATTACCCACACAGTCATGAAATTAATGACTCTGTCCAGATTGCTGGAGCTAATAGCAAGCTATGCGTTCTTGTACTAACGAGCAGGCATCCTTGTTGAGATAATGAACTCGTTGCCTTTTTCTTTCATGTAGTTCTTAAAGGCCAGAAAAACAACATATTGACCTCGTCATGCACCTTCACTCATTTTGAATGATTTTTTTCCCTCAGCCTGAGTGTGCAACTTAGACAAGCGTCTAAAGAAACATACAATTAAGCCATCTGCGACTTCAGGTTCACATTTCTTTCTTCTTCTTTTTTTATATATGAAATTAAGTTAGTTAGAATTTAGCTCATCAAAAAATGATGTTAGATGATGGTCCAGTTTTGGCTGGTTGGTTAAAATGACCTTTCTACAAGATTGTCCTTGGCAAGCTACCCCATTTTCAGTGTTGGGAATGAAGCTTCAACCTAAGAAACAAAAGTTAATTAAAATCTGGACTCCTCACCACCCCATCATTTATATTTGTAAAAAGTGTTTGCCATTTGTAGATCATTGATTTAGTTTACTGCAGTCAGCACACAACATAAGGTTTCTTTCAAGTAAAAAAAACCCAGATTTAATTTTTGCTGTAGGCTGCAAGATTAAAATGTAAGTAAAGTATCCCTTATTTCTTTATAGAGTGTAATATTTACAATATCTGGTGGTATATGGCTTATGATAGGTCTGCAAGACACATTGTGGCATAGGGATTATGGTTAGTTATAGACTTAGGTATTACCCATAGAAGGTATAGTAAGCCTCACTGTATAATTGTATAATGTAGCAAACGTAGTCTAAAAGTAGGAGGAGGCACTGACTCAGCTGCATTCTGCGTTCACTGCAGAACAATATAATATCTAAGACTCTTTTATTCAATCATGCCACACTTCCAGTCTCCTACGTTATTCACTAGTCCACGCATTCTATTTGACTGTGCCATCTGGCACCTACAGCACCAACATGACTGCTACCACTGCAGAAAACAGAGGCAACCCCTTTGTCGCGTTTTGGGGCAGACACATTGTGGGTTTGTTAATGTTGTCTGTCCACCAAGACGTAGGCAGCTTCTTCGCATCTCTCAGCTGGGAAGTCACTCTTTCGACTTGTGTTTATGTTGGCCCGTATTTGTCAGCACTGTTACTCAAGTATCAATCACCCTGATATGCCACATAAAAAGTCATTACTCCTCTGAGAAGGGTTTTGCATCACAAGTAATAGGAGGAGGGACACCTCAGCGGGACAGTTCTCAAAGTGCAAACCAAAGTGAGCTCAGTTGCTTCAGCGAGCGCTCCACTGATCTCACAAACTGTTAACAACGTGATTTTTCTGAGTGACTAACATGATTGGCAGAAAATCCTTGAGTATCCTGAGTTATGAAGCCCCATATTGAACTGATTAAAGTGCCGTTTATAATAAATCAAGTTCTAGATATACAGCACTGTGTGAAAGTCTTGCATCACCCCCTCATTTCTTTATATTCTCTAGGAAAATGGGAAATAAATGCAGTGAAACGTGCAAACATAGATGGAAATACAGTATATAAGGCAAAAACTGAGTTGGTACAATTGAAATGAGCTTGAAAGTCAATATTTGGTACAACCACCTTTATTCTTCAACACAGCCTGAACTCTCCCAGGCAAGCTTTCTTGTAATTTCTTTAAGTAGTCTTAAAGAATAGTTCTCCAGACTTCTTGAAGGATATTTCAGAGCTGTTCTTTGGATGATTGCTGCCTTTTATTCCATTCTCTGTCAAGATGATCCCGTTTCAACAATGTTGAGTTCTGGACTATGGGGAGGCAAGCCCATAACTGATAGTGTTGCAATTTAAGTTTTTATATCCAGGTATCATTTTACTGCATTGGCTAGTGTGTTTGGAGCCACTGTGATGCCAAAAAATGAAAGTAAACATGTTCAGCATGGTACTGCATGGTAGATTAAAATACGACAGTAATTTTCTGTATTTATAATTCCATCAGTTCTAACAAGATATCAAACACCAGACTATGACAGCGCCTCCATCATGTTTTACAGACCGATGTAAACACTGTTGTACCTCTCTCCTGACCTCTTCCACAGAAATTGATTTGAACCAAAAATGTCAAATTCAGTTTTATCACTGCGTAAGACACATTACCACCAATTTTCAGTCAAATTCTTGTGTAATTTGGCATCTCTCAGCCTCCTTCACTGAGACCATGTTTGATGAGACTTCGGTAAACAGCAGACTGAAGGTCAGATGCAAATCTCAGGTCCTGTGTCAGGTCTCTGCTGGTTTCCTATTCTAAGGATATGGCTTTCAGATGCTGCCGATAATAGGTTTAAGGCTACCATTTCTTCCTTTATCCTTTTTGCTTAATATTTTTAAGGATAAACTGTGCAGCATTCCAAGAAATGCCGAGTTTTCAGCTTATAGTGCTTTTGGAATCATGAATTTTAATTCACGCTTCACACAAACTCTATTCATTATCTTTGGAATTTTTGTAGATTTAACTAAAGAAATTATGTGGCCTTACCACAGGTAAATGGCCTGTATTTGTATAGCGCTTTCCTAGTCTCTATGGACCCCAAAGCGCTTTACACAACCAGTCCAATCCACCCATTCACACACTGGTGATGGCAAGCTACATTGTAGCCACAGCCACCCTGGGGCGCACTGACAGATGTGTGCCCAAGGACACAACGACCGAGACTGTCCAAGCCAGGGCTCGAACCGGCAACCTTCCGGTTACAAGACGAACTCCCAACTCTTAAGCCACGATCGCCCCAGGCAAAACAGTAACAGTCTTTGCTAAACTGTCTGTTATGTGTAGATATAGTACAGTTAATTTCCTTGACTTAGTTAGACTGAATGATTTATAGGTCAGTGTTAAGTAGCATAAAAAACAGAAATAATTCCTCTGAAAATGGAGAGGTACAAAGACTGGACTGAAAATAAATGAAAAAGCAGCCAATGTCCAAAGATATGTTTTGAAAGGCCTTCTGAAAGCCTGGAGAGGTTTTGCTCTAAACCACTTTGAAAAAAATTACAAGGTAATCTGGCTCTAGGTAGACATAAAGATTGGATGGGTGTCTCAATATTTTTATACAGTACTGTAGATCTATCGGGCTGTTTATCTATATCTATTTATCATTTCTCACCTCAACTTGAGGCAGAAAGACTTATTTATTAAATGTGAATATAATAACACAAACGGTGGCTATCGTACTCATGACAGTTCTTTCCTTCAGTGTCACTGAAGCCTGTGTAAATCCCATTTCTATGTGGACAATAGCTAACGGTGCTCCTCTATCTTCTGCATTTATTCAGCAGCAGGATATTTCTTCTTCCCTCCATCGCTGCCAACTGCTTGGTGTCATAAAACACTTAAAATAGAGGCAGACTAACAATGAGACAGATGCTGGAGGCTACAGATTTTCTGAAAGCTTCTGCAATCTAAGTTGAAAGCATGCAAGAGTCAGGCAAACACTTTAGCCGACTCTGCTGCATTATAGATGGAAACAAAATAGTCATGGCTGTTTTATCATTAGTTCCTCGGTGTGAGTGTGAGATGAGTGCAGTCTGTGATCTTACCTGAAGATTTATCATGGACAGTTTGAACTTTCAGTAGAGCCACAGCTGTGGTGGCAGTGGCTTAGGTCCAACATTGACAGGACTAAACAAATCCTTATATAATAAAGACTATTTTCTCTATCTGACATTTTTAGGGAAGAGAATAAGTTAGTTGTCGATGTTGTTTGCCTATTATTAAATTCTCTATGATGTACATATACATATGAGTACATAGATTTTTGAGCTGTACGTAATTTGAGAAATTCATTAAAGAGACACTTGGGACTTGAGACATTTGGAGGAGGAAAATGTGGTTTTACAGATGCACGATTAGACAGGCCTGTCATTTGTTGTAAAACACCCATGACTGATGTAACATGTTGTGTTTTGGGGCATGTTTCATCAAAGTCTCACTCACAAGCTGCATTCATATAGCAAACACGTGCCATACAATACCTGCTGTTTGCTCTGATTAGAATCTAAACACTTGAAACTGAATAATGGAAGAACAAGACTCTGGAGCAACAGCACAGTTACTCTAAGTAAGTGTAATATCACCAGAAAAGGTCTACTACCACAACATAAGTTGATTGCATTTTACATGTGCTCTATCATCCAGATTGTAACATTTTAAGGTGTGTTGGAGGAATGCCTCTCATAGTCTAGGACAGCGGTCTCCAACCTTTTTTGCGCCACGGACCGGTTTATGCCCGACAATATTTTCATGGACCGGCCTTTAAGGTGTCGCGGATAAATACAACAAAATAAAACTAGTACCGGTACCGAAAAAAAGAAGATTTATTCATAACACACGTGAAAAGACCCAGGAAAACAGAGTTAACAATAAAAACGATAACAAAATAACACTGAAAACCGATAAAAAACCCTGAAAACCAGACATTTCACACCTGAGCCTCAACTTTCGCGGCCCGGTACCAAACGACTCACGGACCGGTACCGGTCCGAGGCCCGGGGGTTGGGGACCGCTGGTCTAGGCATCTGATCCAGCCATTCAGAACAAAGATTTTAAATATTCACCCTTTTTTCCCCATAAAAATGATATGGCACTTCTGTCTCTGAGGGCTTGCAGTTATTTTTTAAGGTTCTTAAGAAGTTTTTTTTTTATAGCTGCTGTGTTTCACTCTAGTAATCCTTCAAAGTTTTCTAAGCTGCACTGCTTGAACCAACTAATGAGTGGCAAGCAGAGAGATATAAACATGGGCTCTTATGTAATTCCCTTTCTTATGTGCAGCAAATAGTGCACACAATATCTAAATAGCTGTACAGTAAAACACCTTATAGCTGATTACAGTAACAGTTATGTAACAGATGCTGTGGCTGTGTGCTGGTGACGCCAGTTCTAACGCACTAGAGTTACCAACTTCTCACAACACCGGCCCTAATTCAGACACCCACATGATCGTATATCTTAGATCATCTAACTTAAACTAAACTGCTATGTAGACTTTAGCGCCTCAGATGGTAAATTTCACATTATATGGATAAATGATTTAACAACTCAATCGAATTGGAGAAATCATGATTCGACTTCAGGACATAACCCTTCTCAAAGGCTTGTGGCTTACTGGGAAAGTTTAGGCTGAATCTAAGTTTAATGGTCTGTTCACTGTACAGACAACTTAGCTATTTTCACCCCAAACACACATTTCGTGTGGCTTCTTCCTTTAGGCCAGTTACATTTGATTAATTCACAGCTGCACAATAAATAGAATCGGTTTCAACTGAAGCATTAAATTAACCACAATTAGGCCAATGATTGAATGTTCTGATGTAGGTAATTGATTTTATTGTCTCATAATTTAAGCCAAAATCTTTGGGAAAGGGATGAGATTCAATGGCATCTGCCTTCTCAGAGGGAGAGCTATTCATCAGGATCTGATGGGGAATATCTTCACTGTGGGTGCAATAATTGTCAAGTAATCACTCAATAACTGGATGTTTCAAGACTGAAAATAACACCTTGCATAATTCCAAGCACGAGTAAAACTGAAAGAGACAAGTGTCTGTTTGTCTACAAGCATATTTCCATGATGTGGATAACACTGAAGGCTATACCAAACAATACAATTATCTTGTTACAAAAGCAGACGCAAGAATCTTTAGCCTGGAGCTCCCACTTTTGACTGGTTCTTTGAAATATTTGCATTTTGGTGGCAAAAAATAATTTGGATATGCAGTAGATATTATGTTTTTGGAGGCCCCACACAAATCATCATCTCTCTCTTATGTATTTTTTTAACCTTCTACTGCTCTGAATACAGTTTAGATCCTATTATGGAAATACAGCTGCTCAGTTATGCATGCAACCTCCTCGTTTTCAACAAACTACATGACATTCCTTCACGAAAAACACTGGCGTTGAATAATTAAAGAGGACTATTTTGTGTTAATGCATTTAATTATAACGTTGTCATGATGAAATAAATAATTCATGGTATTTTTCTACTTTATCAGAAGTATCTACAATTCAAATGCAGTCGTTTACTTTTTTTAACGTGACCACTTTAGGTTCATGGAGAGTTTTTCATGACCAAAGGGAAACGGATCCTTAATGACTATATGGGCACCTGATGCACTTGCAAGATCCTTCCTCAAAGCCCTATTTTCCTAGAAGTTATGGTAAAAGTCCCCGTGTTTATTTGATTGCATCTACGAACTCTTAAGCATGAAAAAGAATGAGGTTCGTTTCAAGGCTGTTACATAATGTAGTTTCCTCGCTCCCATGCTGACAGTAGGAACAGAGCTTATAAATGTTTAAAGTCAGCCATGAAATAACCATTTTTCCACGGTAATTAGGAGGCCACCTCTGTGCCACTTTCTTCGCCTTTTTGTCTCTGTTTCTACAAATTTTTGCAATGCAATCTGGACAGTGATAAGAGAGGGACAAGTTGCAAATGGTCCCTCTTGAAAGATCAAAGCACCATCATTTTAAAACATTTTGTTCCCCTTAGAAAATTCATCACCGACATACAGCTAATAATATTCTGAGTTCACAAATGAGTAAATTAATAAATATGCATTGGTTTACAGTTCTGCAAATTAAATGAAGGTACAATACGACAGCCGTTAACTTTGGCTTTTTCATAAAGGCTACAATCTCGCCTCACTATTTATAGCTCCCTACTAAACAGTTGAGGTTTTAGAACACGTAAAGCAGGAGTGTCAAACATAAAACGCAGGGGCAAAAATCAGCAAAGACTCTAACCCAGCCCATTTGAATACTTTAGAAAATGTGAAGGAGGGCATACATTTTGGACTTTAACCTGTATTTTTATCAATTCTGTGAATTAACTGAAAATGTCTGCTTTATAATTCCACAAAAGTTACCAGAAGTTACACATTAATATGTTATAATAATAATATCTTACAATTTAAACCCAAAAAGTTGTGCTGACAAATTTCTTTCATTAACTACAGCAGCAGTTCTTTATCATGTAGAGAAAATTGCAATGTACTTTTGAAATTGTACTTCTTTTTCTTATATTGAGATAATCTCGGGAATTAAATGTGCAGTTAAACTACTTTCCACTGGTCAGGCCCAAACTTGACTTGGACACCCCCGATTTTAAGCTTGAATGAAAGGATTCTTCCAAGAACCTTATTTTTTCACCCTACATTGGTATTGTTTCCAATAGAGTTTAATGGTATTATGTGTATAGCCGTGCTTTCTGTTGTTTGTTAACATAAAATTAAATTAAAGAAATGTAGAGCGATGACATAGTATTTACCCTTTATAACTTTTCAGACTGTCTGCTTTTACGCAGTCTGTACAGACTGTCACATCCTACTGACGGCAGAAAGCACATGAGTGTAAAAGAGGAAAAGTAAACGAATGAAACGTTTGCTCTTAACTGACTCAAGACTCAATGAAATGTCAGGCACATTTCCCTTGTAAATACCATGCCGGTTGTAGTAATTCTCTTCTTATACTTAGAGTAAAATGATGTTCCCTGCAAAAATTCAGGACACAGCTTGAAGTTCTTAGTACTGTAGATTAGAGACCAAAGCCGCAAAAAAAAATGTCTTATCACAGTAGGACAAGCCGAGCATTGCACTTGCGATTACAAATACAACAGGCAAGACAACATTTCGTATTAAGGAAAGAGGAGGGTGGACAGCAGGATGTCTTTGTAACAACTTTTAACAACCCGCTGATTTAAGGTGAAAAGAATCTTGCTGAATTGTGTTTTTAAGCATAGCAGGAGGGAGAGAATCCCTAAATCGATACCATATAAAAAAACATTAAGCAAAACACACAAATGACAAGCAGTCTTATTGCAGTAGCTGCTGAAGAAGGTCAGATCTTTGCATGTGGTTAAAAGAAGTTGCGTACAAAAAAGCAAAAGCAAAAAAAAACCCATCACATAAATTCTGCTCTGTGATGTATTTTGTTACTTCAAATGACAAAAGCTGTAATGCCAAGACAAAAGCTGAAGAGCTGTAAAAATTTAATGATACCCACTCTTTGAGAGGGTGCTAATGTAGCACAGGACTTGCTGTTAGTATTCTGCACAGTGCTGTAGTGTTGCCTTTTTAATATTGTTAAGCTTACCATTCGCTAATCTCCGCTGCACCAACAGCAGGGTCGTGAGGTCAGAAAGTGAGGCTGGCATGCTATTGTTGTAACTACCCAAACCTCAGAAAGCTAAGACGACAGCTTAATTGTTCTATGAAATATTCCAGGATGTATTCATTTGAACACGCACGCAGACACACACTCTCTAAATGGTTTGCTAAAGTGTTTCTAATTGTGTGTATCAGCAAGGGAATTCTAACTAATGCAACCAACAAAATGTCTAATTGGGCACAAATAATTGCTTTTAATATTTTTTCATACAGTGTAGATATAGCACTTTATCGTAGCAACTTAACTGGATACTGCACGTGCACATGCACACTGGAACACTTTTAATGCTTTTCACCATTTTTCTCGACACAGACTACATAGAAAGAGATAGGAACTTTCTATATTTCAGGCTTTTCTTTCATCCTTCAGCCGACTTCGGTCCTCCAGCATGCAGTAGCTTAGGTGAGAACTTTAGTTCTGTACTCCCACCTTCAGCATTTCCTCAAAGTCCCAATCCAAATCCCAACCAGAGTAATCTCATCCCTCCACTCTGATGTACTTCCATTTATCCTACCCTTGTACTACTGCCAGCTCAGTCCTGTGTTAGGGAAAAAGGAGAAAGAGGATTTCCTCTGCTTTCCCCTTGCTCGGGCACTTCACTGTGGTTGTAAGTCTGTATCGTTTTGGAGCCTCACAGAATCTGCTCAGTGTCACCCCTGCAGCTCCCCGGGACACAAGGCCCACTTGGGTGTTATCATGCCATTTCCAGCCGTGGGTTCATCTGAACAAGTAGAATAAATGCTTTTATAATATTAGCAAACATGAAAAACATGAGTAGTATAAATGTGTCATATCTGTAACTATTAAAGACTCACAACATGTCACAAACTGTAATGAAAACCAGGCAATCTATTACCTTATACTGTATCTTTATGAGTTCCTGACAAATTAATGTTTCAAGCTAAAATTTATGAGTATATAATTTTATGGGATTTACTCTTTAGAGTTTAGCTGATATTTGGGAGCTGATATTATAGTGGTAGCTCTATTGAGGAGGCTGAAAAGGACTGGCCTACATTTATGGGGGAAAAAATATATTCAAAAGTGTTCACTACTTATTATTTTGTCTGTCAAATTCTTTGTTGTTTGATTTGGTAAAGTCATCTATGTGTTTAAGTTATACACAGTATAAACAGTACTCACATCTTCCTGGTTATATCTGCATCTGTAGGAAATCTATATTTTAGCTAGCTATTAGCTATACCAATATACATATTAGGAATTCTCAGATATACTGGTGTCTGCATTTATAGTGGACAGTAAATAAAACATTTAAAAGGTAAAGAAACATCCATCAACCATGTTATGATCATAGATTTTGCATGGTTTTTCCACCAAAAGGCAGTGCAACAAACACAACACAGCTGATCTGAGCAGAGTGTAAACAAGGACTCCATTTTTGCAATAATAAAACTAAAATATTTTAAAACTGCATTATGATATTATCTTAGTAGATAAATACCTACACATAACAAATGTTATGCAAATCTGCTTATGTTTCATGTTTCTGAAAGAAAAAGTACATCAACTGATATGTCAGATGTAAATATCAGCATCAGTAACAGTCATTAAAATACTCGCAATATAGCTCAATATTCTGCTATATAACATTCTGCTCCTAGGGCAAACCCCAGTAAAATACAGGAGGCGTACAGACAGAAGTACAGAGCTCGGGATTGTGATGTCACCAACACAATGCATTATGGGTTGTATACATGGAAAATACAGAGTCGGATGTTCCATTTTGGTGTGAAAGTTAAATTGTGGACATTAGAACGTCGTAGTCAATGGTGCATATTGAACTCAATGTGCAGGAGTCAGAGGGATCGGAGACAGTGTGTTTATTTACAGTGAACTAATGAACAGGGTCCAGGACTGAAGCACAAACAGGTCCACAGAATAATCTCTCCACAGGGGAATGCTCTCGCTCTCAGTAACCCACTCAGGCACAACCAGGATTCCTGCATAGCAAAGAAACACAGGTGAGGTGAAGACAAAAACCAGATAATTCCAAAAAATACTCACAAAGGCGCCAACAACAACTGAAGGATTTTCCTTTATCTTAAACAGCAGACTGCAAATCAGACAATTACCAACAGGTGAGTTCATTATCTCTGGAAGCAAACCAAAGAAACGGGAACTGAAGCGGGATTCTCCTCTGCAACTGAGGGTGTGGTTAACTCCCAGATGCAGATGGGGGTGAGGAAAGAGAGTACACGTGTTACTTTTTTTTCATACAAATTTGTATATATCTAAATATCTATTTGCCTGAGTCGTTTTCAGGGTTGGTTGCTGTTCATGTGCGTCTCATGGAATCCTGCTCTATGTCAACAAATGTCAACGTTGGTGCTTCAATTTTACTTCAGTCTCATTGTGAAACTACTGATGGTTGGGTGGAATAACATCAGCAATCTCAATACATCTCTTACAGTGCAATAATATCCTGGTCACAACATTTATGTGGATGTTATTTTGACACATTCAACCTACTTAAACACACAGCTCCATAGCAACGGCAATCCACAACGGCAGTGGCCTCCCCCAGCATGACAATGCTTTACACCACACAAAACTGCTCAAAGAATGCAACAAACAGCCCAACGTATTGAGCCAGCATCCAAACTCCCCAGATCCCAGTACAATCAAGCATCGGTGGGATGTGCAGGAACAAGCCGATCCACAGAGGCCTCGTTGTGCAACCGATGAGACCCAAAGGATGCTGTGCAATTGGCCTAATGACAGACAACACAGCACAGCCGCAAGGATCCTCTTGTCCATGCCTCAGCAGGTCAGGGGTGTTCTAGCAACATAAGGGGGATCTACTCAATATCAGGCAGGTGATTTTAATGTCATGGCTCAGATTTTTGTTGTAAAATGGAACAGAAATACAGAGAAAACAGCAAAGCCAGCATTCACCACCTGAAGCCATGTTTAATAGCTGGTTGAATGGAAACTTGGGAAAGGCATGTGGAAACATGAAAACCTATCATGTTTAATACGATAAGTCATGTATTCACTTTCAGAGAAGACTGTGTTATAGGAAGCATTTATGTGAATGAGCTGTTTGAAAGATTATCAACAATGTTACCATTCCTTAAAATTTATATGAAACAGAAATCAACAGGCAACCGCTGAGTGAACACATAAACACTCTTAGAAACAACCACAGGGGAAATATGTACTTAACACTCACACAAGAATATTCATACAAACACACTGCACTATCAAAACACAAGTCCAGTCACAACCAGAACAATCCAAACAACAAACAAAGGATTATTAAGCTCAACCACAACATCAAATAACCCCAAAATTAAAAACCACTACACACATCGTGAAAAATACGACAGCAGCAGAATTTAGCACGAAGCAAAGCGTAAAAGCAAGCAAAGCAGTGTCATCAGCCTTAAAGCTGTAAGCATTCAAAACACAAAGCAAATCCATGACATCAGCTCATGCAGATTAACAAAAGTGTGAGATGCACAGTTACTCTGGATATCAAGTTATATCTTTGTATCTGCTGTTTCAAACATCACACTGCAAACTCCACATGGCAGCTAATATCAGATGACAAATACTTCCTAAAGCAACATTTTCAATTGGAGCATTGAGCAAATTGAATATGAAGTATAAGGGGAAAAAATATGAAGATTACCTTGTCTGTGACAATAGTTCGATTGAGGTGCTGAGTTTATGTAGTCAAGTCAATTGCACAGTAAAATAATATGAATATATTACTAAATGATTCCAGAACTACAGTCCCCAAAGCCACTTTGTCAATATAACTCTTTCAGAGAACAAAAGTCATACCTCCACCACCTAAAAGAATGCTCCACCAACTACAGGTGAAATGTTTAACACTCAGGCATGACTACATAGATTAGGTACATCAGCAAGCCTGAACACGAGTGAAAACAAATTAAAAAAAAAAAATAAATCATGTTTGCAAAAGTATCAAATGGCCACTTACCCAAGCGAGGTGCTGCAGGCGTCATTGTGCTCAAAGCCATCCTAAAGTTAAATGTTTAAACCTTTGGCATTCAAGATGAAGTGTGTAAAGTGTTGTATTTACGACATACATATGTGCAAGGATAAATGCAACAACCAGCCAAATATACGTCTATCAAAAAAAGCTGGGAAAGCATACAGCGTGTGTGTACATACAGCACTATACAGGCAAGAGATGAAATAACCGTCCATTTAAGATTTGTAAAGCAGGTCCAGCAGCGATACTATAAAGCACACAAAAGTGAAAAACCAAAGATGAATGTCAGTACACTGGTTCAAAAGTGTCAGAGCCGAAGCAGTAAATAAGCTGTTGCAGTCAATGTGCTGCTCTGAGTGAAATTTTTCCAATGTTTCTGTAGGGAAAATGTGAGTATGATGGCCTCCCCCATGTGTCAAAAAAAGCTCTGAGTATCCATGAAGGCAGTATTACAGAGAAATAATTATGTGAATGTGCTGCATACAAGATTACGCTGATTTACATTTACATTTCCTACAGCCTTCTCAAGGGTGCAGAGAGGGTGAAGAGACCAGGAGACAATTATATCCCCTCAGAAAAACAATGCCAATGACAAAAATATTTTCACAAACTTATGCAGCAAGTAGCATCCATAGAAGTCAAACGCTAACTCCTTCATAAACAGATATGGAAACATGGGAAATGAACATGAAACACAAAAAAATAATGGCAATTATTTATGTTTTATATGCAGTGCGTGTCTCATAAGACTCATTACAGTGACCATTTTAGCATTTTTAATAGAAACCATTTGTATAAAATGCATTGCATGAGGCAAATGTGGGAAGGGCCTCATTTGCGTGCAAAATCCTCACATGATGCAAATGTCTCATTAGGCTTACAGTATGCCTTAAACATGGGCACTTTACTATTAAAGCTTTTCAGAGAAGCAAATCAGAGGTCTCAGAGACCAAACATGAAAAGCTATAAAACATCAGTGGTGAATTGGGAGTTGTGTTTTTAAGCACACAAACACTGGCTGAAAAAAAAAAGGCAAGGGGATCATCTCTGAAAAAAATGAAATAAAAAAATAAGGTTGCAGCGTGATGTCACAAGGGGCCCTTGTTTTGTTTGAAATGTTTTGTTTAGCTAAATATGTGAAGAAAAATTGTTTTCACTGCACTGAATATATCAAAATTCAACTGCCAAGATAAACAGAAGCTCAACCCTAATAACAAGACGAAAAGCACAAAAGAAGCATACAAATGCCCTCAGTGCATTGTCAGTCATAGTGCCAAGCACTCAAACACTGACTTACCCAAAACCAAAGCATAGACACAATATACTGGATCGCAACAAAAACACAAATAGATAAGGATAAGAAGGCTGCAAACCAAAGGCTGCTAAGTTGGACTTAGCAACTAGGACCCGTTCAAATGTGGAGCTTCTTTCTAATGCTTTAGTGTTTTGGCCTGCCTTCTTGTTTTGTGGAGGTTGAAGTAACTGAAGATAGCAGGCTAACTAGCTAACGACATAACAACTGTTTTTACTACTTTATACCTCAAGAGGTAAGTCTTTGGCTATAGTATCCTGTCCTCTCGTTTTTCCATAGAGAGTAAGCAGAACTATACAAGCTACATTTTTTTGCACGCCACGTCATGTTTAAAGATAAAGATAAGATTAAGGCTTTTTACTAGCTATCACTGGAAAGTAGCATGGATGGGAGAGCTAGCCACTTAGAGCCAGTTTCTTTGTCCAGCAGAGACTCCAGCGCTCTTTGAAAACTTTTAGTTTTCCACACACCACTTATCAACTTCACCCCAAGAAATGCAAGTCTAGACTGCAGCAAACCAAGATTCTGGAGCCTGCAGATCACTGTGCAGTTTGGTTGCTGGATGATTTATTTGTGGTAGCTGGCAATAAAAGAAATAAAGGCCATTTGCTCTGCTGTCCATGTGCCATAAAAATAATATTTTTTTCTTTAAACAACACAACAAGACAGATAGAGTTGAGTTACTTTAATTTAGAAATATGTATGCTTGTGTGTGTGTGTGTGTGTGTGTGTGTGTGTGTGTGTGTGTGTGTGTGTGTGTGTGTGTGTGTGTGTAAAAGCGTATGCGTGTGTCTGTAAATGAAAAATATGGTGAAAGGGAATGCAATTCTAGGCAATAAAAAATTAATTCAAACCATCAATACAGAATAAACAAATGATCACAGTAGCAGCAGTGGGCAGAAATATGACAAATATGGGAGTGATGATGATTCAATAATTTTTCATTATGTTGACATGAGTTTAAGTAGTTATGAGAAATTAAATAATAAGATCTAAAAAAAAATGAAAACAATAAGAAATTAAACAAAGATAATGGCAGGGTGTCTGCACGGATCTATACAGTTACAAGTTTTAAGCAAAGATAAAAGAAGGGAGAAAACTGATCAAAAGCTGTAATAGGTGTAAGGAAAAAAATATGTACTGTTGTAATTACAGAATAGTTAATGCACATTAGTGTCAGCAGAAAACATAACACTATCATTAATTTTTAGATTAACACACTTCCAATGGTTAGACAATACTTTGTGTTGCCTATGAGAAAGTAAAATATAACTAAGTAATAAAATGAATATATTTATATAAGATAGTGAGATCACAGTTTAGAAAGAAAAAGAGAGGAAAAAGAAAGCAAAAAACTACTGTATTTTTCGGACCATAAGAGGCACCGGATTATAAAACGCATTGTCGATGAACGGGGCTGTTTTCATAAATAAGGCGCACCGGATTATAAGGCGCATTAAGCGAAACAAAACAGTCAGATAAGTCAAACTTCACTCAACTCATTCTTCCTGCTTCCTCCACTTCCGTAGCATTGATTCATTAATGTTGAATTCTCTTGCAGCTGGTCCATTCCTGTGTTGTTGCAGTATATTAATGACTAACCTCGCATTGTGGATAGATTATCTCACTTGTTCTCCTGACTGAAGTTTGGTCCGTTTACAGCATCCCAACATGCGATTGCATTTGTCCCTAACCATCAGAAACCCTCACGTTAACTTTTATTGAGTGAAAAAAAAAGTTAGCATTCATCCCCTAGCTTCACTATGTTTATGTTATACTAGCATACCTGAGTTGCTAGTGTGACGCCCACAAGTGTATGGTCACAATTGTAATTTTTTTGTGAATTGTTTTTGATGTAAAAGACCTGATTTTATGGTGGTATTGGACTTTTCATTTAGAGTTTTGGACAATGTAATTGCGTGGCATTGCCACAAGGGGGAGATAGTGGTGAGTGCGATATGCCTTTGCAACGCGTCTCTGCCTCAGACGAGGAAGAGCCTGCAGACCAAACGCAACTGATGTCTCCTGTCTCTGCTTTTCTGTTAAAAAACAGGTTAGTGGTTCAAGTTTGCTCACTGCAATGTACATATAAACCAAAGAAACCTTTTTCTGTCTTAGTGTAAAGACCGCGAATATTGTGAGAGAGTGTGTTTTCACCGATTGAGAGAAAGCTAACTATACCGCCATTTGTAATGGAAGCCGCCATTTCACTCGTAGTCTAAATAGGCAGCTGGTCTTATTACCTGTTTTATTTTGTGACAAACGCAGCTCTTAAGACGCTTCTTTTATCCTGACATTATTGGAAGTTACAGTTGATTAGGACCTACCCAGTTCTTATGTGTCAAATGTAAATAATCTGATGTATACTGTTTGTGGATGATTGTGAACTGTTTGTGAGCAATGGAAGAATATTTTTGTTTATTGGTTACAAATGTAATATATTGTTTGAATCTGTTAAAGTATAAGGAATGTATAATGGTATATAAGCGGGTTAATTGCAGTGTTAGTGGTGCTGCACAGAAATGTTTTTGATGCTGAAATGCAGTAGAATTGGTTACAGATTTATTGTAAATAAGGACACTCATACAATGATTATTTTGTAAGTTTATTCTTGCGAGAGTGCAAGGTAACCAAAAGGGTTTGAGCTATGGACCTAATTGAATGTTTGTGTTGTTAAAAGAGAAATGTGTGTGTCTAAATGAAAAGAAAAGGACGTTGTTAAATTCTGTTAATAAACCAGACGAGGAAGAGCCTGCAGACCAAACGCAACTGATGTCTCCTGTCTCTGCTTTTCTGTTAAAAAACAGTTTAAAAACAGACCCCATCGAAGGCCTGTAACACTAGCAATCACGTAGCAAATCATTATATACCAGCTAGCCCAACTTCAGTAATCCTGCAAATGTCACTGCTGTTTAGTTTTCTGTCTTCCTTTATGTTGGAAGTGATAGCAGAGCTGTACGTTTTAATTTTTTCAGAAATCTCTCAGTCAGAACATGCTATATCATGTTTAGGTGGAAACTAGTGAGCTAACTTCCTGCTAACTTCTAACTCTGTTAGATTTAATAAATCCTGTTTTCATGGATGCCTGGATGTTAAACTTAATTGTTACACCTGGTAAAGCAGCAACGCTGATCATTTCAGTACAGATGAAAGAAGACAGTTTTTAACTCTCAGCGATGCCACAGTGTTCGTTCGAGTTTGGGACCTGAAGTGGACAGAGAGCCCATAGTCCTCCGCAAGGCTCCTGAATATGGTAGCTGTAATGCTCAGGCAATTCATCAAGCGGTGCGGCTTCATAGCTTACCAAAGTCGTACTAAAACATTTTTTGACAGATTTTTGAGCACCGTGTGCCACATAAAATCGCCTCGAGGTCAGTAAGCACAACCAGAATTCATACATAAGGCGCACTTTTTGACAATTTTTGATTTTTGAGAAAATTAAAGGATTTTAAGTGTACCTTATAGTCTGAAAAATACAGTAAAGAAAAGTCAGTTTCATTTAATCACCAAAAGCAGACCAAGAGAGTTTGGTGTTGACACTGTATTTAATGGGATAATAGGATGGTTTCAGTGATCTAAAAAAAAATCTATTAGTAAGGCCTAGGGATGGGTACCGGGTTCTGACATAAACGGTAGTAACCAGACCGAAAAGCAGCGCACATTTCGGTGCTTTATTTCTGTGCTTTTTTTTTCCTGAGATGTCATACACTTTGGATTCTAGCCAATCATTTTACCTTTCCAAGGATAGTAGGCGGGCCCAGGTACGTACATTCTTTTAGAGCAGAGCTACAGATTAAAAATGCCCAAGGCGAAGCGGTGAAATTCTGGCTGTACTTCACAGCAAAAGATGCAAACTCAGCACCCTGCAACAAGTGCTTTAAGGTGATACTGTGCAAAGGAGGTAACTCCTCAAATCTGATGAAACACCTGGCGACGTATAGCATTTTGTTAAAAGCCAAGAAATGCGCCGTATTTGATAGCTTGCTGCAAGACTTCACACCGTGCACATCTACTGCGGGTGGGTTGCCTGTTATCGGACCCAGAGTTAGCAACATCCCCCAAAAACCCGAAGAGGAGAGGCCTGGCCCCTAGCCCTGCCAGTGTAGCAGAAATGATGACGGATGATGATGGCAGCAGCAGCCGTTCTTCTCTGTAGCTTAATGTTGTTCGTGTGTAAGCTAACCACGTTATTAAATTAAAGCATGTAAGGTGAACTAGCAAACACTGTCGTAGTTATAGTGGCTGTCTTCTTGTTTGATGGCAGATGCTCCCTTCACCCTGGCCAAAAAGGCTAAAATGACCAAAGAAAAAGTGGAAAACAGTTAAACATGAGAGGTTTTTGGACAAAGTTTGTGTTTTTTCCACTGATTAAGCACTGCTTCCAGGCAAGAGTGATACCATAAATCCCCTATAGCTGCAGAAAAGGCTAACATTGTTATCTTTTTACAAAAAAAACAGCTGAACATGAGAGGTTTTTGGACCAATTTTATGTTCTCCATTCTTTAAGCACCGGTTCGAGCACCGTTTAAGCACTGGCACCGTTTCAAAAGTACCAGTTTGGTACTGGTATCGGATAAAACCTAAACAATACCCATCCCTAGTAAGACCTAGTTTTAGACTAAGTCAAAATGGGAATCATATAAAAACTTGTGACAAATTTTGCTTTTTTTAGTATTCCACTGCAATAATACCTAAATTTGAATCATATGAGATGTGCAAAATGGCTCTCCTTAGCTCTACTTTTTAGTTAACACAAATTTGCACATTTTAGCATGCTGACACACTAAACTAAGATAGCAAACACTTTACTTGTTAAACATCAGCACTTCCATGTTTGCTTGTTGACATTTAATTTAGCTCAAAATACCATGGAGCATATGTATAGCTTCATATTAGTAAGTGGACTGGTACACATAGTGCTTTTCCATGTTACCAGGCCACTCAAACCTTTTTGAACTACAAGCCTCATGCACACATGTACACACAATCACACATGTATTTATACAAGTGTTTTTTTCTACACCTAAGCACCTTGTCTAATATAACACTTTAACTCCTCAGCCACAGCCACAAGGTGTATCATCATACTGTATCATGTCATTCCATGTCATGTTTCGTTCCTTAGTAGAAATCTAGCTCTAGGTATGTATGACTTATCCAAAATCACCCTGGAAAGTGTAAAAGTAATTGCAGAGTAGTGAAGATGGTGGCCAAGGAGTATGAGTGTGAAATTCCCCAAAACCCTGGCCCTTATGATAATAAGGTTAATGATAATAATAACAACACAAAAAAAACATTACAACAGCAATCAAAATTGACTTATTAAACCATATATCAAACAGAGACACAATAAAAATATGCATGTTTAAATGTAGAGGAAAAATATTCACAAGAGAATTGATATTTACAACTTATCACAAAAAAAATCTCATAATGTTTATGTAAATAAAGCATGTGAGTGTATAGGCTGTCACAGAAAACTGTGGGTAGAAGAAGGTATTATAATTTTCATATCCACTTGGATCCCAGTCCTGCAAATTTCATCATCACAAAAAACGGACTCATTGAATTTACATACAATACACCAACTTTACATGTGCCCAGGCTAATCTCCCAAAATCCCATACAGTTGAAGGCAATGGTTTAATTTTTTGCTAGTCAATGTGATGGTCACAGAAACAGCAGAAATATAGAGGAAAATGGTGGAAATCAAGATTGCTCCGAGGGGCTGCTTTGCCATTGAGTTAGTTGTGTTGATGGTGACATCACCAACTGCACAAACTGTCTGTGAGTCAGTCCACTGATGTCAGCTGTCACATACAAACAGCTGCACCAGCTGATATCAGAAGCCTCTGGCTGTTGCAGTCCATTAGATGCAGTGTAAACACATGTGGGTATTTAGTTGGTTGAGATAACATCGGCATCATAACTCTGTCATGTTGACAGCAGATCTGAAATTATAAAAGGACTCGTGGAATGGCCAAATTTAACCTCCTAAGACCCAAACTTCTTCATAGCATGCATTTTTTTTAATTTAAAAGAAGTTAAAAGTTTAAGCACCTTGTTTTTTCCAAACTGTGAGCATGATGTTTTTAATTTTACTGCAGTTCAGAGCTTTTGCCACAGTCAGCTTCCACTGACTGTATATAGGGAGGACCCAAATGCAGACAGGCAAAATGAAAACTTGATTCTTGACAGAAAGCAAGCCGTTTATTGTGGTTGATTAGAGGGTACAGAACAAAAGGCAAAACCAATGCAACACTAAGCAAAAACCTAAAATGGGAAGACTAGAAAGAAAACTATGGGCAGAAATCTGTGCCATCAGAAACTGAATTTGAATAAGTTAAATTCAAATTTGAATTGCTCGGATTGAATCTGAATTGTAACTTGAATAAATGCTTTTAAAAACTGAATATGAATTAGCCTAATTTGAAATTCAATTTATTGGTTTGAAAATGATCATCACTAAATTGAAATTGAATTTTATATTTTGAAAATGAATTCATTTGCTTTGAAACCGTATTTTATCCTTTAAAAATTTAGCTCTCGAATAATTTCAGATTCACTTCTCACCATTCAGTTTCAGTTCTACAATTCAATTTCAGTTCCAAAATTCAGGTTTTTTTGGGACTTACATCCAGTTCAAGAGTAATCGAGCACAGATTAATTCGGTTAGTATGTTATATGTATATATATGTACAATATAAGAGTGTATGCATTACTGAATGTATATACTAAATAAGTTTTTCTACGTGTGTGAATATATGTGTGTGTGTATATACATATTTTACAAATTAAATAGAGTACACAGTAAAATAAAATATATAAAATATACAGAGGTTGGTAGTTGGATATTGTGCAAAACAGTGGCATTACTGTACAGTATGGAGTGCATAATGTTGAAGTTCCAGTAGTGAAGCTGAGGTGTCTATGACGTGTTCAGCAGTCTGATGGCCTGGTGGAAGAAGCTGTCTCTTAGTCTGCTGGTACGGGACCGGATACTGCAGAACCTCCTTCCTGATGGAAGTAGTCTGAACAGTTTATGGCTGGAGTGACTGGAGTCCTTGATGATCCTCCCCGCTTTCCTCAGGCACCGCTTCCTGTAGATGTCCTGGAGGGAGGGAAGCTCACCTCCAATTATCCGTTCAGAGCACCGCACTACTCGCTGGAGAGCTTTGCGGTTGTAAGCGGTGCTGTTGCCATACCAGGTGGTGATGCATCCAGTGAGGATGCTCTCAATGGCACAGTGATAGAAGGTCCTGAGGATGCGGGGGCTCATGCTGAATCTTTTCAGTCTCCTGAGAAAGAAGAGGCGCTGCTGGGCCTTCTTCACTGTTTTGTTTATGTGTCCTGACCACGTAAGATCCTCAGCCAGATGTACACCAAGGAACCGGAAGCTGCTCACTCTCTCCACAGCAGCGCCGTTGATGGTGATGGGGGTGTGTACTTCTCTGCACCTCCGGAAGTCCACTATCAACTCCTTTGTCTTTGCGACGTTGAGGGTGAGATGGTTGTCTTGACACCAGTGGGTCAGGGCGCTGACCTCCTCCCTGTAAGCCGTCTCATCACCGTTGGTGATAAGACCCACCACTGTAGTGTCGTCCGCAAACTTCACAATAATGTTGGAGTTGTTAGTGGCCGTGCAGTCGTAGGTGTAGAGTGAATACAGGAGAGGGCTCAGTACACACCCCTGTGGAGCACCAGTGTTTAGTGTGATGGGGGATGAGGTGATGCTGCCCAGTCTGACCACTTGACGTCTGTCAGACAGGAAGCTAAGGATCCAGCTGCAGAGGGAGCTGCTCAGTCCTAGATCCTGCAGTTTCCTGTCAAGCTTCGAGGGAACGATGGTATTGAATGCTGAGCTGTAATC
Organism: Maylandia zebra; assembly: GCF_041146795.1. Taxonomy (NCBI): domain Eukaryota; kingdom Metazoa; phylum Chordata; class Actinopteri; order Cichliformes; family Cichlidae; genus Maylandia; species Maylandia zebra. Next base: position 21,752,411 of record NC_135173.1, on the reverse strand, counting down.
TACAAACAGCATTCTCACATACGTGTCTCTCTTCTCCAGGTGTGAAAGGGCAGTATGTAGTGTCAGGGCTATGGCATCATTAGTGGACCTGTTGTGGCGGTATGCGAACTGTAGAGGGTCCAGTGAGTCGGGTAGTGCAGAGCAAACGAAGTCCCTGACAAGCTTCTCGAAGCATCTGCTCACGATGGGGGTCAGGGCTACAGGTCGCCAGTCATTCAATAAGGAGATGGTGGAGGATTTGGGTACAGGGACGATGGTGGCCATTTTGAAGCAGGCTGGGACTACAGACAGAGAGAGGGAAAGGTTGAAGATGTGCGTGAACACTCCAGCCAGCTGAGCCGCGCATGACTTGAGGACGTGGCCGGGAATCCCGTCCGGACCAGTAGCTTTGCGTGCGTTCACCTTCTTGAAGCTCTTCCGCACATCCTCCTCAGACACAGTGTGCGCACTGACGTCATCTGCGGTGCGCACACTGTCCGGTCTCATGGTGTTTGCTGTGTTGAATCTAGCGTAGAATACGTTTAGATCCTCACACAGAGAGGCCGTGGTCTGCGGTGTGCAGGTTTTCCCTCTAAAGCCTGTGATTGTGTTTAGTCCCTGCCACATACTCCGAGGGTTGTCAAACTGTTGCTCCACCCTGTCCCTGTATTCACGTTTGGCTGCTTTGATCGTCTTCCGGAGTTGGTAATGTGCATGTTTGTAATCTGATGTTTTTGCAGAGGCAAAAGCGGTGCTCCGTGCCACCAGTGCCATGCGAACATCTCCGTTAATCCAGGGTTTTTGATTTGATTTAACTGTTCGGGATGGGACGATATCTTCCACACATTTTCTGATAAATCCGCAGACCGAGTCTGTGTACTCATCGATGTCATTAGCAGCCACGTGAAACATTTCCCAGTCCACGTGATCAAAACGGTCCCGCAGCGTAGACTCCGATTGGTCCGACCACCGGTGCACCGCCCTCAGGGTTGGAGCTTCCTGTTTCAGCTTCTGCCTGTAGGCGGGCAGGAGCAGGATGGAGCGGTGATCTGATTGGCCGAATGGGGCGTGGGGGGACTTTGTACGCATCCCGGAAAGAGGTGTAGCAGTGGTCAAGTAGCCGGTCTCCACGAGTGTTGAAATGGATGTGTTGGTGGAGTTTTGGTGAAACTTTCTTCAGGTTTCCCTTATTAAAGTCTCCAGTCGTGATAAACGCCGCCTCTGGGTGTGCGGTTTCCTCACTGCTGATTGCGCTGTACAGTTCCCTGAGTGCTCGGTCAGTGTCGGCTTGTGGGGGAATGTAAACAGAATGGCCGACAATCATCAGGTACTCCAGGTCCGGTGAGCAGAAGGATTTGACGGGTGCACGTTCGCATAATCACACCAGCTGTTGTTGATCATGAAACACACACCACTGCCTCTGCTTTTCCCAATAAGATCCTGTGACCTGTCCGCGCGGTGTACAGAGAACCCCGGTAGTTGTATTGTGGAGTCCGGTACCTTGTCCAATAGCCAGGTTTCTGTGAGGCAGATCACGCAGCAGTCCTGCATCTTTCGCAACCATGAGATCCGTGCCTGTACCTCGCACAGCTTGTTCTCCAGAGACTGCACATTAGCCAGTAATAAACTGGGTAACGGTGGTCTGTTAGTGCGCCGTCTCAGTCGAACCAGAACGCCAGATCTTCTCCCTCTGTGTCGGCGTTTGCGGCCTCCAGGGCCAGAGAACAAAGACGTCTCAGGTGAGATGAATGGGGGGTCTGCAAATGGAGGGTCCGTGTTGCAAAACTTGAACTCCGGAAAGTGATGAGAAAGTCCGTCTTTTATGTCCAGTAAGGTTTGTTGGTCGTACACAAGGAGACATGTGCTACTCGTGAAAAAATAAAGGAAAAGTAAAATTAAACAAAAAACAGCTGTTGCTTGGGGGAGCTTGCGACAAGGCTGCCATACTGGGCGCCATCTTATTGCTTAGTTGTCGGGTCACCTCCTGAACTTCAGCCTGTCAAACATAGCAATGGAGCAGTATGTTAAAAAAAACTAATTAAGCATGCACTCAGTACCCTAAGAATTATTATGGTAGTTAAACACAGTGATAGTCACATATCATATCACTTCAAACAGAGGTGATCCAGTAATGCTGCTCTAATGAACTAGACTAACTATTCACTTTAGCTAAAGTTATTAAGTTAGCTAAAGAGTTGGGATGCTGTGTAAGACATAAATAAAGCTAAAATACAAAGGTTTGGACACCGTTTTGCATGTTTCCCTACTGTAGGGGTCTCTGCAAGCATACAGAGGGGGTACTCTGAGAGGGTACAAGATGACAACTTTGGAATTCTACTAGAAACAGTCGATCATATTTGTTTGTCAAAGCTGAATCCAGGGCAAACTACGCTAAATTAGCGTTTTTAGCTAACAGCTACAATAAGCATAAAAGTTACTGTATGGCTATCATTTATTAACATGACGCTTGTTCTTATACATGTAATACATTTATTACCAACCTGAGAGTTTATCCGCTGGTCATTCGACATGACGAATGACTTCTGAAGTCTTAATTCAGCTCAAGATGCTGTAGATTCCCATCAGTAACACTTTCGGTCCGCTAGTAAAACGTAGTTCTATTAATCTGCGCTCGATTACTCTTGAACTGGAACCAGATGTAAGTCCCAAAAAACTGAATTTTGGAACTGAAATTGAATTGTAGAACTGAAACTGAATGGTGAGAAGTGAATCTGAAATTATTCGAGAGATAAATTTTTAAAGGATAAAATACGGTTTCAAAGCAAATGAATTCATTTTCAAAATATAAAATTCAATTTCAATTTAGTGATGATCATTTTCAAACCAATAAATTGAATTTCAAATTAGGCTAATTCAAATTCAGTTTTTAAAAGCATTTATTCAAGTTACAATTCAGATTCAATCCGAGCAATTCAAATTTGAATTTAACTTATTCAAATTCAGTTTCTGATGGCACAGATTTCTGCCCATAGAAAACATGAAACATCCTAAATGTGAAATTCTGGCATGGATACATGAAAACCTAGAAATATGGCAAGAACATAACAGACAACTGGACACTGAACAGAGGGACACAGAGGACTTAATCAGGGAAGTGCAAAGACCTGGGGAACACAGCTTATATAAATGAACATGACGCCACAGGGGAATCAAAACTAAACACACTGATCATGGAATACAAGACTTTCAAAATAAAACAGAAAACATGGAGACCTAAACTTGGATGCGCAAGTTTGACACGAGACAAAGCGAGGGAGAGGGAAACGTAACCACAGGAGACACAAGAAGGAGGAAACTAGACATGATGGGCTTTAGAAACATACATGGACACACATGACAGACAGGGGAGGCATGAAACAGGGCACGGGGAGGACACATGTAAACAGGAATGGGACACATGTATATAAACACAGACACACAGACAGGGACAAAGAGGACAAAGACACACAAAGGCAAGGGAGACCAACACGGGGGACATGAAAGACTTCCACACTGAAGACACAACACTATAACTAACATAGTGGGGAAGACAGACATGGGAAGAACCTAGACAGACAAGAACTAAACAGGGAAACAGAACTCAATATCAACAGAAGTAACTGAAGCCTAAACTATAAACACCTGCTCTGCCACGAGGTGACCTGCTCTACCTCCAGGCTGTAGCTTGTAGCTGTAGCTGTAGGTTATGTTGTTTTTCCTACTATCATGAAATTCTTGCAAAGCATTTTTGACTTACACGTGTCATTTTCCACCATGTATGCATTGCTTTGTCCCTTGCCTGACATAACATGGCCCAGTTTTACACACGTATTATTAGATTAGGGACTTTTTAGGTATACTGCCAACAAAGCTCTCACAAGGCTATTTGTTTAAAATAAGGTTGTGGAATATGATATATGTGCCATGCTTGGCCCCAATTGGTTTTGAAAGGCTTGTTGTTGGCATAGATTCAGAGGCCATGAAATAAGGAGCAGGCGGAGGCAAAGCATGAAAGCATAAAAAACAGTAGGTCTAAAGCCCAGCCATGCAAAGGCAACATCAAAGCCAACATCTCAGTTAAACTAACTGTTGAGCCGAGAAAAAAAGGGGGGGAAATCAGACCCCACCACTCACAGCAAACACAAATATTGAATCCTTGCATGAATATATTTATACTTACCTTTAGACTACAGGGTGGGCCATTTATATGCATACACCGTAATAAAATGGGAATGGTTGGTGATATTAAAGTCCTGTTTGTGGCACATTAGTATATGTGAGGGGGCAAACTCCTCAAGATGGGTGGTGACCATGGTGGCCATTTAGAAGTCGGCCATCTTGGATACAACTTTTGTTTTTTCAATAGGAAGACCGCCATGTGACGGGTCATTGCAGCAAATTTCAATGCAAGACACCTTACGAGACCACCCATCTCCCATGCTACAGTTAGCAAACTGCTTTCTAAGTTTCGTAAAACTGGTTCAGTGTTGGATTTGCCAAAATGTGGACGCAAGAAAACTGTCACTAATGAAGAAACATCAGTGGCTGTCCTAGCTTCATTTAGCAAGAGCCCACAGCGTAGCACTTGCCGCATGTCACTGGAGAGTGGCATTAGTCGAACATCCCTTTGGCGGATATTAGCTACTCACAAATGGCACCCTTACAAACTCCAGCTACTGCAGCATCTCAATGAGGATGACCCAGAATGACACACAGAATTTGCAGAATTGGCAAAACAAAAATTGGAACAGGACCCTCAGTTCAAGCAGAAGATGTTGTTCAGTGATGAGGCAAACTTTTATGTGAATGGTGAAGTTAACAAACAAAACCACCGCTATTGGTCTGACACTAACCCACATTGGATGGATCCCTCCAAGACTGTTGGAACAACAAAAGTGATGGTTTGGTGTGGTATATGGGGTACAACGATAGTGGGTCCATTCTTCATCAATGGAAACCTCAAGGCCACTGGATATTTGAAATTGCTACATGATGATGTGTTTCCCTCTTTATGCACTGAAGTTGGCATGTTCCCTGAGTTTTTCCAGCAAGATGGTGAACCACCACATTATGGGTGCCAGGTCCGAGCATTCCTAGATGAACAGTTTCCTGGAAAGTGGATTGGTCGTTGTGGGCCAGTTGAATGGCCCCCAAGGTCTCCCAGTCTGACCTCCTTAGACTTTTATCTTTGGGGTCATCTGAAGGCAGTTGTCTATGGTGTGAAGAGACGTGATGTGCAGCACCTGAAACTACGGATACTGGATGCCTGTGCTGGCATTTCTCCTGCGGTGTTGCTATCAGTGTGTGAAGAGTGGGAGAAGAGGGTTGCATTGACAATCCAACACAATGGGCAGCACATTGAACACATTTTATAAGTGGTCATAAACTTGTAAATAACTCATGAAAGAATAAAGTTACATTGAAACCAAGCGCACCATTGTTTTTCTTGTGACATTACCAATAAGTTTGGTGTGTCACATGGCCCTCTTCCTATTGAAAAATCAAAAGTTGTATCCAAGATGGCCGACTTCTAAATGGCCACCATGGTCACCACCCATCTTGAGGAGTTTGCCCCCTCACAGATACTAATGTGCCACAAACAGGACTTTAATATCATCAACCATTCCCATTTTAAATCTATGGAAGAAGGTAGTTGTATCCCTAGCAAGTATCATCTTCATTTGTTCAACAGATCTTTAAATTCAGACTAATCAGCTGATCTAACACTAGCAGCTCTTGTACCAGTAGCCTGCTTTCAATGCTGCTTTCCATATAGTGAATGCAGCTAGCTAGATAGATAGATAGATAGATAGATAGATAGATAGATAGATAGATAGATAGATAGATAGATAGATAGATAGATAGATAGATAGATAGATAGATAGATAGATAGATAGATAGATGACTACGTAGAACCAAACTACAGTGGTTTTGCCAAGTGCCTTCTATATCCCTTTTGGTTGTTGGTGCTCCATTGCATGAGCTGCAGCCCTAGATGTGCAGTCATCACCACTAATTTTTCATTGTTGAAATATTAATCAATAATAATATGATATAACCCAGTAAAATACCAGGAAGGCATGAAAAAATAGATGCCATACCAATTATCAGAATCAGAATACTTTATTAATCCCGAAGCAGGTCTAACTTGTTTCAATTATGTCACTCAAACGTCTCTGACCTGTATGGATGCAGGACCTTAGAAGGGTATGTGGCACAGCAACACTGACAGAGGGTTCTATGGGTCATTTGGGTTGCAGGGTGGGGTCTCTGTGGTTCCAGCTTCATTCACTGAAATCCAGAAAAATTGGATTGGGATCTGGAGAGTTTGGAGGCCATGTCAACACCTCGAGCTCTATGCCCCTGGCATTGGGACACTGCCGCAGGGGTTAACTTGGTCTGCAAAAGTATTTAGGTGGCTAATGAATGTCAAAGTAACATCAAAAAATGTTTAATGCTAAGGTAGGATCCAAGGTTTCTAGGTAGTAAATCTATGTTCAAAATAAAAGAATGAAATAAAAGTGACTTGGCGTCACCGTTATTTTTAGTTACCAGAACACATGATACGTAATGGGGAGCCTTTAATGCTTTAGTGTCTCATAGGAAAACATCACCATAAGTCTATATTGCTATATCAATCTATATCACATCCTGTGTTGATTCATTGCTTGTCATTTTCTTTTTTCTATTATTAATTACTTCAGCTTAATACGAGAGCATTTCTCATTTTAGACGGTCATTAGAAACACATTACCGCACCACTGATGCAATGTGACTTATTTACTCCACAACAATTTCCTCTTTGATGTTGCCTCAAAGACTCGGAAATGAGCCTGAAAAAGAAAGGACCAGCCAGGTTGCACTAGAAGAAAAACACAAGATTTTGTGTCATGGAAAACATCTGACATCAGTGCTTCAGTGTCCAGGTTGAGCCGCAAGAAATGGATTTTGAGTTTGCTTTTCCAGCTCTCAACAGGGCAGTAACATTATATTATTGGTTGTTAGCAGCTCTGAAGTTTTTCTATTACCTTGCTCTGTGACTTGACATTATTGTTATATAGTGGCACAACATGTGCCTTGCAGCTTGTTCAATTGTTTTGACCCTGTGAACCGTGATGACTGAGGGAAACATACGGGGAGAAAGGAGGGGAAGGTGGAAAGGTCAATGGCAAGGTGATCATATACCCGAGAGGAAAAGTGTGTCTGTGCCTGTATGCAGCGTTGCCGCTGTACTGTGCTGTTTCTGTTTAATACACATAAAAACAAGGTGGCTGTGTGCTGTTGTGGGCATCCAGCTCCTTGTTATTGAAAATACATTGATAGTTGTTCAGTCTATTCCGTATGATGAATGACGGTGAGCTAAGAGGGCAGATGAAACAAATAGCACTCCCTAACTATGTTCTGGTGTCTGACGGTGCTTCAATAGTGAGAAGTTGTTAGCCCCTTTCAGCCAAGACAACAATAAGTGTTGTGCTCTTTTTCTACATTGTGTTTTGCACAAATGGTATTGTCAGTTTTGTGTTTTTCTTGTTTTTTCATTTTCCAAGACCACGGTGATTTTAAGTAGAAGATTGCTTCATCTGGAAACGGAAATCCCCCCATTTACACAATGTGACCACAAAAATACAAGCATCCGTGTCCTATTAGGTGTCACACTATGATGAAATGTTGCTAAAATGCGGTACGTTCGTTATATTCACCCAGAATGTTAGTAAAATATGTTTTGTGTAATGGGTCAGTAATCTGCAGGTGAGAATAAACAGATAATTTCTGAATTAAGCTCAGTATCTGGAACCTTTGTGAGCTATCATGGATGTATTGGTGCAACAGACTCAACATTTTTTAAAGCCCTGGACACCTGCGGTACCTGTGGAAATCCCATTCAACGGATTTAGATCCAGTCATTTCAGTTGTAGGAAATGTGACATTTTACTGCATCATGCAGCAACCTGCCTCAAGAGATAACACAGAAAGCAAACAGGCTCTATTAGAGCTGTGAATGTCTCACTGTTCGGATAAAGAAAACTTCACTAGCATCCAAACCCATCTTACATGGATGTGGAATTTGGGGCACTGAAATAACCATCGTTATAGGGCATACTGATCAATAACATTTAGGTTGTAAATGAGTCAAAAGGCTTGATTCCAAGCTGAAACTGATAGCTTTCTGTTCATTTGTACAGTTACAGTTACCTTTATGCCTTACTCTAACCTACAGTGTCACTGGATGGGGTGTCAAAATACATGAAACAATAGTAAACTCATAAAAACTTGTTACACAGGGAACTAAAACTACTATACAAACGTTTAAAAAAAGACAAAATAATGATAGTTTTTTAAAAAGCATGAAATTTCAACCCAAGAAACAAATGCTAACATTACCTAAACATAACCTGATCCGAACAACTTGTGGATGAATGGACTGAATGTGCCGTCCATAAGGCACATGCAGTACGCTTTGCATTAATCCTGCCTGTAGCGGCACAGAAAAAACAACATTTTTAAGTCTTAAAAAGGAGCTGCCTGGCAAAGAAAGAATGCTTTCAAATATATAAAGATGAAAGTTCTACTACAATACATAACTCAAAGCTTGTTCACGCTGCTTTGTGTGTTTGCTGCAGAAATGCTGCTTAGATTGTGTTCCCACAGAACAGAGCTGCTTCTTTTGGGCCTGTATGAAACATTAAAGTGTCTAATGTGCCGAGACAAATCACAGTTGCTGTTGGTCAGAGCTCAAATTTTGCAAAGTCAGGAGAAGCTTTCTAAATGTTTCATAAAGTATGCTATATAGACTAAAACCCAGGAAAAGCTTCTGCAAATATAATATGTGGGACATATTTAATAGTAAATAGAAGTCTTTTTGTAGTCCTCATGAAATTGTTTCTTTACAATTAGAATAGAATAGAATAGAATAGAATAGCCTTTATTGTCATTGTACAGAGTACAACGAAATTGGAGTGCCACTCCCTTGGTGCAAGTTTCAATAATAAATATAAATGTAAAATATAAAAAGTACAAAAAAACAATCGTAAGTACTCAAACAATAGTATGTAGAATATATACAGGATAGCAGCATTAATATAATGACAGTGACGGTATGGAATAGGTTCAATTGTTTTTGTGCTTATTTACTACGGTGGTAGCTCTGGGAAAGAAGCTATCCCTGAATCTGTTTGTCCTGGTTTTATGTGACCTGTACCGTCGGCCTGACGGTAATAGTTCAAACAGTTGGTTGCTGGGGTGAGAGTGGTCCTTGATGATATTGCCAGCTCTGCTGAGGTACCGAGAGTTTGCAGTGACCTCCAGGCTGGGCAGAGAGCAGCCAGTGATCTTCTGGGCTGTGTTGATGACCCTCTGCAGTACTTTCCTGTCCGCAGCTGAGCACCCTGCATACCATGTTGTTATGCCGTACGTTAGGATGCTCTAAAATTATAATTAAATTAACAGACCAAAGATTAACAATCCAACAGAGTTTAACCTTTTTAGAAGTGATAAATAATGTACAGATTTCACAACTAACCATCCAAGTCAATCACACAAATTCCCTTTTTTTCCCTCCTATCCAAACAGAGTGGGTGACAGGACTCATTAGGCATGATTTTCTGTGGTTGCCTAGGTCAGTGGTTATTTTGTTAAAAGTTGCTGGTTTGTTATATCCCGAGAAGGTCGAAGGAATGAGGAGGTGTAACAATACTAGGAAGCAAAATGCAGGGAGGCTGTTTGGATGAGGTGGAAAAAAATGTTTTACTGTTGACAGGTTAACAGAGAAGCAGAGCCAAGGCCAACACAACAAACAAAACAGCCCTAACTTAAAACGAAACCCCGTCCACTGAATAACTTAGTCGAACAAAAGGATTACAGACCTACAAGTCAGCTTCCTGTCAATCAAGGAGAAACAGGAGAAAAGGGTGAATATCAAAAGAAAACGGCAGCTCTCCCCTACAAGCGTCCTCTGGGCAGTATAACAAAAGGTATAGAAACAAGGGTCAAATAGGTTGATTTGAGTTAAGAACCAAAATCAAGCTAGCCAGAAACATAACAATAAAACAGGCAGGTAAACCAAAGGTAGCAGCATACTCAAACAGTTGACATCTCAGCAACCACAAAAATGGCCAAAGTTCCCAAAGTGTAGTTTCAGTCAGCTTATAAAGCGTCCAGACTCAGACTTCAGCCAATGACGTGAAGCACAGGGACATCAGCAGCCAGTAGGAGGGAGGGGTGGAAATCAGAGGCCAGGACCTGGAAGCAGCACAGTGAACATTAACCTTTTTTTCCCCCTTACGTGGTTTTTATTCCTAACCTTGGAATTATGATCCCGTGCAATAGCTACAGTATCGCTGTTTGTCAAATTAATTTTATATTTATGTTTTGATAGTAGTCAGCAAGTGAATATGCCAGAATGTTCTGTTATGCAGTAAGGTTCATAAGTGTTATGTGTTTGTCAGAGTAACAGTGTTTGGTGTTACTTTGACACATTTTGTAACTAAAACATGATTACAGTATTGCCTTACAAAGTACTGCATTATTTTGTAATGCTAAGTAATGAGCTACTTTGTATAGTCTTACTGTAATCCCATTGCATTTTTCAGTATTGCACTAATGTAATGCATTATTGGACTAATGCCAGTAATTGCGTTACAGTTACTTTATGCCATTAACCTGAATCCAAGTACTGAATTTACATTTGGTTTCTGTTCCACACTCAGTAATGAGGTACAAAGAGATGCTGATACAATCAAAGGAGTCCATTATCAGGCTTAAACGAAACAAAATAAACCTATCAGAGAGATAGCAGTAATTTTATGATTGGTCATATCAGAAATTTGGTACATTCTTTTAAAAAAAAGGAAGGTGTTGTTCAGCGTAGAAAAACCAAAAGGCCTAAAAGACTGCAAAAGATAACTAACCTTGGGTAACAAAAACGTTTTTACAACATCTAGCCAAGTCAAGAACACTCTCAAAGAGGACGTAATATTATTTCCTACAAGTCTATTAAGTCTAGAAAAGATATGTTCATGAATGGAGATGTCTACAAAGTGGTATAAAGCACTCACTGAAAATGTGGGACTGTGTATACAAATGCCTGTTCAGTAATGACTAAAATGGTAAGCTTTTGTTAAAGCCTTTGCATTACAGATAACTGTCTGCACTTCAGTCATAACTTCATTTATGGTCCACTGTGGCAAATCTACTAAAACTCATTTTCCATATATTTACAGATCTGACTCGATTCTAATTGGATAACACTGAAAACTCACATGTTGTTGTTACATGTGAGCAGAAAAGGCATATGAGCAGCAGCGTGCAAAAGAGGGATAAAGAGAAAATATCAAACATGTGAGACTGTTCATATGTAAATAATTGGATTAATGCCACATTCATAGTTGAGGTGAGGCGATTGTTTGCTGTGGCGTGTAGTGTGTACAATTGTTTGGGGGGGAAATAATGCATTATTCTTACAAATAATGGCTAGGTTTGAAACCTCTTCTTTTCTTATTTTGATTTTGGGAAGTAAGGGAATATTTTGTGTGCTCAATGAGCAATGGCAGTTGGTGAGTAGGCGTGCACCACAAGGACAATGGCCAAAGCTTAGGGCTGTCTGGTGTGTTCTATATATTTATCTGGATGTGAGGAACCTCTGTGACACTTCCTGGAGAAGAATTTACTTTTCAAAGAGGTTCACACCATTTTGTCTGGACATGCTTGGGAATTGGAAAAAAAATGAAAAGTTATCTGATTTAAAAACAAAGAATGACTGCTGTACTGGTGGAAACTCTGGAGAATGGATTTGCATTTCAGATTTTTCCCTATCATTTTTCAATCTGCCACAAGAGATAACAAAAGAGCCATAAAAACCTGACCAAACAGACTTTTTTGCTATTTTTCATGATGCCTGAAAGACCAAAACTCCTGTAAAATCCCAGATAAAAAGGTCGCTCTGACACGCCTGCTTCCGCGAACATTGGATGTTAATTTACTCTGCCTTGAATTGATTTGTCTCAGGATTGAAATTCCACATGAGCATGAACTCAGAATACAATACTCCTGAACTAAGCTGAACTGTCAGTCACTGTCTGAGATGAGAGCGCTGAGGGTTTTCCTTCACTACCACGGGCAAGGGCGCCTGGTGCATAGAGTGTTAATACATGCACTTCTGAGTGAGCCACTCGCTGCTTTGGGCTGTGGGTATAATGTCTCGTTCCATTGGTTAGATGCTTAAAAGCTTCCATTTAGTTCTGTTCAGTGCCCAAACAGCGGACTCCAGACGCTGCATTTTACATGTCAGAACAGCCCGGGAAGACTCCAATCTGTGAGCCGCTCACGGGGTATTAATAACTCACCTGAGCATCTGTGTAAATGTGTGTGTACGTTTGAGTGCATGTGTTTATGTGTCATTGAAAAGAGAGAGAGAAAGGCAGAGAAGAAGTCTGACTGTGGGTATTAAACACCCACAGCTCCCTCTAGCTTCTTTACTGTGAACAGCTAACTGCCCTAGATGCAGTAGGAGGCTTGAAGTGTATATGTCCAGTCATGCAGCTTCTACCAACTCATTTGTCATGATTTAAAACAGTGATCTGGAATAAAGCAGGGCCAAACTGGTCCAGCTGCCTGACTCATTTTCCTGAAACAAACTAATAATACCACCAATCACCAAATGGTTTGCATCGCAGCATTTTTAAGCTACTGTTGCCCAAGATCAAGATATTTTCCTCAAGCCCTCAAGCCTTGCTTTTTGTTCGTTTAAAAAGCCAGACTCAGTGCGATTGTTTTTATCCCGCCAAGAGTGAGAGCCCTTGGTACTCAAGAAAAGAAAAAAAAGTAATGTGAAATATTCTGGGAGACAGACTATCAGAGGCTGAGCCAATGAGCTGATAGAAAGAAACAATGAGATTGAGTCTGAGCCGCCATAGAACAAATAAGACCAGAGAGAAAAAGAAAAGTTTAGACAGGTTTTCACTGATGGATTTACTGAGAAGGAAAACTCGGAGAGAGAAGAGACAAATGGATAAACACAGGGGCAGAAAGAGCTGTTGCTGTTGAATGGAATCAGAAGGTTAGGCACCAAATTAAGGTTATTTTTTTTTATCAGTGTAGCATCTGTAGTGTCCACAGATGTGTACACATTCCTGCAGACCATCATTAAAAACACAAAAATAGGTATAGATGTTTTGTTTTGTTTTTATTTCAGGTGAAGCCTTCTGGAAGATAAATTTTTACAAATTTTTATACATTTTCCTGATATTTTACAACAAAAGACAATAAAAATATGTATCAACTTCACATACAGGTGACCACTGGTTAGAATACTTCCCTAGTAAATGTTTCCACACAGATTTTATGCTATTAATGAGTGGAGCAGATCAGCTCACTAAAACCTGCAAAATATTCTTAGAGTAATATGAAGTAAGTCATATGATTAATAACACCTAAAAATGGGATGGCATTGATGTACATATTGAAACTGATGAGAAACAACAGATTAGAGTTATTGGCTAGTAGCATCAGAAGGAGAAGAGAAAGAGATGTTTTTCAGACAATTGTCACATCTGTCTACCTACCTGATCTCACTCTTGGCACTCACTGGTTTCATACCTAGACTGGAGGACATTGAATTAAATAAGTAAGTAGTAAGCAAACATTTTATATTACTTTTAAGTAATGGGAGTACATTGCTCAATTGCTCACTGGGGAAAGTTCATTGTTACACTACAATACTTTCCCATGTTCTTGTCATCTTAATTTAAATTCTATTTACTGTTGTAATTGTTTTTGAAAGTTCAATCATTAAATCCAAATTACCTTTTATGTAGTGCCCTGTGCTTGATTTCTTCTAGCAGCCCGGTAACATGTTGATTTTTAAAATGTATTCTTAATTTCATTTTCTTTTTAAATATAAAATTATGCACTATAAAACACAATGCACCAAAATTATGCACTACATTACTTCACATTGCTAAAATAACTGATGCACTTTAATGAAATCACCATTTGTACTTAGGATTGCTCACGGTTGACACACTTTCACCCAGTGAAGAGCATAGGCAGAAGTTTAAAAGCACTCCCCTGCACATTATCCTTTTATAAAACTGCTACAGACCTGCCTTTAACTATCATGTTGTTAACCCTCCCTAACTCAGTCACTTGGCAGTAGAAACGCCTGTGTCTGCAGAGCAGTCCAGATTTGAGCTGCATGAATGTGCAGGATGAGCGAGTTGAAAAGTGCACCTGTGAAAGCCTGAATAAATACAGGTTGGAAGAAAATCTTTTCCCCCCGAGCCTCCGACACCATGACCCGCAAAGCCTGCCGTTTGCATGTGCATCATTACACTACACAGCCATATGGAAGCCAATGTGCTTGCCTGCTTGGTGTGTCTAAAGCCTGGTCCTCTGGGATAAGTTTTACTCACTGTTGAGTAATGCAGCTTTTAGCAACATAATTCTGTGATTTCAGTCCCAAGCAGAACAATGCTATTTGTAGTTTTCTCACAGGTCGCTTGTGATTCCTTTTTTTGTCAAAACTGTGTATTTTGTAAAAGCAGGGGTAGTGATGTAGCATTTAGTGCAGAAATAGTAAATTTTACCAACCTTTTAGGCACATACACAGTCATCACATTATATAATGCCGCATCAATATGTATGTGTTTACAGATGGTTTGAATCTGACTGCCAACGGGTACAAAAAAGCTTGCTTTTAACCTCTCACATTGGACTGAGTGCTGCTTCACACAAGCTGAGGTGCAAAGCTAGTGAGAGTAACTGTCAGGTTGTGTGCCTGCTGGTGTTTGGTGGTGGTCTGTCAGTGCAGTGCAGGACACGGGCAGGGCCCTGGCATACACCATCAAAGCAAAAGTCAAAACTTGTCTGCATGCTTATATCTACCTTCAAACTATTCGATGAGCATTTTCGTGTGCTGCATGGCTGACTGATTGGGAAGAGCTGTGTTGAATACTCAAAGGACTCTTGCAGCCCCACCCACCCCAACCCCACACATCACACATCACACACAAACACGTACACCCCACTTGATACATACAAAGAAGGGATCTGCAGCCCTCTACTAATACACGTTTGTTTCCTTCATCTGGAGAATGATACACAGAATAATCAGGAGAGTGTGATTCATTTTCACCTCCCATGCCCTTCACCCACAGCATTATGTGTCTTTAGCTCCTGCTGTTCAGTTTAGTATCAAGTGAATCCATCCACGGTTTGAAAATGTCCCTGTTGAAATAGTAAGTTGCAAGCTGTTTCTCATGCAGGGCCTCGTGCAAAGAAAGAAAACTGTATATTGAAGCGATGGTGGTAGACTGAATTCATTATATTCTTAACTGAATTAAGCCAGAGCATGAAGTTGGAACAGACTGATCAAAAGCAAAGAAGGTCTTTCACATTGATGTGTCAGCAGAAAGGTTTTATATGCATTTGTTTGTATCTACAGAACTAAGAACAAAATCTTATACGCCACATACATGGCAAAGATAGATCTGCCACTATTGTCCTTCAATATGCACACATATTGTATCCAAATATCTTTGTGAATATAAACAGCATATATAGCAACAATAAAAACAAAGTACAACCTCTTTAAATTTTATAGTTTTATATATTAGAATGTAAAAAATCATCTAGTTCTTAACAGGTCTTATGATTAAGTAAATACAATCTTCAAAAACGGACAGCATGACATGCTACACTGTGATATTACAGTTTTTCTCGATTGCTTAAACACTATAACCAGGCCTCTAAACTAAAATTTCAAAACCGTAACGCTACTGTTCAAAAAGCTCACCCATTTCCCTGAACTATAAACACTATTCCCTGCTTTGACACATGACTCAAATTTGGTGAACTGTTACTGCAAAACTCTACACACAAATCCCTACATTTTACAGTGCTTACACCATGTAGTCATTTAGAAAGCACTAGCATGCAATAATGTTAACTTAAGTCAGCATAGCTTGAGCTCAATTAGCACACAGTTAACCAGGTGGAAACACTAGGAGTCAAAATTTAGCACACACCAATCAGAACCTGCGATAGATAGATAAAAGGGCCAAAGTCAGCTCATTCAGGTTTGAAACAATGGATCCAAAGAGATGCAAAGGAAGAGGACGTGGTGGAGAAAGAGGACGTGGTGAAGGAGGTGGAGAACGACGGCGACAAGGAAGGGGAAGAGCAAGGGCAAGAAGACAGTCAGTCTCGGATGAAATTCGAGCCACTTTAGTTCACCATGTCCTTGTCCATGGGATGACTATGAGGGAGGCTGGGCAACGAGTACAACCAAATTTGAGTCGCTTCACTGTTGCCTCCATCATCAGAACCTTCAGGGAGGAAAACAGGTAGGTGTACTTGCAGTAAGACTGCTTTGTACAGTAACGTTTAAGTTACTGAACTTATGTGTCTTGAGTTTCAGTATGTTTCCATTATTTGCCTGTAAAATTAATGTGTGACAGTTACAGTAATGAGTGCTTCTATTTTTGTAGGACACAGAGACGACCACCTGGTGGAGGCAGGTTAAGGCTTTTGTCGGAGGAGCAAGAGAGGGAACTTGTAAACATGGTAATTGCAAATAATGTAATCCGCCTGCAAGAGATTCAAAGGAGAGTGATTGAGGATGATCATCTTTTTCGAGGCATAAATGCCATCAGCCTCTCCACAATTGACCGAAAGAATCAATTCCGGATGAAACAGGCATACCGAGTCCCTTTCGAACGAAACTCTGACAGAGTGAAAAACCAACGTGTGGAATATGTTCAGGTATGAGTTTTGATACTGTATAAAGTATTGTGTACCATCACAGCATGGCAGTTTATGCTGCCATTTCAGCACTCTTGAACTGTGGTTCAGGGTACCGATTGACTCTACTGTGTTATGTGTTTTGCAGAGAATCTTTGAGATTGAAGGACGGCCTGTTCCCCATGAAATAATCTTTGTGGATGAGGCAGGTTTTAACCTGACCAAAAGAAGGAAAAGGGGGAGGAACATAATTGGCCATCGGGCTATTGTAAATGTCCCTGGTCAGCGTGGGGGGAATGTCACTATGTGCGCAGCCATCAGCCAACGAGGGGTACTCCACCGCCATGGCGTACTAGGACCCTATAACACTATGCTTCTCCTTGCTTTTCTTGATGGTTTAAGACAACATATGTTCCAGCTGGACTACAGGGAACCAGCACAGCCAGAGCAGCCTCACTACGTTGTTGTGTGGGATAACGTCAGCTTCCATCGCGCTGCTCTGGTTCGTGACTGGTTTACCAATAACCCAAGGTTTTCTAATATCTTTCTGCCTGCATACTCTCCCTTTCTAAACCCGATAGAGGAGTTATTTTCGGCATGGCGGTGGAAAGTGTATGGCCGAGAACCTTATGTCCGTGTTCACCTCCTTCAGGCCATGGAAGAGGCCTGCCTAGACATATCAGTAGATGCATGCCAGGGGTGGATCAGGCATGCAAGAGGATTTTACCCCCGCTGCCTGGCTGGGGCCAATATAGCCTGTGATGTGGATGAGATTCTCTGGCCTGACCCAGACCAAAGACAAGATGCTGAGGTGGGATAATGTTTCTGGTGTGTGTTGTACTGTATAGTACATGAATGACAATGTGCCACTGTACATACATTGGTTGCGTCTTTTGTGTTTATCATGTGACAAGGGTTTTGAAGGGGAGAACCATAAGCAACCTATTTGTTTTGGAACTATTGTTTTGAATTAATTGTACCAGTGTGCAAAACTCTGTTGTAGTGTGTGTGTTTTTGAGGGCTTGTGTTTGATGTCTGAGGGGAAAGTTTGGTTTTTCAGCAGGAGTGAATAGTTTTGGGTGTAGAGCTTCATTTTGACCTGGAAATAGGATGTTTGGGAAATTGAGTGAGATGTTATGGATTTGTGTTTACTGTTGTGAGGATATGAGGCGTAGTTTCAAGAAATGTGTTTTAGCAATCGAGAAAAACTGTAATTACTTACTATGATAACTAAGCCAAAAAGGCAGAAGCAGCGTGTGAAAAACTGAGTCCACCCCATGATTTAATAGCTTGCAAAACCACCTTTATGACTTTATCCACCTCTTACATCATTGTGGATGGATGCTGGTCGACTTTACAGCATTGTACGTGATATATGTAAATCACAGACACTCACACAAACATACAAAACTCTCCCATTAAAATCTACAAATGTCTTTGTTTTAACAAATGCAGCATATAAAAATCATGACGTTGCTGTTAGAACCACCAGTCACAAAGTCCAGTCATTGAGGCAGTTCCACTTTGTTTTATCCCTTGAAGTGATGCAAGTTGTCTTAACACAAGAAATCTACACTAGAAAGGGATTTTGGCTGTCTACAGCAATCTTCTCGTTCAGCAAGGTTTGTGGGCCTTCGGCACAGTCCTCTTAAAGTCCTGCCGCAGTATTTTAATGTGGTTGAGGTCTGAGTACTGACTGGGACATTGATTCTCTTCATCTGGATTCTTTTCTTTTTCAGCCATTCTGTTGTAAATTAGCTGCTGTGTTTGGGATCACTGTCCTGTTGCATGACTCAGTTTTGGCCGAGCTGTGGAAGAGATGGTCTCACGCTACAATACTTCAGAGTACTTTGTTAAGAATTAAACAGATATTTTTTAATGGTTAACGCAGTGACTGCAGGTCTGGAAATCAAGTCCAAATCATCACACCTACACTGCCGTGCTTGGAAGTTTGTACAAAGTGCTGTCCAAAAACATTGTTTCTGTAACTGTGGTGCCATGCTGTTTATAGGGAGAAGATTAAATCATGTTTATTAAGATAACCTCAGAAATGAAAAAAAGGTGTCCTGTCTTTTTGCTATGACTGGATATGAATGCTTAGAAAAACTCATTCAGCCCTAAATATGCATGTATGGAGACATAGAAGAAATTTTATTAATGTGGAAGAGCAAGCCATTTATGAATATTATACAGGCTAAAAACATAACATAGGTGCAAAAAACACGCTACATTATATACAAATTGCAGATATGCAGACTCCAATTTAAATAAAACACTCTATTCAACCTAACTGGTCAGTTCAATTAATCAGTGCACACCTACACATTTCCCCCTTATTATAAGTTATTCTGCATTGTGCCTAACATATTTCACACAAGGTGTAAATGAGACAAATTATATTTTAAATCACTCAAATTGGCCTTTTTGGACAACAGTCTGCATACTCTTGGCATTCTCTCCGTCTCTCTCTGTTTGTGTGCCTGCTGATTTGGCAGACGTGTACATCATCTATTCATCTGTTTCGGCAGTATATGAAATCCAGCTTTTCCCTCAGTCTTTGGCAAATGTTTCCGTCACCTGCACTCACCTAAGATTGCTCTCAGGTCAGTCTTAGTTTAAAGTTTAGTTCCTACTGCTTTTCCTTACACTATCTCTCTGTGTGCCTCAGATTTTCCTTCATCTGGCAGCTCAAAAGCTATTTGCCTACCAGCCATACTCAGCTTATGCTACGCTCACTACAAAGACATCACCATCTCACCTTCCTGCAGGTCACACTCAACCCTGCCTGCACGCTCGATCTCACCAGCGATTCCCAATTCACCCTTTCCCCTACTCTGCCAACCAATCACTCTCCAACTATGTTCCTGTCAGAAAACTACTCACTCCTCCACCCCTGTCTTCAGTCTCCTGGGTTAGTTTCTCTGTCTTCTCTTTTGAGTTTTGTAGGAAAAACACTTAAACATCTCCTGAGCATTTTTGTTATCTTTCTTGTAAATTTAAAAGCTGAGGTCATCACCTCAGTTTATGTGAGATAGTCAAGGCCAGGTTTTTCCAGCAGGCTTGCCACATATGCTGAACAACTTGTTTTGCCTTCACACCTCATCCCATATTATAGCTCGGTTTGGCTCAGGTGATCGTGGTGATTAAGGGCCACATTTACTAACAGGTTGCACCAGTGCAGACTGGGACTTGGTGTTAAAAAAAGTGTCAGAATTTATATAGACAGAGCAGTGAGAAGATTTCATGTGAGAGACAGGAACTTCTGGGAGTTTCCTTCTCAAGGCACATTATAGGGAATGAATATTTAATTCAAGGGTACAAACTGATTACTACATCTTATTTTTTTTTAAATTAGATCACCAAGCTATCTAAATTAGTGGCCTCAGAGATGATCTGCAACCTCCAACCCAAAGGAGTCACGTAGTCAGAGCAGCAACAAAACTTCTTCCAGCTCTGAGTATATGTCTGCCATGAGAAGTCTGAGAAGCAGCCCATCATTTATTTTGATGTTTTAATTGCTTTTGTAGTTTGAAGGTGCTGTTTCTTTTTTGTTTGGATCAATTCATTTGCATTAATAAACTTTCTTTTTAGTAAATCTTTAATGCATTCAAATTGTATTTTGGTATCATTTCAGAACCATGGACAGTGCATGGTCCTATTTTGCCTGTTTTCACTGGTTCTTACCAGGCACGTGAAGAGGGGGGGGCTAGAGGGGCTTGAGCACCCGCCCCTTTCCTGATGGGTGCCCAAAGTGCCCTTTTGTTGAGGCAACTTTTTAAAAAATATATATATATATATATTTTTTTTTATGTGTGTGTGCGTGCGGAGTCCTGTCTGTGCCCCTCAACAATAATATTTAACTATTAATCACAGTTTTGCTAAATAAAAGGATCTGGCTTGCATCAGTCACATGATCACATTTAACCAATGATCGCCCTCGACGGCAGAACGCGCTGGTTACGAGCCGGGAACGAGCTCACAAAGAGCACATGCATTTTTAGCGGTCCGGAGCTGTAGGAGAAACAAGTTAACTCAGAGACACAGACTGATGCGACAAACCCAGTAAGTAGGTGTACAGCGCACACTGTAGTGTA
The DNA here is from genome assembly GCF_041146795.1 of Maylandia zebra. NCBI lineage: Eukaryota > Metazoa > Chordata > Actinopteri > Cichliformes > Cichlidae > Maylandia > Maylandia zebra. The sequence goes on along the minus strand of NC_135173.1, from coordinate 21,731,601 downwards.
TAGCACACAGGAGTATTAGCTTATTACGTACACGTTGGTAAGCTGTCTTGTTGCAACTGACTAACTGAAACAAACGAGCGTGCTGTGTGTGCAACAGCGCGATAAACATTACCTGTCCTTTTATTAACTGCACAAGTAGTGCTGGTCATAGCTGCTGGCTACCTGTGTAAGGCTGTCATGGGTCTGTAGCTCTGTCACCGTTTTAGGGAACATATTTAGTTTTAAAGTATTTAGAAACATATTTAGTTTTAAAGTAAGTTTCCGGGCTTTTCCTGCCTTTCTGGAGGGATTATATTTCACTAAAAAACGATCTAATATGCATGTCCACATAATAATTATTATAATTATAATATATTAAAAAACACACGCTGTATTTTAAAGAACATACATTAAGAAGCAGATTATATTAGATTTATATTTTAAATAAGACAAAATTTGGATTTTACAGCAGTAAAATTATTGTATCTCTACAGTTTAAAAATGTAATAAGCTTTGCCCCTACACAGAGTGGATAGTGAAACAAATGGAATCATCATAATGACATTATTTCATATTTATTACTTCCCCCTCCTCATTGCTTTGTTATTGTAGCTCTAGTAATAAATAATAATGTAAGGATGCCCATAGTATATACAGTATTCTGAAGAAGGTCTAAAATGTCCCTGTGTGTGCGTGCATGTGTGTGTTTTATTTAGATGGATTTAAAAAAAATATATTACTCATGATATAACATTGTCCAGACATGCCTGGTAAGGACATGAGGAGGAAACAGCAGGAGCTGTGTGAGGCTACTAAAGGCAGGGCTATAACATTTTTCTGTCATCATTTTATTATAGATTAAGTGCAAGAGTTGTTAGGTGTGGATAATTAGATTATAGTTTATTGCAATAGCAAGTTGTGCCTTGTTCTCACATAGCAAGTGGAGAGTGATATATGAAATGATGGGATGGAAGGAAGAAGAGAAGCAAAGAGTGATTCACAGGCAGAGCCTAAATTATTTCTCACAGTTTTTTGTTGCCTTATGGTTCCAAGCGCTGTCACCTTTGCATTTTGTTATTATCTCATGACACTTGTTTAATCAGCTACCATCTCTCCTATGGACTTTTTAATGTCTACAGTCTCAGATCAACACAGCCCTGCCCTTCCTATATTAGATTATTGATCAATGTGTGTTGTTGTTATTCAGCCTGGTTCAATGTGCCCCTTTTTAACTTTGAGCACCCGCCCCTTTAAACCTCTCTGCACGGCCCTGGTTCTCACCACAATCTCATCAAATGTGCTCTAACCCATGGCTGTTGTTAGTGGTGGACTTACATGAATTCAGCTGCATGCACTTCGACAATATGTAACATATAGATCACAAACAGGAAAACACACACACAGGTGTGTGTTGCCTGGTTGCATGGTTCTTGGGAGATTGGGTATGTGATAGTGAAATGAACTGACTGTCTTTAGAAAACAACAAACCCTTTGTGAACCACCTTTTTTAAACTAACTACACGTATCATCGCTATTAGTGGTTTATGCTCACTTGCTCTTTTACTCCGTCCAGTAAATGGCCCTGGGATTTCTGAATCGCCAGATAAAATATAGTTGTAGTCATTGTAATTCCACCCACTGGTTTGTGAACTCTGGATTTTGAAGCCACAGTGTTAGGATTTTTTTTTCAGTACCATGATCGTGTTTTGGTCTGATGGTGAGCAGATTTGGAGGGAAGTTGAAGTGCTAAGTTATTATCTAAGACTAGCAAGCTGAAGGCATAAACTGTATGGGAGCAGCACACAGACACCTTCTAAAAATCTCCAGTGTTAAATTAACACTGGAGAGTGTCTATATGGGTCCACACCTCTGAGTGTTAAATACAACACTGTTGAGTGTTAAATTAACACTTTTGACAGTGTTATATGTTTAAAAGTAACCTAGTCAGTTTTGAAGATTAACAATGGCTAACACTGAGCAGTGCTGATTTTCTAACACTGGAAAATAACTCAAAATGTTAGAAATATTCCAGTGTTAGAAAATGTCCCCACCGCAGGGAAAAGGGTAACACCACCTGGGTCTGGGTGCAGTTCCCCCCTCCAGGGGCAAGGGTACCTAGACCCGGTTCGTAGAGTACGCTTGGGGAGTGTGATCGTGTGTACAGCGTCTCTTTATGTCTGTCTCCACGTTGGTTGAGTGTGGAGTAAGTGCATATGAGAGCACGAGGGTGGGAATGGATGTTTGTGTCTGTGTGTGCCTGTATGTCTGTGTCTATATGTCAGGTTGGGTATCAGACGCCACCTCTCTGGGGACATCTCAGGCCCTCCAAGGTTTGGAGGCCTATCTCCACCCACCACCACTTACCCTGCCAGTGGCGGACTCCCTCAGACATCGGTGTGTTGGTGGTTCTTTGTGTCTGGGGGTGGGCGTCCGGGTACACACCGGCTCAGTCCTTGGCGGCCGCTTATTGGGGCCTGGAGCCTGGGGCTCGCTCGGGCCACTTCGGAGGTGGGGTGCCCCCGGCCTCTTGGCCTGGGGCTCGGTCACTCAGGCACAGCTGGCTGCCGGCGGAGCTCACGGGCGCGTCACTGGGACAGTGGCGCGGCTGCCCCTCTGTTGGTCTTCCTTGGTCTCTTGTGTTCTGGGGGCCTCTGGATGTCTGGAGTTTCGATCTCCTCCATACCTGCTTCATACCCTGGAGGGACGGGCCTGTGGCTCCCCACACTCCCTAGCAGATCATTACATGGAGAAACCTTTGGAATGCAAGCATGCTGATCCACACAGGTATGCACACAGGTGTACACACAGGTATTCACAGATGCGGACTACAGCTTTCTTGGCTGCTGCCTCAAAGCACATTGTGCGCTGTCTATCTTGCGTGCTGCACAATATCGTTTCTTATTTTGTATCTACTGATATCTACTGCTAGCTAGTTTATTGTGATGGTGCTGTTTTTTTTATTATGTTGCTCTTTGTTGTTTGCTTTCTCTTCTGTTTTTTTTCTCCATACAGGTGACCCAGGTGTTTTGGTTTTTTTGGGGGGGTTTTCTTTCTTCCCCCCCTTCTCACCGTCTCTTCTCCCCTTTGGTTTTCTTTCTCTCCCTCTCTTTCTTTCATTCTTTCTCCCTGTCCTATCCCCCAGTCATGTCTGTCCCGTTTGTAGCAACTGAAAATAAAATAAATTCATAATTATAATAAAGGTCAATCAAATGGACCAATATGGCAAGGCCACGATGATCCACTTGGTAAAATAAATCCGCTTGGCATCTTTCTTGGCCTTAAGACAACAATTCTGATGGCTAAAGATCCAAACGGGACACAAAAAAAAAAAAAAAAAAAGGAAGCGCAGCAGTCAAGAAGCCATTCCCAACGATGGGGAACAGAGAGAAAAGGCTTAGGTATTACACAAAAACTGGACTGAAAATCAGCGGAAATGCATTTTGTCGAGTGATGTATCCTAATTTGAATACTTTGGTTCTAATCAATTTCAACATGGAGGGTGTCAGGAGAGAAGTGCAACAGTATCTATAACCAGAAAACACAGTTTAAAACACCGTGGAGGCTCTGTCAGGGTTTGGGGCAGCAGTTCAGCCAGTGTTGTTGGAGAACTTCTCAAAATTGTACTGAAAAAAATTCATTTTTCATCTTGACAATGATTGCAAACACACTGCCAATGCTGTAAAATCACACCTGGATAGAAAAACAGCAGAACACTATCAGTTATGAACTGACTTCCCCAGAGCCCAGACTTCAGCATTATTGAAGCAGTGTGGGCTCATCTTGATGGAAAATGGAACAAAAGGCTCCAAATATCCAAAGAAGAGCTGTGAAAGGTTCTTCAAGGAGCCTGGAGAACTTCTTGAAGACTACTTAAAGAAATTACAAGAACACTTGCCTCAGAGAGTTCAGGCTGTGTTGAAGAGGTAAGGTGGTCATACCAAATACTGACTTTCAAGCTTGTTAGGATCTGTGGTTTTCTTATAAACTTTTTTCAGTGTTTGTTTGCACGTTTATTTAAATCACTGCAGCTATTTCCCATTTTCCTCCCAAATTATAAAGAAATGAGGACTGACTCAAGAGTTTAGCACAGTGTATTTATTATAGTACAGTACATGCTCAGCATCTAATTTGTATGCATATAAGGCTGACACGTTCTGTCTGAGACTAAACATGAAAGAGTGTTTCAGTTCCAGTTTTATAAAATAAAAGAAAAAAGTGATATTAACCACCTTTGTTCATTCATCATTACTTCATTCTGTGATAGATAAAGCCATTGTTGTGTTACTTTTTTTATTATTCTGAGTCAAAGCTGCAGGGGTTTAAAAAAAGAAGAAGAAACAAGGAGAAGGAGCGGGTGGGGGGTTGTTCAGGTAAATTGGCCTTGAAATAGAGGAAGATTTCACCCTAGGTTAAAACAGGTTGCTTTTCCCCTCAAAATATTCATGAAGCAATTATAATTCATATGATTAACAGCAAGGAACACAGAGGAACTGTGATGAGCATTGTAATTATGGGATTTGTGCAATATTTGAGAGATAAGGGTGTTTGTTTTTTGCTTGTGCCTGTTTATGCATGTGTGTATACTTTGACAAGCAGGCAAAGTGCATTGACTTGATAGGGTAGGTAAAAGCTGAATATCCTTGAGTTCTTGCTCCTAGAGAACCCAAGTGGAATTGGTGGCATCAATATTAATGAAGCGCATCAGTACAGGCCTGAATCTGACCGCACGAGCGTAATTTTTTAAAATCATAATAATCTACAGTCTGTTTATTGGTCATAACTAAGGATTCAGTGAGAGGGTTAATATCAGTGAGCGGAAGAGAAAACACGTGTTTCTCAGATGCAGATGGTGTTGTTTGCTTCTGTCCAATTCTCAGCTGCTGGCTCATGTTTTCAAATTAGGAGAAGAAGAACACACCTTCTGTCTATTTCTCTCTTCTCACTTCAGTAACTATCTTATGGGATGTATCCCATATCTGCCTATAGAATGAGACTGTGGCATTGTTGAGCTGTTTTTTGTTCTTGCCTCTACAGAAGAGCCACTTCTTTGGTTCAACATGAGTGCTTTCGGTCATCAAATACAGTCTGGTCTTCCTGCTGAGTCTAAAATGTGTGTGTGTGTGTGTGTGTGTGTGTGTGTGTGTGTGTGTGTGTGTGTGTGTGTGTGTGTGTGTGTGTGTGTGTGTGTGTGTGTGTGTGTGTGTGTGTGTGTGCGTGTGTGTGTGTGTGTGTGTGGGCAATGTGTTGCAGTGTTTGTGTGCAAACAAAGAAACTGTGTGTGTGGATGCTGCTTTTTGGAGGAGAGTGTGTGTAAGTGTGTATGTGGACGTGTGCTGGCAATCTATCATAGCTCTAGAGGTTGCTATAGAAACCCTTTCTCTTAGCCACACATCTACTCACACTGGGTTACATTTAATCTATACATAAATATGTTTTTAACTTGGAAAGGGCACCAAACCTTGTGTAGTATCATGTCTGAAACTACACCAAATGTGCCACTGAGCTGGAATTTTCAGGTGGCACAACAGAAAGAAGGCAATTTTTATCACAGGGAAGTTGCAGGTTGACATTGTTTGCTTATTCAGAGATGTAAACAGTAAAGGGAAATTCACTGTAAAAGAAACAAAATGTGTTTTTTATGAGGACACCATTTATCGTTATGGTAAGTGTTGCTATTATATGTATATATATATATATATATATATATATAGATATAGATATAGATATAGATATATACCTGCACGGTATGTACCACCGGCAGATAGAGGAGGTGGCTGATATCCAGAAATCCTACCAGTGGCTGGACAAAGCTGGACTGAAAGACAGCACAGAGGCACTAATCATGGCAGCACAAGAACAAGCTCTGAGTACAAGATCCATAGAGGCTGGGGTCTATCACACCAGGTGCAGGCTGTGTAAAGATGCCCCAGAGACAATCCAGCACATAACAGCAGGGTGCAAGATGCTAGCAGGCAAGGCATACATGGAACGCCATAACCAAGTGGCCGGCATAGTGTACAGGAACATCTGTGCCGAGTATAACCTGGAAGTCCCGAGGTCAAACTGGGAGATGCCCCCAAGGGTGGTGGAGAATGACCGAGCTAAGATCCTGTGGGACTTCCAGATACAGACGGACAAAATGGTGCTGGCTAACCAACCGGACATAGTGGTGGTAGACAAACAGAAGAAGACTGCCGTAGTGATCGATGTAGCGGTTCCGAATGACAGCAATATCAGGAAGAAGGAACACGAGAAGCTGGAGAAATACCAAGGGCTCAGAGAAGAGCTCGAGAGGATGTGGAGGGTGAAGGTAACGGTGGTCCCCGTGGTAATCGGAGCAGTAGGTGCGGTGACTCCCAAGCTAGGCGAGTGGCTCCAGCAGATCCCGGGAACATCGGAGATCTCTGTCCAGAAGAGCGCAGTCCTGGGAACAGCGAAGATACTGCGCAGGACCCTCAAGCTCCCAGGCCTCTGGTAGAGGACCCGAGCTTGAAGGATAAACCGCCCGCAGGGGCGTGCTGGGTGTTTTTATATATATATATATACTGTATATATATATATATATATATATATATATATATATATATATATACATATATATACATATGTATACATGTGTATACAGAGATATTTAATAAAGAACCAGTAGAATTTTTCTTATCAGCCATAACTGCTATGGGGTTCAGAGGGTTCCCATGAAACCTCACATGTCAGTCAGGTGGTGGGGACGGTTAGTGGTCACACAGATTGAAAGATGGCTGATCTGTTGCCCTTACAAGATTTGCCCATCAGTTAACAGCTTAAAGGTTGCTACATTTATGTTTTTTATTGCAAGTTATTTGCTTAAATAAAAATTTGTTTTCCATCATTTTTTACTTTGTCTTATAGGTACAACATTAATTTGCCATTTTGCAAAACTTTCCACTTCACATTTCACATTCATCCATCTATATTCCTAATCAACCAGGGTTGTGCTGCGTCGGACCTTGGGTGAGATGTATAGGTAAACCCTAGATGGATCACAAATCAGTAACAGAGCTTACAAGCTGACGCTCACAATCACACTAAAAGCTGATTTAGAAAAATGCAAATATTGTGGCAGCTGTGGTTGAGGAGGTGGTAGTCACCTGGAAGGTTGGTGGTTCAGCTTTCCAGCTCCAGTCTGCATGTCGACCAGATATTGAATTCCAAATTGCTTTCAAATGCATCCATTATGTGTGTGTGTTGGTGTGTGTGTCTATAACTAAAAAACATTTAAGAGCATAGAATAAAGGATTACATAGATGTGAATGTGGCTTGTTGTGTAAAAGTAAATTCACTGTTCACTAAGAGTAGAACAGTGTTCTCTAAGTACCAAGTACTTGCAGATTAATTTTAGGGTACACCCTAGATAGATTACCAGTCAATGACAGAGCTTACACATTGCCTCTAACATGCAGTGTTTCTTCTTTACTCGGCTCTTTTCACTCACTGTGTGTTTATAAACCACTCTAAAATGAATTACTAATAATTAAAAGCAAAGTTTTTAAGATCTCTGTTTGTGTCTTTTGTCCTCTCTCACCCCCAACAAATGTAGTTCTACCAGGTTTCCTCCTGTTAAAAGGTTGCTTTTCCTTCCCACTGTCACCAAGTGCTTGCTCATCAGACGGCTGTCTGATTGTTGAGGTTTTGTCTCTATAGTTGTATGGTCTTTGCCTTACAATATAGCGTGCCTTAAGGTGGCTGTAAGGTGTTGTAATTTCACATTATATAAATAAAAGTGAATTGAATAGTCTCATCACAATGCACACATAAATTCCTGAAATGTAAAATTCTAAAACTCCACTCCTTTATTTACAATTTAGAAATTGGTGGAGCAATTTATAGAAATGTGCAAACGTACATGAAAATACAATAAAAAGTTGTATACAGTTGTTGTGGTTTTTAGTTTTTAAAATAAAATAGAAATGAACTAAATTGAGTGAAAATGAAATGAAACTTGTGACTCCACTGTCACTTGCCTAGCCTGCAAATATGGGCTTCATTGCTCTTTAAAACAGGACTATTATCTCCCAGCATAGAAACCGATCCCAAAGGACACTTTGTGCTTATCTCGGTTTTCTGAAAGAACAGCAGTATTTGACGACCTGGGAATGAAAACACGTTGAATGTGCATGTAGCATCTGTAAATGTAGAGCTTCATTTTCTCTGCAAACGTGTCCCTTTGTTCATTAACACTTGGAAAAAAAAAAAGCTACTACAATATGCCATAGGCAGAAGGGGCACATCACAACTCATAATGCTTCTTAATCCAGTTTATTTATTTATTGTTCTCTCTCATAACTCTGTGTTGTAAACCAGAAATTCTCTCAAAATAACTTTGAAAAGAAATTATTCAAAATTGCATGTTAGTATTTTTCCCCACGGAGGCATGTGTGTGTGTCCATATTGATAAACGAGACAGACCCTAAGCAACAAGAGCCAGTGCCCATGTTCAGTGCCTCAGACTTCATCTGTTTCCCACTGGCTCCATGGGAACAGGTAATCAGGTTTGGTGAGCTATTGTCTCAGAACGGCAGCTACCTGCCTGGTAATCGTAAATGAGCGAGCGTGATGTGGAAAGACTATGGCAAGATTTTTCTTGGGTGAGAGAGATGGGGGGGGGGGGAGCCAGAGACTGGAGAAAGAGAAGCTGTAATGGACAGTGCCAGAGAAAGCTTGTGTCCCTGAGGATTCTTCTGCAGTGATGGCTATTGGTATCTTTGTTTCCTTGGGGGACCGCTGCTCTGTCATCTTGAGCACACTTTCACAATAAAAACACACATGCACACCCGCTCACACTCACGTGCACATACACGCAATCCTCCAACACTGCATTCTGCCTCCTAGGTATTAGTCTGTTTTTCTGGGATATACACACTCAATCATTCACAGCTGCACACATGAATTTGGTTTTGTGAGGCACTGAACAAAACACACATGCGATGAGTTGTACGGTTCCCCCCAGTGCTACACTGTGGCATCCATTATTGCCCAGCACAATGACATCAAGGTCATGCCTTCAGGAGATCAGCATTTTGTCAAAAGTGACACCGTATTGCCGCCATCACTGTTGCTGCTGCTGTTGCTGAGAATTTATGCATCACTCTCTGGTTGTTCGTTCTTGACATTTTCAGCTCAGTAGGTGGCTAGAAATCTTTTCAGCATAACAATGCTGTTTTGAAAGCAGGAAATCAATTCATGTTTTTCATGTGTTGTCATGTGTTAGTTACCTGCAGAGGGAGAAAGTAAGGAGACAAATTTAGTCAACTACAGATTTAAAGTACTGCCACTTTTCCTGTTGTCAGCCATGTATTCATACTGGGTATCACATTCTAACAAAGTATAGTTTAAAGAGGTTAGGTACTATTGACTTTAAAACATATGGACATTCAGAAACATTGAATAAACTCTTAATAATGTAAGAATTAATGGGAAATTTAAAAAATGTATTGGACCACCTGTCATAACAATCAGAAAACACCTAAATTTAGCTTAAAAACTGTTGAAAAGTGTCAGTTAGATGTTAGTTTAATTTAGAGATCACATCAATATTTTCATTATTTCTTTTCCATTGTGTCTTTCGCCTTCTCTTCTTAATCTTTATCTTCTGCCACTCCTCTCTCCTCCTCAAAGATCAATGGGCTTTGATCAGTAGTTGTTCATCAATAGTCATGAGAATTTGCATACTAATGATCAAAGAACTGACCTCACAGTCCATTGTTCATTCAGTGGAGCTAGTTTGAGTCATTATGCAATGTCCTGTTTATAAGGTTGGGAAAACCTGCAGTCAGCTGAAACTGAAGAAGTCACTTGGATGCGTGACAAAATGTTTTTCCCACTCAAAACGTTACGTCCAACCTTTTGGGACTCTCTCCTCCTCATTTCCACCTTGTCCTTGTCTTCCTGCCCACGTGAAGCCTCATCACCTGAACTGAAGTCTCGGCTCTAAAATAAGAAAAACTGGCATAAAAAATCTTGTTTATTCTCAATATTGTTGCTGTTGCTTATTGTTGCTGATTAGACATGCAGCCCTCTCATCTCCCGGCAGCTGACAGCCATTCAGCAACAACAATGACATATTTAGTCCCTCTTTGGGGGGATACTTCCATGGGGCTTAAATCTGGAACTCTCCACCATTTGACCCTAGAACTGAAGAAGCTTCTCGGATGAGAGGTGAAACGTCTTCAAGCAACCTAAAGAAGTCCAGACGCTTTTCTTTCCAAGCTCCTTAGACTACGATGACCTGGATGACTGAGAACCTTCACAGACAACAATGACATGTGGTTATAAGCTAACACTTTGCCAGCTAACATTAGGCTAGTTTGCCCTAAAATCACACATTTCCACTGATGAACAGGTTGATCACATTCTCACATCATATGAGAGTTTATTCACTTGCATCCAAATCTGATGATGTTAGAACCACTTCAAATAAAGCTGTGGTAACACCAGTTAACAGTGGCTAACACTGGCTAAAATAGCATATACCATAACTAACTGTGGAGATAAACAGTGGACTGGAAGTTAATTGTTAAAGGTCATCATTCATCATCATATCCTTTAAGAGGGCTGATCTGTTCCCCTCAGAAGATTTGTCCATCAGTTAACAGCTTAAAGGCTGATACATTTATAGCTTTTATTAACCCTTTAAAGCCAGACGGAGCGGCAGGCTCCGTTTTGCGTAACTATTTTTAAATCCCAGTAGAGCTGCAACCACGTAAGCTAGTGCAATAATCTTTGTTGCATATGAAACCGGAGGAGTTGTACTTACATCTTATGCCATCAGCTTGTCCTAGGTCACGGTTTCCTTCCACATATAGCTTTGCAAAAATTGCATAAATGCCACTTGCAGCAACAAAAACATAATATTCCAGAAACAGGCTTTGCCGATCCGATCAGCTGTTTGTAACACTTCCTTCGTTGGAATAGACATCAGAGCGAACCAGTGTTGCCAACTCCTCAGTATGGAAAATCGCTATTGGTTGTCCTAAAAGTCGCTAGAAGTTGCTAAATGACGTCATCGCCCCCATTCTCTGCGGCATGCTGGAGCAGGGGGGCTAGGAGGAGTTGGCCGTCCGACTGCGGTCTGGAGTGTGGGGCCTCCCTGCTGCTACGGAGTGGGGGTGGTCTGCCTCTCCCCACCGCAGGGAAAAGAGTAACACCACCTGGGTCTGGGTGCAGTTCCCCTCTCCAGGGGCAAGGGTACCTAGACCCGGTTTGTAGAGTACGCTTGGGGAGTGTGATCGTGTGTACAGCGTCTCTTTATGTCTGTCTCCACGTTGGTTGAGTGTGGAGTGAGTGCACATGAGAGCATGAAGGGGGGAATGGATGTTTGTGTCTGTGTGTGCCTGTATGTCTGTGTCTATATGTCAGGTGGGGTATCAGACGCCACCTCTCTGGGGACACCTCAGGCCCTCCAAGGTTTGGAGGCCTATCTCCACCCACCACCACTTCCCCTGCCGGTGGCGGACTCCCTCAGGTGTCAGTGCGTTGGTGGTTCTTTGTGTCTGGGGATGGGCGTCCAGGTACACACCGGCTCACTCCTTGGCGGCCGCTTATCGGGGCCTGGAGCCTGGGGCTCGCTCGGGCCCCTTCGGAGGTGGGGTGCCCCCGGCCTCTCGGCCGGCCGGCCGCTCGGTCACTCAGGCACAGCTGGCGGCTGCTGAGTGAACCCTCATCTGGGACTCTCCTCAGCTCTTACTGGAACAGTGGCGCGGCTGCCCCTCTGTTGGTCTTCCTTGGTCTCTTGTGTTCTGGGGGCCTCTGGATGTCTGGAGTTTTTATCTCCTCCATACCTGCTTCACACCCTGGAGGACGGGGCTGTGGCCCCCCCACACTCCCTAGCAGATCGTTACACGGAGAAACCTTTGGAATACAAGCGCGCTGATCCACACAGGTATGCACACGGGTGTTCACTGCTCGTAGACCCAAATTACACCTTTCTTGGCTGCTACTTCGAAGCACATCTGTCCTGCGTGCTGCACAACAACATTGAATATTTAGTATTTACTGCTGTTTACACTTAGCTAGATTAATGCGATGGTGTTGTGTTTAGTATGTTGCTTTGTTTTTTTGTTTTTTTTGTCTTTTTTGCTTGTTTTCTATTCTTCTCTCAACAGGTGATCCAGGAGATTTTTTTTCTCCCCCCCCTTTCTCACTGTCCCTCTCCCCTTCTGTTTTTCCTTTCATTCCTCTTTCTTTCTCCCTTTCCTATCCCTCACTCATGTCTGTAACATCTGAAAATAAAATATAATAAATAATAAAAACAAAGATCGACCAAATGGACCAATACGGCAATGCCACGATGATCCATTTGGCAAAGTAAATCCATTGGGTATCCTCGTTGGTCTTCAGACAACAATTCTGATGGCTAAAGAACCAAATGGGACAGGCAGAAAAAATTAAAAATTAAAAATTAAAAAAAAAAAATAAATAAATAAATAAATGACGTCATCGCCTAATTTGCATAATTGGTCATGCTAATATAATTGTAACCTACGTTGTTGGAGAGAGAAATAACATCGTGGAAGAGACATAAAGTGAGTAAAAAACATCCTAAATGCATTTAGAATTTATTTAGAACTACAAATTAAATTTCTTTTAGCAATTATTGTTTTTTTTAATGTCACAATTCCAACCCTGCTCCTTTACCCGGGCTTGGACCGGCAAAAGTGACCCGAAATAGGCACTCTGGTGGAGTTACTGTGTGTGTGTGTGTGTGTGTGTGTGTGTTTATAAGTAGTTTTAAACCTTGTGATCCACAAAACAGCATAACAGTAAAAGAAGAACTGACTGCGTTACAGTCAGTGCGGGAGCAGCGACTTTGCTCATGCGCGATTCATTTGCAGTTTGGACGCATAGGTGTGAACATCTTCTGCCCTGATAGCAGCTGGGGGGGGGCTGTCCTCCACCCGTGAGCGCTTTGGAACGGGCGAGGTGCCCACGGCAGCACCGCTGCTTGTTGAGAGTAAAAGCGATACCCGCTTTCAGGTCAAAAAGTCGTCATAAATAAGTCTCCAATAACACCAGAAAAAGTCCCCAGATTTGTCGCCAGTCCCTTTTTAGAAAAAAAGTCGCTAAGGGGGTCTGAAAACTCGCTAAATATAGCGACAAAGTCGCTAAGTTGGCAACACTGGCGCAAACTATCGCATGTCCGCCATTACCTGCCCGAAACCAGAAGTGACATCATTTTCGCAGAAATGTAGTTTTTTACCTTCAGTGTCTTATAAGCCTATACTGGTGTTTTTAAAAGTTATGTTTGACTTTATGACTTTCTGAATAGTTTCTGGGATGCTTAAAACTCAAATTGCACTGCTGGAAATAGTTTATTTTGATGCATATATGCTGGGGGGGTTTTTTTGCAAATTTGCATTATAATATTTATTTTCGTTTTTCCTGCGGTATGTAAAAATTTGTGTATTTAAAAAATAAAACTATGAAGACACTCAAAATAAATTTCCTGTGGTGGGAAACTATTTTGTGCAACCTTTTTGTATTTACAGTTTTGAGGGATAAGCCTCTTAAATTTCTCTAACTAGAAATATATGTTAAAAAAACAAAAATGATTTTCAATTGTTTTGTAGTTTATTGCACTTTTTTGCAATTTATGTAATTACTATGCACTCAATGCAGACATATTATTAAAATTTGGGCTATAATGGTTGTATTGATGTATAGCAACTTGAAATGCTCCCAAAAATGGCACTACAGCATGTAAAAATATAATATAAGCTCTGGCGGACTTGGTTCTATGGTAGGTCTTAAAGGGTTAATTACAATCCATTTTCTTACACAAAAGTTTCATCCTAATCACTTACCTAACCAGGGTTGTGCTGCGTTGGAGCTCATCCCATCTGTCACTGGGTGAGAAGTATAGGTAAACCCTAGATAGATCACCAACCAATTACAGAGCTTACACACTGATGCTCACATCCACACCAAAAGCTCATTTAGAATCATGCAAAAATTGTGAGAGCAGTGGGGAACCAGTCCAATCCATGTCCAAGTCCAATCCAATAAGGGACTGTATGGATGTGTCTTGGAATGTCTTGTTGTGTAAAAGCAATTCCAGTTCTCACTAAGAGTAGAAAAAATTTCTGTAAGTAACAAGAACTTGCAGAAAAGCCCACAATCCAAGACTTCTGGTGAAAGTTTTCTCCAACTACTACAATAATAGGACAATACTCCCTAGCGGTGCTATATCAAAATAAGGGTTGTTACAAACTTCATATGATTGTTCGATTATTATTACTATTATGCCCAAAAGCTGAAATCCCTTTCAGTTAGTATTATGATAATGTGTTTTGTTTTGGGGGGGGCCCTATAGCTATTCTTATTAATGACTAACTGTAAGTTTCCTAAATAATTGCTATTCATAACTAAAGACTAATAGTTCGTAAAATAAAATATAACTTACTCTTAGCTGTTAGTATGAATAGTTCATGTGGATGTAGTATAAAGCACTAATTAATACTAGGCTTAATAACCAATACACAGGCTTACAATAACTCATGGCGAAATGTAAAGCCTACCATACAAACCTCTTGCAACAAGATGAGCAGAGCTAAGAAAAGGAATAAATTGACTTTTAGAAAGTTGCTTCAAATAAGAGACATTAAGAAAAGAAAGATTTTCTCAGTAGATTCACTTGAAAGATTCAAGAAGCATATGTAAACATAAACATCATCAAACAAATACACTAAAAGGATGATGAAATATTTAACACCAGAGCCTTTAATAGTGCCCGCCTGGAGGAGTGCAGCCTGCCAAGCCGGGAGGAAAGGCAGGAGGAAGGGAAAGATCCACTTTGGGTTAAAGCAACTCTTGGTGTGAACACAAAATCACACAAACTCCCACCACAAAACTAACAAGGTGCACGAGGCAGGCAAGGTGCAGCTGTGGCGAGAGCTGTCACTCCACACAACCTGAACTGAGAAGCCAAACAACCCTCTTGTCAAAGCTGGAGGATATGGGCTGTGGGTTCAGTTATGGGTTACAATGAAATTCTGAAATGAAACAAATCACAAAAAAACCCTTTCCTGATATTGTGTAGCTCTCTCTTATGCTGCTAAAACTGCTCTGACGCTTCAGGGCATGGTCTCTGGTCATGTTCCATGATGTCTGTCACCAAGACAATGACAGCATGTTGGGCTTGTTTAAAGTTCATTTAACACAATAAATACTTTATTCACCCTAAAAGTTTAGGAATGTCTGTGCCACAGCAGCCAAAACATGAAAAAGAACTTAGCTCAATAAAATAAATAAAATATCATCGAACACAATAGTTTTTAGAGATATATATAATACAACTCGTAAGCAGCAGGTCAATTAAAAAGAAAAGTTCAAAAAGTGAAGAATCAAAATTTAAGTATAAAATAATAAGGAGCATAAATCTGAAATAAATTCATTACCATTAACCATCAGGATCTATCGCAATTCTCCTCAGCCACAGTTATTTGGATGACCTCAGTGTCAGCTGATGGAGGAATCCAAACAGTGTTATTCAAACTGGAATTCTTTGATATGAATAATATGGATGCATTCCACCAGCAGGCAGCTCAATATTCAGGTCAGAGAAATACTCCTTCACAGAAAGCTATCCAGCATTATACCACTTTTCTGTCACAACTAGTGCAATCTCACTAAATTTCTTCCTACCATTCAGATTAACGTGCCTGTCCACCAATAAAGCTGAAACCACACTGTGGTCCCAAAAAGTGTGAATATGACAATATCTCACTATAACTTTGCAACACTCCATGAAGCACGTCAAGCTACACTCACTGTGTTCCCTCTGGTGTTAATCAGTTCACTGAGTTGTCAGTATTTTTTTCAAACACCTCACATTCCCCATGATGATCACTGGAACAGCCCCAGCTCTGAAACCCTGATGTTTCCTCAGCAGCTGCTCTGAAGGCCTCGCTCAGGGCAGTGGAAATGTTGGCGCAATGGGATTGTGAAGATTCTACGTCGTCATTAGTGCAAGTTGAACAAGCAAAACCTGACTGTTCAAGTATTGCAAAACACCTTCGCTTACATCGCAGTGAGCAAGAAAACATTATCAGGCATTTCAAGAGGCTGATAATCATCATGGTGATGGGAAAATTAAAAACAAAAACAAAGGCATGTAAAAAAAATCATATTCAAATGTTAGATTAGAGAAGGACTTATGGTCCTAATGGGAAAATCACGGAATCCCATTAAGGTTTTGGGGGATGGGAATTTTGCAACATATATATAAAAGCAAAAGGATTCCTAGCACAGTATTGCATTGTAGCAAGATGATAAACAGCTTTCACTGGCAATAATGTTAATGACGTGAATAATTGATAGAAGTAATGTAGAGCTGAAAGTCAGACAAGTGAATTAACACAACTAAATTAGGTATTTAAGATAAACTATTCCTTAAGACTAATTTCCTGCCCTTCCACAAACCAAAAATGGCAAAATATACCAAATATATTCCAAAGAAACATGAAGAAACATTTGCAGAAAGAGATGTGTTTCAGGCAAGTGCTAATTAATGCCAAAATATTAGATCATTAACCATCACATTTTGAGTTATATACGTGATGAGAGAGAGAAAATGACAGCTGGCGAGACTGTTCAGAGGGATTTGGCGACTCCGGAGCGTCTTCCTCCTTCCCACAGTGATCTGTCGGGCTGAGTCCCACAAACAAAAAGAACTGTGTTTTGGATCAGGGCAATGCTTATTATTGAGGCACAGAGATGGAAAGGCAAGCAAGAGGGAAGGAGCTTAAAAGGAGAGAATGCAGAGATTGGGGGCAAAGAGAGGGCCAGGAAAGGATGAGTGCCAGCGCTGCCTCCAGTGTCCATCTCAGATCCCTCCATCCTTCCCTTCATCCTCCCCCTCCATCCTGTCCCTTCTCCCACTTTTCAGCAGCTGGCTAGTTTTTTACCCCAGCAGAGAAAGACCTCTCTGATGGAGCAGACTGAGGCGTCAGTGTGTGTTCAATCTAAGAACAGAGTCTCTCTCTCTCTAAACTCTCTGTGAATTCACACCCGCTGCCGTCTCTCTCCTTTTCTCACATCGTCATCTGTGTTCTACCCTGCCTTCCTTTCCTCTGTTTTCCAAAGTGTCCTCTTCATCCTCCAGTGTTTTACCTTAGCCAGTTCCTATGCTTGCTATCTCTTCCTTATCTCCTTTCTATATTTTTTACTCGTTCACCACTCCATCCAACTCTTTTCATTCTCTCTCCCTCTCTCTTACTCTCTCGATCCAGCTGTCACTCCTGTCACTCTGCACTTTCTTTGGACGATCTTTCCAGTCCACTTTTAATTGACTTGGAGTGGCGTGTCGCTGAGAAGATGGGAGCAGTCCTCCTGGGGAGGTCGATATGTACAGATATGGAGCACCAACTCATTGCCACAGAATAAACATTGGCTGACTGCAGGGTATAAGATGCAAGGGACCTTTCAAGGAGGGGTTTCTTCCAGATATATATTTAACCTCCTAAGACCCGAACTCTTTCATGGCATGCATTTTTAAATGTTCTTTGCTATTTGGGTTGATTGGGACCTAAAGAATGTAAAAACAAAGAATTGCCAGATTTTTTTTTTTTACCTAATTTTTGTTTTTTGAGAAAAATGAGATCCACATATGAGGACATTTGTTTCAAACTTTGATAGAACAGTGTATATAATGTCCTCGTAAGTGGATCTCAGACCCTTGTAGAGAAAAATTAAGTATTTTGGTCTAGACGTCCCAAAATGTGATATCCACATATGTAGACGCCAGGTCCTAGTAGGTTAAGTCCAGAAATGAGGCCATATACTCAGTGTCTGAAATATCCCAACGATTTAGCTGTGGGTAATTCAGTTCTACTGCGCATTCAAAGTTCAGACCTCTCAATAATATTGAAAAGTGCAATGTTCATGCAGTTTATATGCCCTACTAGTTTGCAATATTACATCAATGTGTGTCTCCAGGTTTCTATAATTTATTTGAAGAAATTAGTTAATTTTAACCTCTCAAAATTGTGAAATCTTGCACTGGGATCACACTGCAACACATCAGTAAATTCAATAAAGATCTTTGAATTCAACCTTTGTTTTGGTGTTCAAAACAAAACCTACCTGATAAACATGGGCACTAAAACATCTCTCACAAGATCCAAAAATTGCTTTAATAAAATGACATTAGAAGGCATTTTTGATCTGTTTTTTGGGTTTGTTTTTTTGGTTTTTTTGCATTGGTTTCAATACACTTCTTTTTAGCTGAATGTGTTTGATCCTTCTCTAATTGTCACCATTGATGGAGTAAGAGTAACACAACACCAGATATCTACTTCTCACTTGAACTACCTTCTCTTACTCACTTGGTAGACATTCCCATTTCTATGCTTGTTTGCATCGCATTTATAAATATTAACGATAATATTCCTGGAAACGACACAGTTCACTGTGGGATCGTTCTGACCCTACAGAGGCTCTACATGTAAAATCATGGCGTCAATAAGCAGACCTTTTTAAAAGCACTAAAGAAAAAAAAATAATTTTTCTTTTTTTTGCCCGGAGGGTTAAGAGGTTTAATGAACTGGTGGGCTTGCAGGATTTTCACTGCTGTAAACATAGTAATCATAGTTTCACTTGTGATACATTTTTAATTTGGAAGCTCTCAAATGGAAAACCGCATTGACCTCAACATACCAGCCAATTAAATAATGCACTCTAAGGTACTCACACACTGAACATCTTTCAAGTAAAAACTAGAGCACGGATGAATCTCCATCAGGTTTGGTAATTAAAAACTGAGTTTATGATTGATCGAGTGATGCATTTGCAATATATGTACAAAACACACAATGGAGGTATAGTTGTAAATATTAGTGTTACAAAAATTGTAGAGCAACTTTATTTCACCTGGAGATACCCCTACACATACCTACACCTTACCTGAAGGTAACCTTTAATCACTTTTTTTAGGGAGAAGCAATTGCAAGGAATGTGTTGAGGATTTATTTTTTCGCTTCAAGTGACAGCATAAATTAATGATGTACAAGTACATTCTAAATATGTTCACATTTAATGAGCTAGCCCTTTGCAAAGCTGACAAACAGTATGAGATATCTCAGGAAAATCAAAGAGAGACGTTTGCATGGCCTTAACCATCTTGGTACTTTGGTGTGGTGCCACAGGTTATTGGTAGTTTCTTTATTAGGATTAGTTCATTATTAGGACCACTGGTTCAGATGAAATCAGCATTTTGGAATCTTGAACCAGTGTTCCTGCAATCCAGTCTTAATGAGTCAAAGCACAAAATACAAGGAAAGGTTGCAAGTGTTTACCATCTAGTGAGGAGCTGGGCAAGTCTGTTTGACGCCTGTGGTCTAGACAGGCCAGTGCCCACTATCTGATAAGTCCAAATCTAATACTGTTTAAATTTTTGCATGATCTTCTGTAATATACTGTAATTTATGTAATTTCCTCCTCAGATCCAGTTATAATCACAGCTTTATTCTGTCCTAACTTTTCCTATCGTTTCGTAATATGGGGACATGTTGCACATCTCTATAATGTACCCTTGTATCCTAAAACTTTTGTCTGAATGTATTCTTGTTTTACTCTTCAAAATACTTCTTTAATTTATTTTTAAAGGATGTTGATGACCTTCCATTTAGAATTGTCAGGGTTTTAAATACAGGACACAGAAAAACCAAGGAAGGATAAACCAGATACCACTTTTATTGAAAGTTTTTTTTTTTTATGAAAGTAAAACAAAAGAAAAAGTAAAAATTATAGCTTTGATCTAATTAAGGCTGAAAAAGCTAACATAAACCGGGTATAAAACACAAGTGCGCTAAGTTGGAAGTACAAAATCTTGTGGCTGGGGACAATATAGTTATATTAAGAGAGTTAACCAGCTGTAATGTGTTGCAATTATTAACCTAACTGGTTGAATCCAAGTTAAATTTAACCCATTTTAACATTTCACAGCAGTAAAAATAGCATAATGTCATTCTTTTAGACTTTAATTTGAAGACTTTTCCTAAAGTGAAACTAAATACACAAAAATTATAATATTATAAAATTTTATGCTTTTGTGCAGGTGCTATCTATTTAAATGGATTTAAGATCTACCAATGTGGGAAATCCCTTTAGGGTTGTGTCAGGAAAGGCACTGGTTGTCAAAGTCTGCCATATCGAACATGCAGTGCTAACCAAAGTGGCAATCGCTTGTGAATAAAAGAAACGGCCAAAAGTAGGTTTTTAGTGTGGGTCAAAACAAGGAAAATGGTTTTTATTGGGAATCTTGACACTGTGAAGCTGTACATGTCATGTCTGTGTGTATTTTTTATGGGGCAGTGGTGACAGACTTCAAGGGAGGCCTTGACATTGTCATGGGAACTGCCTGTGTTCACTCCACATTTCCCCAATTTCCCACAGAGATAGGCAGCTAATGGTCTGAAATAGTAAAACCAGTGTAGGAGTGATCATATGTTGTGCATATAAGGAACAGAGGTCATTCAGAGGTCAGATAGTGCCTTGAAAAGTTATGCCTTGAAACAGATAAAATCTGATATAGGGTGGCAGAGGTGCAGTGGTTAGAAATGTCATCTCATAGCAAGGTGGTACCTTGTTCAAACCCCATCTGGGCTTCTTCTACTGTCCAAAGATATGTGTGTTAGCTTAATTTGTGAATTTCTAAACTGGCTATAAATGTCAGGTGGATAATATGCTGTATGAAACTATAATGTGGCTTGCACTTAAAAGCACTTTAAGTGGTCATTAAGACTAGAAAACCACTATATTACTATAAATACATTAAGCACTTGCCTTGTAATAAGATAACCTAAATGTAAGGCACTGGATTTATCCTGAGCTAGCTTATATTATTAAATTAGAGATCAGAACAGTTGGGTTGGATTATCATAGCACCTGAGGTGCTATTTCAGTGAGTGTGGGAAACACCTGTACAAATCGTACACATTAAATTTCCTTCCACTGCTTTGAATGTACAGACTAGTTTGTAATGACTTTTTCCATTTTGTTTTTGTGTTTTTCTAATTCTAAGTGTTAACTAATGTTAAGTAAACATTGGTACTACATGGATGGATACATAGAGTGAGGACAGTGTTTCATGATTAAGAATTAATATATAATAAATTCCAACAGTTTCAGAATCTTCTTGCCATTTTCACCTTCAGTAAATACAGTGCAATTAAATCATTATTACTGTTATGTAACAGTGCATTATATTGGGTAGTAATAGATATTTTTTTCTCTAAGAATGAGTGCTATACGATTTTAAATAATGCACTGTGAACTGCTCAAATATAAACTCTGCCTACTCTCTGAAACAGTATTACAGTTTTTTCTGATTGCTTAAGCACATTTTTTGTAACTATTGGCTATTTTTGAAAAACTCTACACACAAATAAGAAAACCTGTCACCCAATAATCAAAACATTGTAGTTCTCTTGCAAAAGCGAACACAGCTAGATTAACTCTTCACACCTTCGTAAAAATGGTGTTTCCGTATCAAACAGTACACACAAGCCATCATCTACGAAGCACACAATGCGCCAACTGCACACTGATGGTATGAATACAAAACACATCTGGCTTTTGCTTTCTCTGTGCACAAGGTAGGCTATGTCAGTTTGAGCTCATACATTTGGCATAGGTCCATAAACATAGAGGGATCCAAACTTCAAGTACTGGTGTTTATTCACACACATCAAAACAAACACAAGTGTTTATTTCCAAGTCAAAACGAAATAGTAATTTCACTGAGGAAAGAAAAGAAATCAGTCTACATCGTGTCATCTCTCTGGATCTGGCCACAAAATTTTGTCTACATCACATGCAATGTGCAATCCTCCTTGTCCTTGTCGTCCTCTTCGTCCTACTTCTTCACCTCCACGTCCTCCTTGGTCTCCTCTACTTCTCACTCTTTCTGCTCCCTCCATTGTACTCCACACACAGAGCTTACCTGTATTATAGTGCTTGGGCTGATTGCAAAGTAAACTAATTATCTAAAAAAGTTTTCACATGTGGCAGTGTGCCAGACAGTTGGCAAAATAGTGTAAATAATAGCCATAAATGTGTAGGGTTTTGCTAGGAGTGCGTTGATCATTTGGAAATTGAGTGTAAAGCAGTGAGTTGTGTTTACAGTTCTGCAAAAAGAGTGCTGTGCAGTGGATTGTAGCTACAGGTTTGCAAAGTGTGTGTTACAAAATGGCAAACTGAGTGCAAAGCAGTGTTTGTGCTTTTAGTTTTGCATACTCAGTGAGTGGTTTTGCTATAAGTATTAATAGTTTTAGAAATTGTGCTATAAGAATCGCAGTTAGGGTTTAAGCATTCAGAAAAAACTGTAACAATCAATCACCATTTATTAATGTTGATAGACTATTTATACATTCTAAATATATCTGTAGTTTAAAGTTAAAATAGTATGGTTCAGGTCAAAATTGGCCCAAACCATACAATGAAGGCATGGAATATGAGGATTAACCATGGATATTAAGAAATCTCTCTAAAAGGTGAATTCCTGCCCATTTCTCTGTGTGTGACGAGTTGAGAAAGGTGTGCTAAGAACTAATTAGTGGGGAAAATAAAGGCAGAGCAGCATGAACTAAAATTAATGGCTGAACTAACAATAACAGCAAAACTATGACAGTGGTGGTAATTACCACCCTTGTAAATGTCTTTTGGGTGCTTGTGCAATTATTGTTGTCAGGTCCTCCTACTTGTCTTGCTCTTCATCAGCAAACAGACATCCTAGAAACTTTGCAGCAGGATTTTAATCATTGCTATTATCTTACTTGCATCAACAAATCTCTTTATCTTCAGATAAAGATTCTTATTTGTCTTTACAGAGAAACTCTTTTTCTATTTACTACAGGTCGGAGTACGCAATAAGGCTAATCATAATTTTGAAGTTTGATGTATTCTGCTGTCTTTTCCTGTTTGACAAGTGGGTGGATAAAGGGTAGCAGTGTTTACTTTTAACACATACAGCATCGAAATAAAATCATTGTTAAAAATCAGTGTTAAAAACAAGAATCGCTAGCAGTGCTTTGCTAAAATGTAATTTGCAGCAAAGAACCTGTCAACATGTAGAGGTAAGAAGGTCATCAGGATTTTCTTTTGCAACAACACTGGCCTTGAGGCAGAATTTCAGTCCTAACAACACTCAGCAGGTGCAAGCCTGAATGGATGACCGATTAAAATGGTGGAAGACTAAAAAACTGGAGGCTATCATGAGGTCACTGACCATATGACCTCTGCTACACAGTTTCAAACAGATCCCTTTAGAAGCAGCCTATATTTGAAGGCAACAATGCATCTGTGATGGAAAAACATCAGGGGGTAGTCGACAGCCGTCAAATCCACAAACAGTTCGGCAAAGTTTGGAGGTTTTACAGGACTTCCCTTGTGCTAGCTAGTGTGCATCCTAAACAATTGCAAACTATTTACTTTATTTTAAAAAATGGATCTGGCAAATGAAGCAGATTTATAATATCTCTTTGGATATTTTAGCTCTCCGTTTATAAGCTCTCCAATTTTTGAGGTTGGAATTTGCAGACTTATTTGTGTATTTGTGTTAAGTTGGTGAATAACTCTAAAGAAGCAACTCACTTGAAATGCAGAAGAATTTTCTTTTATACTGTACATAGAGGACAATAGCTAGGTTTCATTTGACGTAGACGTGACGTCGACGTAAAGCGCGAAATTTGACTGGCGGTCGGAAGTGAAAAAGATAAGCGCAAAATCACAGACAGACAGTACGCAAAATGCCTATGTCCTGTTGTGTTTACGGATGCTCCAGTAGGTCGACCAGAGAAACTGATAAACGGTATTTTAGGGTACCAAAAATAGCCCAACGAAGAGGAGAAAAATGGAAAATTCTAACCGAAAAACGTAGGAAAAAATGGATTTTAAATTTACGTTTACAGTCGGGAGGAGCAGAGTCTGCCAATGCCCGTGTCTGCAGCGACCACTTCATCAGAGGTAATGTTATGTTTGCAAACGAACTTATTAGCATTAGGTTGTCGTTAAATTCTCGTTTACTTAGTGCTTTTAAGTTAGTAGTCTAATATTGACTTGATTGGGACTATAGGCTGCCCAAGTGCTTTGGATGACGAAGAGTCGGAGGACTGGGCTCCGACGGTCAATCTCGGCTACGAATGTGAGGGACCAAGCAGCCAAAGCAAAGAGGACACAAGCAAAAAATATCTTCAAAAAGGGTTTTCTTTATTTTAACCCTCAAAAAATCCAAAATTAACAAAATTCAAAACCATACTTAGCAGGCCCATAAAACAGGTCAACTAAATATAACTCTACAAAAAGTAATTTCCAAAAACTTAAACAACAAAGTGAGACACAACTTAACTCACAGACTGACCTAATTAAAAAGACACATGAGGGTAGCTTTTATAATGATTTGGCCAAACCATTTGAACACAATAGGGGGGAAAACAAAAACACACACTAATATTAACTAAGCACAGAATAACCCAACTAAACCTAAAACACCCCTGCTCCTGGTAAGCCCATGGTTGGTCCTGCTGAGCAGACAATTTGTCCCCAGAGTCCTCAGCCACGCCTTTTGCCCAGACAGGAAACAGCCACCGCCCAAACCCAGGTAACTCAAAGAAAGAGAAACATAATTAATATAACAAAACATTTTAGAAAAACCATACAATGCTACTATGTGCGCGCCTCATAATACCAGTGTTAGGTTTAACCAAATGATTAATGAATTATATTAATGAAGAATACTGCAAAGCAAAATAATAAAGTGAAAAATGGACTAATTTACCCCTGTGTGGCTGCTGCCATCACAACGAACGAAAACCCAGATCGGAATCAGTTCTCAAACGAGAGAAAAGAATGAAGCTTAAGGCAGAACAGCATCGATATGCAGAGGCGATTTTGGATATGCAACAGACGGCTGAGAGCCCGGATTTGAGCCTAGTGACAGTGGAGAACAGGCTACTAACCCTGCCATACAGTTGCAATGAGCTGCAATCACTTCTCCATCCTCCTTTGCAATTACCCAAGTCTTCAGAGGTGTCTCGTTAGACCGCTGAGAATGGTTTACCTTGAAACAAACAACTGTCACTCTAACGAAGTCCTAAGGATGTGGCATGTTTGTTGACGTTAAAGCCGCTACCGCTAACTGTTAGCGTGTTTAAGATAAAGCAATATAAGAACAAACACTCACCCTTGCAAACACCAAACTGTATCCATCACGGAGACGTTTTGTTCCAAGGTTGTGGACCCACCCGCTGACAAAAAAATTGTACGCCTCCAGACTCTTGAAAGCTTTCATTTGCTGCCTAGTGTAGTAAGAAGTCTGGAGGACCAAGTAGTTGGTGATATCCACAGCCTCGATAGTAGGCAAATCCTTTACTTCTGTGGTGTATTCGGACATTTTCAAAGAATACGGATCACGTCCGATATATTTTTTAACTATCTGTTTATATCTCTCCCGAGAAACGGGGTCTAAAGTTGCACAATAGCTGCTCTCCTGACTCTCCACAGTGTCCTCCATGTTTACTTCCGCCCTCCACTCAAAAATCGCGCTGCCTCCGCACGTCATCAGAACCACGTGACCGCAACCCAACTATTCCAGGATCAGCACTATGGACGCTGTAATGATCCATTGATGACTACAAGAAATCAAAAATAGTTGTTGCAACCCTTTAACTTTCTATAATGTCAAATTTATTCACTCACCGATCCAAATCGTTGAATTCAGGTGTATCAATCACTTGTATGGCCACAGCATAATGGGATCAAGCAGCTAGGCATGCAGACTGCTTCTACCAACATTTGTGCAAGAATGGGTCACTCTAGGAAGGTCAGTGAATTCCAGCATGGTAGCATGATAGGTTGCCACCAGTGCAGCAAGTCCAGTCATCAGATTTCCTCAGTATTAAATATTTCACAGTCAGCTGTTTGGGAAGCTATTGGGAACAACAGCCACTTAGCCACGAAGTGGTAGGCCACATAAAAACACAGGGCAGGGTCAGCGGATGCTGAGGCAGTCAGTGGGCAGAGGCTGCAGTCAGTTGCTACAGTCCTGCCAACTTCTGGTGTCCATCAGATTAGCTAAAGTAGAGTGTGTAGAGAGCTTCATGGAAAAGTTTTTTCATGGCCGAGCAAGCTTTACATCACCAAATGCAATGCAAAGTGCAATACAGTGGGGCAAAAAAGTATTTAGTCAGCCACCGATTGTGCAATTTCCCCCACCTAAAATGATGACAGAGGTCAGTAATTTGCACCAGAGGTACACTTCAACTGTGAGAGACAGAATGTGAAAAAAAAAATCCATGAATCCACATGGTAGGATTTGTAAAGAATTTATTCGTAAATCAGGGTGGAAAATAAGTATTTGGTCAATAACAAAAATACAACTCAATACTTTGTAACATAACCTTTGTTGGCAATAACAGAGGTCAAACGTTTACTATAGGTCTTTACCAGGTTTGCACACACAGTAGCTGGTATTTTGGCCCATTCCTCCATGCAGATCTTCTCGAGAGCAGTGATGTTTTGGGGCTGTCGCCGAGCAACACGGACTTTCAACTCCCGCCACAGATTTTCTATGGGGTTGAGGTCTGGAGACTGGCTAGGCCACTCCAGGACTTTCAAATGCTTCTTACGGAGCCACTCCTTTGTTGCCCGGGCGGTGTGTTTTGGATCATTGTCATGTTGGAAGACCCAGCCTCGTTTCATCTTCAAAGTTCTCACTGATGGAAGGAGGTTTTGGCTCAAAATCTCACGATACATGGCTCCATTCATTCTGTCCTTAACACGGATCAGTCGTCCTGTCCCCTTGGCAGAAAAACAGCCCCATAGCATGATGTTTCCACCCCCATGCTTCACAGTAGGTATGGTGTTCTTGGGATGCAACTCAGTATTCTTCTTCCTCCAAACACGACGAGTTGAGTTTATACCAAAAAGTTCTACTTTGGTTTCATCTGACCACATGACATTCTCCCAATCCTCTGCTGTATCATCCATGTGCTCTCTGGCAAACTTCAGACGGGCCTGGACATGCACTGGCTTCAGCAGCGGAACACGTCTGGCACTGCGGGATTTGATTCCCTGCCGTTGTAGTGTGTTACTGATGGTGACCTTTGTTACTTTGGTCCCAGCTCTCTGCAGGTCATTCACCAGGTCCCCCCGTGTGGTTCTGGGATCTTTGCTCACCGTTCTCATGATCATTTTGACCCCACGGGATGAGATCTTGCGTGGAGCCCCAGATCGAGGGAGATTATCAGTGGTCTTGTATGTCTTCCATTTTCTGATGATTGCTCCCACAGTTGATTTCTTCACACCAAGCTGCTTGCCTATTGTAGATTCACTCTTCCCAGTCTGGTGCAGGTCTACAATACTTTTCCTGGTGTCCTTCGAAAGCTCTTTGGTCTTGGCCATGGCGGAGTTTGGAGTCTGACTGTTTGAGGCTGTGGACAGGTGTCTTTTATACAGATGATGAGTTCAAACAGGTGCCATTCATACAGGTAACGAGTGGGGGACAGAAAAGCTTCTTACAGAAGACGTTACAGGTCTGTGAGAGCCAGAGATTTTCCTTGTTTGAGGTGACCAAATACTTATTTTCCACCCTAATTTACGAATAAATTCTTTACAAATCCTACCATGTGAATTCATGGAGTTTTTTTTTCACATTCTGTCTCTCACAGTTGAAGTGTACCTCTGGTGCAAATTACTGACCTCTGTCATCATTTTAAGTGGGGGAACTTGCACAATCGGTGGCTGACTAAATACTTTTTTGCCCCACTGTATGCCAATGCAGTGGTGTAAAGCGTGCTGCCACTGGACTCTAGAGCAGTAGAGATGTGTCTAGAGTAATCAAATACACTTCTCTGTCTCAGTCAGTGGATGAGTCTGGGTTTGGTGGTTGCTGGATGAACAGCACTTGTCTGACTGCAATGTACCAGGTGTGAAATTTGGTGGAGGGAGATCAAGGTGAGGGGTTGTTTGTCAAGGGTTGTGGTCAGCCCCTTGGTTCCCCTTAGTTTCTTAATGATTTAGCTTACCAAGACACTTTGGACAATTTCATGCTCCCAACTTGGTGAGAACAGTTTGGGGATTCTTGTTCAAACATGTGGTGCCGAAAGTCCATAAAGACGTGAATGAGCGAGTTTGGTGTGGAAGAACTTGATTGGCCAGCACAGAGTCCTGACATCAACCCGACAGAACACCTTTAGTATAATTAGAGTGGAGACTGTGAGCCAGGACCTTCTAGTCCAACGTCAGTGTCTGACCTCACAACTGTGTTTCAAAAAGAATAGTCAGAAATTCCCATAAAGACACTTCTAAACCTTGTGAAAAGCCTTCCCAGAAGAGTTGAAACGGTGGATTAAAAATGGAATGTCAAATTCATGTGCGTGTGAATACAGATGAGCGAATGCTTTTGGCAATATAGTGTATTCTGCAAATGTAAAAAAAAAATTTTTTTAAAAATGGACATACACTTTTGTTTTACCACAACTTTAAACATGCACATTTTGAAGTCTAGTTCATACCAGATGCAACGATTTCTAATACTGACCCAATCTGTGTACTGGCATTTGAAGCAGAAAGATCAATAGACAGATTTAGTCTGAACTAATAAAGGGCATGATGAATTTTTGAAAGTTATTTTAATTAAATTTCCAAACGCAGATATACTTGCAATGCAACTGCTTCTCAAAGCATTTCTCAAAATAATCGCTTGCAGAAATCAGGCAGAATGTTGCCTGAGAAGCACAGAGCTCAGAAAGACTGTATCTGCATGTTAGATTCCGTCTACTCCTCTGTTCATCACCTACTCTGCATGCAGTCCTGTTTATTTATGTACATCTAAAGCCGTCAATAACATTACTTATTCTTTGAAAGCAATGGGTTGTTCGTATCTTCCTTTTCCCTCTTTGGAATTCCTGTTGTTTATACATAAACATCAACTACAAAAATGTGTCTTTTGCACATGTGCACTTACATGGTTGTGTGAACAATACATCTTAGAGAGATTCATTAACTCAGCTCAACTCATTAGCCTCCGAATGTGTTCCTTTATCAGAAGGGTTACGCTTGTGAACCGTTTCATAAATTGTATCCACATGCGGTGATCCTTGTGGAGCAACTCAACTAAAAGAATGTCCAATTAAATTACCAGGATGCATTTCTTTCTGTATTTGATGCCAGGTCGTGCATATGCTTGGTATAAAATTATTTTAAGCTCAACATTAAAGAGAGTGTTTTGGTTTTTCTACATTTGTTCCTGCTTCTTTCATTTTTAATGATGCTATTTAAATGGAAATTCCCTATAGACTCAAATAAAAACTGTCACGATATGGACACTTAACAGAATGTCCACCAAGGCACATTGTGTACTATCACCTCTCATTATGCTGAAAATAATTCATCTATGTCTCATTGTTGTTGTGCTTTGTGTCACACCAGATAGAAAAGAAGAGCGACTGTTTGATTTGAAAGACTTCCACCTCTTGTTTTGATTCGCCCACGCTTTAAAAGTAACTCAGTGTCCAGTATGTATATATTCACTGCAAGGGAAACAGTGTGTAGGAGTAGCTTTTCTCACAGAAGCAGTCAATGAGCTCTGTTTTTGCAATGTCATTCAGCTTTGTTTCATTTGTTGTATGACACTGTTTTCTTAAAAGAAATAGAGTTGCTGTAAACACACATAGGGGTCAAGCATCAATAATTAATATAATCTTACTAATGTTTAGCATTTTGTATTTCCCTGAATAGAGTCAAGCAACATAGTCTCCAATGTTAAAAAACCCAAGTTTACAGCAGAAATGTTTACAGCCTATAGCGTCAACATAAAATTGTACAGACAATTTATGTTGACTAACCTGTCAGTCTATATTCCAACCCTCACCTGTGGCTCAGAGTAGCGACCAAAAGAATGAGGTTGCAGATACAAGCGGCAGAAAAGAGACCCTCGAAAGGAGCTGGTCAAGGTGGTTTAGGCATCTGATTATGATGCTTTCTGAACGTACCTAGATGGGGAGCCACGGCAGATCCAGGACTCGCTGAAGAGATTATATATATCTCTTGGAAATGATTCTGTGTCCCCCCAGATGAAAATGATTTCCTATACATGTGAACAGGACTCCTTGTTATTTTCATCTGCTTCCAAAAAAATAGTAAAAATAACAAAAATATTCTTTTTCTTAGGATCCAGAATTAAGTTTTCGTGAAGTTTATAATCTATTTAAAGAAATTTTGTGGTGTGCCTTACACAGGTAGCTAATGCCATTGCCAGCATGTATACCTGAGGGAGATGCACATCAGGTTATTGAATGAGCTACAACACAGTGTCTCAGAAGAGTCTGCTGTTACAGCATACCTACTGCTCAGTTTTAACACAGTATAAATCCTCTGTTAGGTTTAAATATGCCTGTATATACCATTATCAGGGAAATATTCAAATGTCTTAAAGTTAGTTAAAGCATTTTGACATTGAATATCTCCTAGTGGATTCTGAATGATTCCGAAATCTGAGGAAGTCTCTTAGCTATAAACAGTGTTGGGGAGTAACGAATACATGTACCACCATTACGTATTTAAAATACAAAATATGAGTAACTGAATTCCATTACAGTTACCGTTTAAAAAGGTGGTATTTAGAATACAGTTACTTTGTTGAAATAAATGGATTACACGGCAGTATTTTCCTGTTTCATATTGTCGCGGGTCAGGATTGTTTTGTGTGACAGCTATGTTCTGTTGTTCCAGGCGGCAGCATTACGGTTGCCAGGGTTACTATGTGCAGTGTTGCCAACTCCTCAGTAAGGAAAATCGCTATTGGCTGTCCTAAAAGTCGCTAGAAGTCGCTAAATGACGTCATCGCCTAATTTGCATAATTGGTCATGCTAATGTAATTGTAACCTACGCTGTTGGAGAGAGAAATAACATCGTGGAAGAGACATAGAGTGAGTAAAAAACGTCTTAAATGCATTTAGAATTTATTTAGAACTACAAATTCAATTTCTTTTAGCAATTATTGTTTTTTAATGTCACAATTCCAACCTTGCTCCTTTATCTGGGCCTGGACTGGCAAAAGTGACCTGAGATTGGCACTCTGCAGGAGTTCATTTGTGTGTGTGTGTGTTTATAAGTAGTTTTAAATCTTGTGATCCACAAAACAGCATAACAGTAAAAGAAGAACTGACTGCATTACAGTCAGAGCAGGAGCAGCGGCTTCGCTCATGCGCGATCTATTTGCAGTTTGGACGCATAGGTGTGAACATCTTCTGCCCTGATAGCAGCTGATAACGCCTGTGAGCGCTTTGGCATGGGTGAGGTGCCCACGGCAGCACCTCTGCTTGTTGAAAGTAAAAGCGATACACGCTTTCACTTCAAAAAGTCATAAATAAGTCTCCAATAACACCAGAAAAAGTCCCCAGATTTGTCGCTAGTCGCTTTTCAGAAAAAAAGTCGCTAAGGGGATCTGAAAACTCGCTGAATATAGCGACAAAGTCATTAAGTTGGCAACACTGACTGTGTGTTTCCTGGGTGAGAGAGCGCCTTTTTGTTGTTGTTGTTGTGCTAAGCTAATTGGCAGAATGCTACAGGCATAGCCCTAAAGAATGTAGCCTCATGGGCAGTGTAGTCCGTGCTGCAGGGAGAATGGACTGCGATACCCATTATGTGTCTGTGAGCGCAAAGAGGGAGAAAAAGGCGAGTGGAAAAGTACGAGTTGTCACCGAGCAGAAACGGGAGCTGGAAGCATGTAAATATAATAATAACCACTGCAGCCAAGAAGAGTTCCTGACGAGCCCAGTTGTAAGTAAGCTATTAAGACTCGACTGTACACCGTGTTCGTGTTTTCCTCCGAAACAATAAGTTCTGTTGGAGCAGCCTTTCGACGCCTCTCTCAAAGTAAAGCTATTTTTCGGCTACAAGCCCGACACGGAACCCGACGTATTAGCCAGAGGTCCCTTTACTACGGTACGGAGCCGCGGAGCTTCAGTAATAGTAATAAATCACATTCATGTAGTTGTAAACAGCATGATAATATATCAAGTAATCCAAAGTATTCAGAATACGTTACTCTCATTGAGTAACGTAATGGAATACGTTACAGAATACATGTTGGGGCATGTATTCTGTAATCTGTAGTGGAATACATTTTAAAAGTAACCTTCCCAACACTGGCTATAAACAGTAAGTAGCTTGCTAACACAGTAGCAATGCATTTCATTACAATTTCAGAGTGTGGCGTGGGGTTAACTGCTGTGTTCTCTGGTGTGTGTATTGTGGTGTTATTTGGTCCTAGAGCACAAAGAGTATTTCTGTTGGTTTTTGTGCTCTAGGACGCAACTTCCAGGTCTAAAAAAGTGAACCTAAAGTCTTTAAACTTCAATTTTTTAATAACCAGCAGGGGGCGACTCCTTTGATTACAAGACTTTAAGTTCCATATAAGTCTCCTTTTGGCTCCCACTCTCTGTGACCTCAGTCAACACTTTCCTAAAGACTGTATGGTCTCACTTAAAGGTCTTAATAAATAACACGATGCTCATTTTATAAACGATTACAAAGGAAAATTATTATTATTATTATTATTATTATTATTATTAGTTATTCTCATTGACTTGACTTACAATCACTGAAGCTGTTAATCAATGAGCGTGTGGCGTCCTCAGCGTCAAAACACTGACATGACCAAGGGTCTTACCAAGGAGGCTGTGGCCTTTTTAAATATACGGTCTACTGGCTCTTATTAAATCATATTATATTTATGGTGCAATTTTATTTTCAGAAAATAAGTTTGTCTGCAGATAATATTGCATAAAATTGCTTTTCCCCTCAACTTTATCCAAACATACCAAAAAATATCTTTTAGTTTAGAAGTTTTGCGAGCTGAAAGAAACCATATATATGTAAAGATTTAACAGCTTTGCAAAGGGTTAAATGTTATTAGAAGAGGGAGAAGAAAAAAGAGGAATTAGAGTGTTGTGAAGGAAAAGAGCAATCTGATTTTGGTCAGAATGCTGCAGTCAGATATTAATGTCAGGTCCAAGGGTAATCTGGATAAATCACATCCAGACACAATCAAGATAAGGGATGCATGGTAATGCCAGGTATATAGGGAGACGTGCCGGTCTCCCTGACAACCGTGGCAGATGGTGTGTTGGGATCAACCGTGTGAGTAGCTGAACAACTGTAACAGCATGATGAGTAAGCCATGCTGAGCGTTGGAAATTTTGTTTAGCATTCAGTAACCTTCAGTGGATATCACCCCCATTCAGTAATATGTCAGCCTGACATTCAGACGCACCCTGTTGCTGCAAGAATCTCATTACCACAGTTGGATTATGCTGCCGTCTACATAATATTGTATGAAGGAGTGTGGTATTTTTTTTTATTGTCTCACGCAGCTGAACTCCTGAATTCCATATTCTTAATGTAAGACTTTTAGGTCATCTAACAGTTTTTTTTTCCAATATTGGAGCCCAGTTTAATTAAAGGTTCAACAATTCAACATTTCAGTCAGTAAACAGTATGTGCACAGGGACTCATGTCAAAACCTTTTAAACAACAGTAAAGAAGTCTTTATTCTCAAAGCTTGGTCGTGTTCAACATAAACTTGATGGAGTTAACCAGATTTAATAGGGACAGTGGCTCCTATCCACTGGGATTCCAGCATGCAAATGTCATGTTTCTGTTTTTCAAATTTTGCTTACCAGTATCTTTGTTTTCTATCTATCTTTTATTTATTTTTTTTTATTTTTTTTAAATGCAGGCTATAGATGACTAATGAGATTTTACCCTTGACCAAGTGATTTTTAGTAAACTTGTTTTGAAAAGAAAAATCAATATGTATTGTCCTGGTCTGCTCAAACTCCATTTACCTCCACTGGGTTGATATGTAATGGTATGTTGTGAGCCTTTGCACAGATGGACCTACCCAGAAAGCTGATAAAGGGAGGCTTTATTAGAGTCCCAAATCACCTTGGTTTGTTCCTTTTAACACACAAGTGCAAAGGTTTTAGTCTGAGGTAGCATGTCAAAGATAATCAGGATTTAAGGTTGAGCCTGAGCAAAGTAAGAAAGATTCACACGGGTCCCTCAGACTAGACAAAATGTGCTCTAAAAGAGCAAACAGAAACCTTGTGTGATTTGACGCAACCTTCAAGAAGAAGGTGTTGCTTATCTGTGCTTCCAAAAGTATTATAACCGTTTTATAATCTGACAACATTCTGAATAAGCTTTGACTGGTATAGGCACAAACAGAACTTTATTTGTTTCACATATTAAGAATATCTGGTCATCTTTCTAGATATTTCTAAGGACTTCCTTATCATATTATAATACTACCCTATAGTCCCAGCAGGTCAGCTGAATATCTTCTCTACTGATTTTACAATCTTAATAGTACATTTTAAAGCATTAGATGGCTTTGCTTCAATGTGCATCAACAATTTAGTAATATTTTATTTGCCTTGGCATTTACTTAGACTGGTAAATGTTAATCTGTTGGCTATTCAAGGGTCTCAACTACTAAATGAAGGGCTGAATTTTTCCTGCAGAGCTCCCAAACTGTAGAACAGTCTGCACATTGGGATCAGAACTGCAACTTCCAACTTCAGTTTCAGAACAGTTGGGATTCTGTGTATAATGTAAATAAAAGTAGAATGCAATGGTTTCCAAAAATATAAAATATTCAAACTTTAGTAATGTAGGATGGGGTGACTAAAGGCTGGGGAAGGAAACGGTACTAAAAAAAGAAAGGTTGGAGGAATATTTAGCAACTAATTAGATTAAATAGCAACAGGTCAGTAACATGATTGAGTATAAAAAGAATATCTCAGTGCATCAGAGCTTCTCAGAGGTAAAGAATAATGTTCATCAGTGCAAAACTGTGACAATTCTGAACATCTCATCGTCTTTAATAGTATCGTCAAACAGTTCTGAGAATTTATGGAAATCTCTGTGTCCATGGGACCAGGATGAAAATCACTATCAGATGTCAGTGTTAAAAGAATAGTGATAAACACAGCTGTCTCTGGACCAAAGGCCACCAAAAGTCTCCAGTTTTGGTGAGTGAAATTTTGATGTCTTAATGAGCTGGGCTTCTATTTAGGTCTTTTTGTGTTCTTGTGTCAGATTCTTTTCTTTCATTCTTATATTTTACAGGTTTGATTCCTATTGTAATGCAATTCCATTCTCGTAATGAAATACTGATGAGTTTAGATGGTCTACTGTTCTAGTCTGTTTTGGGTCCTCTGTCTTTATCCAGTTCCAGCTTCTATTTTGATTTAGTTATTTCCTGTGTGATTAATTCCCTCCGTATTACCCCATCTGTTCCTTCCTGTCTCATTTTTCTGTGTTTATGCTGTCGTCATCAAGTCTACCTCTCTCTTTGTCGTATCTACTGAGAGTCTTGTCTGTGGTTACTGGTTGTCTGTAGGTTGTTTCCAGTTTTAAATTCTGTCATGACTTCTTTCACTTTTACATCCTTATTTGTGATCGTCCTGATTTTTTTCACCTGTATGTTGCTGCCTTCCCTAATCAGCCCTCTGTGTATAAATATTCATGTCTTCCTCTTTGTCGTTATGAGTCCATCTGTTATACTCCATAGTCGTCCTCTGTGTCTGTGCTTCTCATGTATGTTTGTGTTTTGGTCTTGTTTTTGTCTTTTGCACTTTGGTAATGGTTCAGGTTTATCATCAGCTTTAAATAAAGGGCTCATTGTTTGTTATAGGTCTGCTTGTGTCCGGTATTTGGGTCCTGACTGTTGTAACAACCCTTATTATGGTATAGCACCACTAGGGGTTGTTGTCCTAATATTGTAGTAGTTGGAGAGTCTCCTACTGTAAGTGCAGCGGCAGCCATTACAGCTGTGAACGCTGCTCGCCGTGCATCTGTTTAGAGAGACCGTACCATTGTAACGGGCTGGTGCCAGCAACTACCTAACCCCGGAACAATGGTCAATGGTCAATGGTCAATGGTAACTTTATTGTCCCTGATGGGAAATTGATTCGCAGTATGTCAAAACAAACAACAAACATACAACCAACACATCACGTACACTCATTAAAAAAATACTATAATATAATATAAGCCTGATAAAACAACCTAGATATTCCATCGAAAAAAGTGCAATGTGCAATGGCAACAACACTTACAATTTAGTGTTGTTAATTAAGATAATAGCACTAGGTACAAACGACAATTTGTGTCGCTTTGTCTTCACTGCAGTCATTTTATAACGACGACCTGATGGAAGCAGTTGAAAATCGTTAAAGAGAGGATGATCATGTACTGTATGTACTAATAGGATAGAGCTTTGGAGACCTGGCTTGCATGATCTTGTTCTGTTAACGCTAAATAAACGTCTGTTGTTCTATTTAACTGACTGGCCGCTGGACCTACGCTGGATCTACTAGCTGCTCCTTTCTCGCCAGACAGAGTGGCGCCCGAACAGGGACCATTACACTGTAAAACCGTTTTAAACTATTTTTAGTATTTCTGTTTTTTTCTCTGGAGTACTTTGTGACTTTGTTACCGAAGTCCTATTTAAATAAATGCTTGCGATAAATCTTTTTGCTTGTTTAGCTTAGCTGTGCCTAGCTAACTTAGCATAGCTAACCCATTGAGTGAGGAAACTGTTTAACCTCCTTTAGCTTGTCCAATGTTTCTCTGCAAGTGCAAACCACTTTGCAACCCGCCTCTTCCCCAACTCCACTGTTGTCAGAGATGCCTGTTCTCTGACCTGTAATGTGGTCTTGCCATATCTAATCTAATTTAATCTGATCTAAATCACATACACATATGAAATGGTGGTGAAGTCCCAGCAGAGCATACCCAATTGGAGATTAAACAAAGCTAGAAATAATAATCTTCTGTTGATTATAGTGGTTCAGAGTGAACTTAAGCCATCATTTTCTTATTTTAAAGGAGAAAATTTAAAAAACATGATTAACTTAATTAAACCAGATTTCTCTGAAATGAGCTGAATATGACTGAGTTCTTCATTTAACAACATCTTAACTGCAAGGCGTATTTAAAAGCATCTTGTGATGAAATGCCAAGAAAGTTCTGCCATAATTTTTTAAGTATTTAAATATTTTAACTACTTTGGATGGCTGCTCGTGAGATTTCTACTACATGCTAAATAGTTGTTTTCCGTCTAGTATTGCAAATCGGCCAAGTTTACTTCCTGATGGATACTGCCAATATGGTTCATCCTGCTCTGAAGGACAAATGTGACAACCACAAACAGTCATTTCAAACACCACAGTACGCCAAGAAACAATGCAACTTCACCCAGTACTAGGAGCAATCAGTTAGTAATATCCCCACTGATTAGAGGTGTGTGTATATAATGCTGGACGTGAGGGAGAAGTTGATATAACACTCTATCAAAGATAAATAAAAGAGCCCTGGGCAAATATGCTAATGCCATTAGAAGGCAGGTTAGGGAAAGGTCTGTCTGTGCTCCCCCTTCATCTGCATAAAAATCAGCATTCCCTTCTCATCGTCTCGTGTAGAAAACATGTTGTTGCCTCCAGCCATGCCCAGAGATGAGGTGTAACATTAACGCGCGAGGAGGCCAATCTTAGTCCCATGTTCTTCCTTACTCATGCTGGGAGAGAAGACTCGGAGGTGATTTGATTGCTACATAAAGAGGATGAAGCAACACAAAGGCTCAGAGCAGAATTTTATCGATGTATATCACAGTGAACCGGAACCGGCTGAACAGCAGTAATCACTGTATGCCACAGTTGTGGATCCACTTCCATAATAATTAGAATATGTGTGACTTTACTTTTTCTTGTCACCTTTGAGGAGGTTGTTATAACTCCTACTGAGAAGAAATAAACACTTGTGTGTATTCTTGCATAAGAAAAAGTAAGGAGTGAGTGAGTCAGGCTCTGGTTTGTGACACGAGAACATTGTTTATCCTAATTACTGGTACTCATCGGCTAGGTTGCCTAATGCCTTCGCAAACAACCGAAAACATATGCTGAATTATTCCGTTTAATAGTTTTTAAAAATGTATAATCTTGAGCACAAAAAATACATAAAACGTGAATTAATACAGAGTTTTAGAAGCACTGAGAGTGCACTGAGTTTCATTTCTGCTTTGGAAGGATAAATATTCTCTTTTAGATGTGTCCGCACACACGCACACACACTTTTTCCGCTTGCTGTTTGGTTTAAAGTGCTGAGAGCAGATGATGACAGTTGGGTGCATTACACCGTGGGATGATTGTGGAGAAAAAAAAGGACAAAAAAAAAAAGTGACAAGGCAACAGCCGACAGTAACATTTGTCCTCTGCAAATGTTATACTCCCCCACTGACGAAATCAGCAGCAAATAAGTCACTTTCTTTTGACCTGTAATTGCAGCACCAGTTGTTGGTCAAGAAGTGTAATTTTGGAACTGCCTGAAAAGTCCACAAAGTTTTGTCAAATAGCAGTCAGTGAGGCCTGAGGTACTGCATCTGAAGGATAAAAAGAGGACAAAATTCACAGGTATATATGTGCCAGAAGAAAAACTGGACGCTTGATTTAATGAAGAAGATGAAATGTAATCAGTGCAACTGTAGTGAGTTTGGATAATTAGTCTCCACTAGCATGTAGTATCTGTCAACTAGGGTTGAGATGCTGTAACAGAAAGACAGAAGATGGAAAAATCTATAAGTCTCATTTATGGAAAAATCATTCAACAGATTATTCAGTAGCCGTGTAATACCTCTGCTGTGGAGGTTCTGTTCTTGGTAGGGGTTTTGCACATTTGTGCGTGTCATTCAGTCTGCAAACACAACAGATCAAATTTTTTCAAATGTATCCCTCAAAATTTTCAAGGTCAACTTAATGATTTATTTCTCAAAAAAAAATTGACAAAAAAAAAGTCTTTTAATTTAGAAACCATGATTCTTCCAAATCTATTGTGTATAGTCAACATACAGAAAGTACCATAAAAAGATTTAAATTGCATCACATCTGACCTCTAAATTCCCCTTTAAAGTCAATCTGAGTGTTAAAGTACTAATAATGCGATACAGAGCTATTTAAAACTATGCTTCCTACTGCCATTGCTTGTATAGACAACATATAGGCACATAAGGAATGATATACAGAGATTCTCAATATCACATTACATTGAACCCCTGACCTCTTCTTCAAGGTTAAATGAGGTCAAAGTTTCATAAAACATCTTTTATCATTAAAACTATGCTCAAAATGATGCTGACATTGTTTGTATTGGCAACATTTCGGAAATGATACCACTTTATGCGGATTCTAAATATCACATATCTTTAAAAAAGGTATTAATTATTAAGTATAAAAGCATATGAGCTGCCTACTTATATGTTATACAATAAGCTTAAGTCATTCATGCCCAGTTATTTACAAATCAATACCTATTATCTATTACCCACTCCTACATAATTTTATATGTAGGTGTGGGTAATGGATAATATAAAAAATAATATACAAAATTCAACCCAGGGCCCTTAAAAGTAAACACTGCCCAGAGACTGAGCTGCCTTGGTGGAGGTTTACGCTGTTGGAGTGCTTCTTTTTACATGTTGTAATAGTTCTTATGACTTTCAAATAAACCCAATTTTAGTTGGAATTACTTTTAGCATTTCCAACATTAGGCAATATAAAAGCACTTTTACATGCACTATTTTTATTGGTAATGCAAATATGTTATTGTGCAACCGCAGTACCAATACATCACAGATCCATATAAAAAGTATAGTGGATTTATACCAGTTTCAGTGTTGACTTACCTGCTGCCATACCAGAACAAAATGAAGTTATTGCTACAGAAGACCAGTTTCTGATAAAATATCCTTTCAACCGGTGAACCACAGACTGTCCTAACTCATTGATAAAAAAGTTCTTGGTACGAAGTTTAACCATGATCATGTCTTAACATTATATATTTATATGTTATTTTTCCATGTGCACTGCATTTGATTTTATGTTTTGTTTTTGTTTGTTATTTATTTTACTCGTTTTTAAGGGACAAATGCAGCAGGAAGCAGCATTAGCCACAGTGAGCTGCTGTAAGCCAGTGCCAACTTTTCAGCAAGGTAACCAACTCCTGTTGGAAGCACTGAGCTCTGCTTTTAGGAATAAAACTATTTGTGCTGTGCACAGCATGAAATCCTGTCATGCAATTACACCCTCGCTCTTTGATAAAACAATGGGAGTTCATTTTGTTGCACAGTAAACAGATACGTCACTGACTCCTCAGCTGTGCTTCCGAAGGAAATGTGTAACGGAACACTTGCTATTACCAGACTATAATCTTACAAATTTTAATTTGCAGGTCACCACTTGAAGTTTTTCTAGTGTTGATAACAACACTTCCATTATTTCAAAAATCAAATGACAAGATCTGAAGACCTCAAAGGAAAGAAGCTATTCCGTTGTAAAATATGGGAAGATTATATTCAATGGGGAAAGTTCAGCAAGCTCCCTGTTGGCTTCCTGTTAAATCCAGAATTGAATTTAAAATCCTTCTCCTCACATACTGTACAGGATCTTGAATAATCAGGCCCCATCTAATCTTATAGACCTGACAGTATCATATCACCCTAACAGAGCACTTTCCTTTCAGACTGCGGGTTTACTTGTGGTCCTATAGTTATTAAAAGTAGAATGGGAGGCAGAGTCTTCGACCTTCAGGCCCCTCTGTCTCCCAAATTAGCCAGTGGAACGAGCTGGTTCCACTGGCTGATTTGGGAGACAGACACCTTCTGTACTATTATTAGGCTCAAAACTTTCCTTGTTGGCAAAGCTTATAGCTGGATGAAGTGACCCTGAACCCGCACATAGTTACCCTGCATTAGACTTGGGCTGCTGGAGGCTTCAAATGACGCATTGCGTATTTCTTCTTCATTCGGCTTTTTTACACTGTCTCTGTGCTTATGAACCACTCTGCATTTCCACAGTGTCTCTTTTGTCTCCTCATCACCAACCAGTCGTGCCAGATGACCGCACCTCTCTGAGTCTGGTTCTGCCTGAGATCTTCTTCCTGTTAAAAGGGAGTTTTTCCTTTCCGCTTTCACCAAAGGCTTGGTTATGGGGGGGTCATCTGATTGTTGGGGTTTTCTTAGTATTATTGTAGAGTCTGGGGTGGAACAGTGCAATGGTAGTGTGGTGGCTGACATTGTTGCAAGAAGGTCCCATTTGGCCAGGGCCTTTCTATGTGGAGTTTGCATGCTCTACCCATATTTGCAACTGAGAACTGCATTCTCTTGAGGTACTCTGGGTTCCTCCCACAGTCCAAAGACTTGTAGTTAATAGCATTATGTTAACAAGTGATTCTAAATTGCCCATAGATGATGTGGATGTGAATGTCTCACTCTGTTAGCACTGGATGCATGGATGGATGGAAAAGGATAAAAAGGGTGCAAAAGGGTAAAAAAGTAGCAGAAATGAAATGTATAATTCTGACAACTCGGTTTGTTTGGTACACTTGATCTCAGCATCAGTTCATTCTCTCAGTTTCTATTCTTTGTTTGCTCACTTCCAAACAAATGTGTGAAAAAGAGGAAGCCACACGCGTCCCAAAAAAATAATATTAATAATAATCTGAGCTAGAATAAATGGCAGTGTCATCCCTGCAAGGTCCAGTTTTGATGTTAGTTTGTAATCCTCTGGACCAACTGTCACACCCTTTTCCCACAGAGTGCACAAACAATGCATTGAAAGGAGACGGGCCGCATGCATCTCTCTCCACAGAGGCAGTAGACATGAGTGATATTAATGGAAGCCATTAAAGAAATCTTGCACAGAAACACGACCCTTGGACGAGACACTGCGACTCGCACCGAGCAACCAAGCAGTTTTGTCTGTCGGGGAGAGAGAGGGTGGGTGAATGAGCACAACAAATTCTTGTGCCACACTAAATGTCGCCTCTCGGCTTTGCCAGGATGACCTCTGTGGCCAATTATAGGGGAGGCTAATGCTTTGGCTGACATATCTATTTGAATGGATGAGATGTTTTTCTCATTCGCTGACACAGGAGATCACATGCTTATTATCATCACAATGGTCGTATACACAAGCTTATGTAAATGCCTCCACGCGCTGTAGTGACTGTCAGGCCCGCCTCATATTAGCTTTGTGCTCGGAAGAATGGTGAGTGCCGAGAAAATAGAAGGGATAAATTCAGGGTTGCGTGGATATCAATGCCTGAGCTGTGAAGGCCACTCACCCAGATAACAAAGCCTTTTTTTTCAGTATGTGTGCAATTTATTTTTTTAAATTAGGTCATCCAAAATGATTTTGAGGTCGCGCTGAGGTGCAAAGGACATTCCAGCTCTAAGGGGAGTCAACAAAGCTATCGCTTTCACATTTGTTGCTCGAGCATCAAAAGACACCAAAGCCCTGAACTGACAATGAACTGCTGCTAATGCATTCAATTCTACTATAATAAAACCAATTCCCAAAGTCCAAAATGCTAAATTCGAACACGCTCCCAATGTCATGCGGAAGGAGAGTCTCCCTGTCCCTCTCCCAGCTCATGTCCTCCAGGCTTGCCCATCCACTTTAACCAGACTGAGAGCACCTTGTGGAGTGAAGTAGGGCAAGCACGTAGGCCCGAGGCACAGAAAGGAATGGAAATGAAGCCGCCTGGCTGCATGTTGAACTGGGTAAAGAATAAAACTGACTCGCCCACCCCCCACACAATCACCAGCCCCCCCTGCAGGAAATGACCCTTAATTATAGCCCTTCATGTTCATCTGTGCCAGCACCTGAAGAAAAGGCTCCTGTGGGGTTTCAGAGGCTCTGGCGGTGATTTCATCTGTAGGGCCATTCTTTGACTCCGTTTGTGTTGGCTGGCGGTACCCTCAGCTGCCGATTCATTGTTTCCTCAGATGAAGTGGGCTTCTTCATCGGGCCCCAATTAGCCGCACGGTGCACGGAAATGCGCATGTCACTCTGTGCGTCTGCTCCGGCGTGGTCCTTCGTTGTGAGTGTTTTGCATGGAGGCTGTGAGCTGCTGTCACTAGTCATCCCGTCTGGGGGGGTAGGGTGGGTGGTGTATGGGGAGGGAGAAGTCAACTGATTTGCCTCCTGCTCTCCTCTGTTTGATCCCACTGCTTGCTCAGCCGTGAGCTTGTTTGGTAACCTTTGACATGCAGATGATGAGACCGTATTGACAGGAGCGTACGCCATGGCAGGTGTTTACCGAGTTTGAATGTAAACAGAACACCCACACACGCACTCACAAAAAAAAGCCTCATTTATATCCATATAATTATATACAGAAGGCTGCGGTGCTTATTTGTGTGTTATTATTTTTTTCTACCTTGCTTATAGTGAAAGCTCAGGCTGTTCCTGCTTTTGCAGAGACCTGAACACAGTGTCCTTGTGCTTTTGCAGAGACCTGAACACAGTGTCCTTGTGTCCAAATAATCCAAATACTCCTCTGCAGGCCGCCACTTTGATTAAAGCACAATCCAAGAGCCTGCAGAGAGGCTGGAGAGAAGGGGGTGGGGGGCAGCACAGGGTTGTCAAAAGACTCGCTGCTATGCTTGCATACTCAGGCATCTATCTGTCTCTCTCTCCCACTCTTCTTGTGTGCCACTAAAGAGCCCTCAATGTCCAGCGTGCACGAGCCCGTTCCTGTTTGCCACCTTTCATTCTGTCAAGTGGCGGCCCCACTTTTTAATGACCCTCACGCTGTGTCTCTACTTCTTTGAAAAGTTCAATCCGGCTCCCCTCATACAGTGTCAGCCAGTCTCTAACTGTGATAATTGAAGCCCCTCATCTTTGGAGATGGGCTAATTTGCTGTCTTTGTAGCGTTTTGTTCTCTTCCCCTTTCATTGTATTATTCGCTCCACCTGCCATACTTCAGAATTCCTTGATGTTTCACAGCCCTCGCTGCCCTTCAGCTGGACAGCGCTGACAGTCAATTGCCACCACCACCACTGTCACCTACTGTCCCCCACTGGACTCACAAAGTACTGCATCAGCTCGCAGCCCCACTGGTATGGAGCACTTTCAATGAGAAGGAGATTAAACGTAATGGTTGATTAAGCAGTAATAGTTTGGCTTTCACTTGGTTGTAATCTTTCATGCAGTCATCTCA
This sequence comes from Maylandia zebra, assembly GCF_041146795.1. Taxonomy (NCBI): domain Eukaryota; kingdom Metazoa; phylum Chordata; class Actinopteri; order Cichliformes; family Cichlidae; genus Maylandia; species Maylandia zebra. The sequence continues at coordinate 21,687,524 of NC_135173.1, read as the reverse complement.
AAGGTTTGTCAGTACTTCCCGACTGACTACCCCGTGAGCAATTTGTCTTCTCAAGGGTCCAATACCCTCGCCGTGTAACAGGTGTCATGCTCGCAACGCTTGTGATGTGTCCTAGCATCCTGGATCAACGTATTCGTATGTACTCAGCAGTTTTTGCGAGTCACAGTGGAGGAGGAAGAACGCTAAATACTGAACGAGTTTGCCTTTTCACCCTTAAAAAAAAAAAGAAATCTCTGCAGTGACTACAAAGCAGAGCCGAGATTTGTGGCCGTTTTCAGTTTTTTTAAGCTCTGCAAAATTTCAGATCACAATGCACTCATTTGAATGTAACAATCTGCAGATGGCTGTGTTTGAGTTACCCACAACCACGGCGGTAATTTCTGTGTCACCACATTGAAAACGAGTGGCTCGAAATAGCTCTGACTATTTTGGATTCAGTTACCGTCAGTGAAGGGGAGGATGTGCTGCAGCTGGCAAAAAGGTTTCCGACAGTGACTACCGAGCCTCCCCGGATACGTGTTTGCACACATACACACTTGTACCGCAACACACGTACACAGACACACTTATCCTCACAACTTGGCAGGCATGCCCACAGAGCCGGCCAGGGAACGCAGGCCAGAGAATAACTTTGCTTCTCTGTGTCAGCAGCGCCCCCCTCCTCCACCTGCAGAACAGAGGTGGGGGATGAAGGAGGGTCTGCTACAATCCTTTCCTTGAGTGTTGCTAATAAGAACAGGAAGCCCAGATAAAGGGCTCTCTTTCATGGTGTACCCACAGCCATAATGAGCCCTGGCATCTGATGGATTACCCAGACTTATTTCGTAAAGGCTGCCTCATTTTTCCAGTTGCCCTCCGCTACCCTCAGCTCTCCCACTCTGTTGAACAAACCCCAGTCTTTTTAGTGCCTTATTTCTTTCGTCGCGCAGCCGTCACGTGTGCCTGGATGCTGTATCTCCCGCTCATTAATTGTTCAGCGATAAGTCTGACATGATTTCCTCGGAGCTATACAGAAAAAAGTGTGAGAACACCGGTCATGATACTCGACATAATGGCGGCCCTTTAGTCAAACTCATAATGACTGGCTATATTTTCCGCAAATCTCCATCTAAAGCAAATGCTTGCAATTGGGAGATGATTTAAATAGCTACTGGCCATATATGAGATGACAGATGTTGAGTCTTAAGGCCTCCATTCAATACAGCATTGTGAAGCACTACAGGGCGCTAAAGTGCTGATCTCAGTTCTGTGTTGGCTCTTCTCCTGCTTTCTTTGACTTTGTGTAAGCACCAAGGAGTCCTTTTAGAAAAATGTTTATTTGATTTTGTGTTCAAAATCAGTGATATGCCTCCCAGTATAGCGCTTCATTACAATTAGAGGTCGGCTCTCTGTAGACAACAATTAATTATAATGATAGTACTGTTCCCGTGAAACTTTACTCTCTTCTCTTAACTTAGAGTCCTGTGAAAAAATTAAGTAAGTAAACCTTTACTGCATCCCTTAGATAGAGGTGCTCACACTTGCATGGCTAATTGAATACACAATCTATAAGCAGAAGCTTGGATGTTGTCAGGAGTTTTCAGGTGTGTGTTGGCACAATGCCACAATTTTCCAAGGACAGGACAGCCCAGCAATGTCACCCCAAGGCCAGATCACACAATGCTCAGGCAAACTGCAAACTCTTTGAGCTATATCTCAACAGGCCTCAGTTAGCATGTTAAAAGTTAAGTTTGTGACAGTACAATTAGAAAAAGACTGAACAAGTAGAACTTGTTTGGAAGGGCTGCTTGAAGAAAACTTCTTCTTCTTTCTAAAAAAGAACATGGCAGCACAGCTTAGATTTTCATCTGAACAAACCACACAATTGGGATTGGGATATTTGGGGATAATGCACAACCAGACATAGCATATTAGGACAAAGACACATATAAGCCATTAAGCACAGTGTTGGAGAATTCTAGATTCAAATGGCCGTCTGTCTGACAGCTACAGCTTGGCCAAAACTATGCAAATCTACAGCAGAATGGCTGAAAAAGACAAGAGCCAGAGCTCTACTTGATTAAAAAGCTGTAGTGGTACCTTAAAAGAGACTTGCATAAACAAATGCTCCCCAAACCTCAATGATCAGAAAGAAGGCTAGCACAAAATTCCTCCAAAACATCTGAAAAATAACAGATTCATACAGAAAACACTTATGTCGTGTTATTTCTGTATGAAGGTGATTCTGCAAGCTACTCAATCATAGGGTGCACTTGGTTAATCTAAGCCAGACTGCATCATGTGAAAAGACTGACTTTTCCAAAACTGTGATATCCAGCAACACTAATGTAATCTCAAATCTCAAAACTATGAACATTTAGTTTTACCCATCTGTCTGAAATAACTCTAACTACTCATTTCATAGGGATTGCTTTACCATAATGCTGATGTTCAGCTTGTGGTTATCCTGGGCTCATGAGACAATAAACTGTATTTTCTTTACTACGCTGACCTTTTTCTGGATTTGATTAAAGATACTATTGGTAGTAAATACTTTTCTTCCTCAACAACTTACAAGAAAAAATAAATACCATTCAAATGTGCAGACCTACGACACAGCCATCATGGGGTGTATCTGGGATGATCAGGAAGAGGAGTACAGAAGTCTGGTGAGGAACTTTGTCGCATGGAGTCACACAAACCACCTGCAACTCAACACCTCAAAGACTAAGGAACTGGTTGTGGACTTCGGGAGGTCTAGAGCAGGTCCACTGCCGGTTCAGATAGAGGGGGAGGAGGTGGAGGTGGTCAACAAGTACAAGTACCTCGGGCTGTGGGTGGACAATAAACTGGACTGGTCATGCAACACAGAGCACCTGTATAAAAAAGCCCAAAGCCGACTGTACTTCCTCAGGAGGCTGAGGTCTTTTAACATCTGCAGGAAGCTCCTGAGGATGTTTTACCAGTCGGTGGTTGCTGGAGTACTTTTCTATGCTGTGGTGTGCTGGGGGAGCAGCACAGCAAAGAGGGACTCATCCAGGCTGGAGAAACTGATCAGGAGGGCTAGCTCTGTGGTCGGCATGAAGCTGGACACTCTGGTGACAGTGGCAGAGAAAAGGACATTAAAGAAACTGATGGACATTATGAACAATGCTGGGCATCCTCTGCACACGGCCATTAACAACCAGAAGAGTCTGTTCAGTGACAGGTTGCTTCTCCCAAAGACAAGAACTAACAGACTTAAAAACTCCTTTGTCCCACACGCCATCAGACTGTTTAACTCCTCTCTGGAGGGGAGAGGGAGGGGAAACAGGAGGACAAAGGAGGGGGGAACAACTAAGCTGCAGTGCCTCTTCACCTCACTGTGCAATACCTTTTGTGCAATACTTTTGTAAATAGTCAACGGTGCAATAGACTCAATACTTGAAATGTGCAATTCACTTGTATTTTTATTTTTATTGCTATTTATTCTATTTATCCCCTTCGTATATTTTATTTATATTGTCTCTGTATTTATATATATATGTGTGTGTGTGTGTGTGTGTGTGTGTGTGTGTGTGTGTGTGTGTGTGTGTGTGTGTGTATTATATATATATATATATATATATATATATATATATATATATATATATATATATATATATATATATAATATTCTGTAACTCTGTAACTTCTGTCGGTGCTGTGCTTTTTTGGAAATCGAATTTCCCAGAGGAACCCACCCGAGGGATTAATAAAGTTCTATCTAATCTAATCTAATCTAATCTAATCTAGACCTATAATGCTGAAGGCAAGTCTAACTTGCTTTTTTTTTTCTTTCAAAAAGTACGGTATGCTAACATTTAAAGATGTAGAAATTACTCAGTACTTAAAATTACTTTTATTTTAAAGATTTGTTACCCCTTAGTGTAGTCTACTTACCTTTAAGTATTTGTAGGTAAATATAATTGTGGTTTCAAATACAATACACTGAAATTTCTTTGTATTATAGGGGAGATATATCCTTATTCACAAACTGTATTTTAAAGTGTTACGGCCTTAAAAAAGCCATTAAAATTTAATTATGTACTGCTGTCCAGAAAAAATGCTTCAAGAATAACATAATGACATCAGAGGAGTGGCAAAAAGAAGTATTAGTAGTGTAGTAAATGAAAATCAAGGAATTCAGCCATCAGCTGAATAAAACTGAATTTACTAGATGTTTTCCATATGGCTAAGACTATTCCAGGGCTGGATTTCGTTTTGTTATTGAACCCATTAATCAACTTAAGCCTTCCTTCCTGTCTAGTCCTGACAGTTTGGTTCGTTGGTTAAAAAGAGCAACAAGTTATTAGCCAGCGGTTATCTTTTCGGTCGGGTGGGAGAAACAGAAATAAGTTGACAAGAAAATATTACCATGTCATGACCTTTTAAGTTAGCCTGACAAACTTCTTGGGAAACGGTCACATATTTAAACATCCAGCAATTATTTAGTCACGTCAGCAGCCACCTGACATGGCTTCAGCCCAGCTTTCATTTTTCACCCGAGCTCTCTTTTTTGGTCTGTGCCAACTCCTGAGTGAAATAGCTGGCTCTTTAGTTTCTGAATGCTACACTGTGTTCACCACTTTGTTACTGTCTGTGTCTGCTTGCCACTTAGTCCTGGACAGGTAGTCTACAGTGGGGGTTTTTGTTTTTTTGATGAAAACAGCACCTTGCTATGGTCCCAAATTACCTTACAAGAGAAGTGAGAGCCAAACAGAGCTGTACGGTGGCTGTCTGGACAGCTAAACAACAAGCTAAAACTGTTTAGGAAGCTCAGTAAAGCTGAGTGGGAGTGTCAGGTTTGTGTGTTAACTCTCTGGGTTCAACAAATCTGACCCTGTTAACACCAACACTGGTTTTATATTGTCACTTGATACATCATTATAAAAATTAGAGCTTCTTTAAGCAGGTTCAATGACTGAATTAAGGAAGCCTGGCATTGATCTCGGTGTTCATTAGTCATTTGTTGGATCCGTCTACACAGAGAACCTTTCAGTACCTGACAGCTTTGAACTGACTAATCTTAAAGCAAACGTCTTTTAGTCTCTGCTGAGGTTTAGACAAAGGTACTTTGGTTTAAGAGAAGTGTTAATGCAGTATTCATGAAGCACATTTCATAGGAAATAATTCTATGTTTTGCAGGTGGTTTCAAAAGGACTGCTTGGAGCATGAATCATCATCATTATTAATTCACAAGAAGCATTCTAAAAGAAAACAATTGTTTGAGATCCACTCAGCAGTCTTCTCAAAGTACCTACTTCATAGACAAAAGGCCTGTGAAGAACTGTTGACCTTTGCAAGTCTTATCTGATCAGCAGAAAGTAAAAGACCAAGGATCTTTGGACTGCATTGTGTGCAGTGTGTGTGTGTGTGTGCGTGCGTGCGTGCGTGCGTGCGTGCGTGCGTGCGTGCGTGCGTGCGTGCGTGTGTGTGTGCGGGCGGGCTATTGAAGTCAACTCTGTGTTCTCTCCCTGGTGCTTCCTGGGCCTCAGCCAAAGCCAGGGCTCTGTAATACAAGATAAAGCTCGTCTGTTACCAAGGCAGGAGGAAATGGAGCTTGGCTCTTTGGAGAAGGCCACTCACAACTGTATTTACATCATCGTGGAGAAGCGCTCGGCCACACTAAACCCGCGTGTGTGCTCATCAGTGAAGTGTCGTGTCTGCACAGAGAGAGCCGTGGTTTGTTTAGAGAGCTCTCCCTATAGGCATAAACAAAAAAAGAGGGTCTGCCTTTTAATTGCAGAGGTAATTTATCGCCTGACTTGCTAATTAAATTGCATCTTCAACCAGCCAGCCTAACACGTAACTGCACAAAGCCTTGAGCGAGGCGTGGAGTGAAAGATTTTGCTGCAGGCAAGAGGAGACGGGGGAAAGAAAGAAGAGGGGATGATGCGAAGAAAGGTTGAGAAAGAGACAAAAGTGAGCCTGGTAGTGAGGTCAAAGAGATGGAGAGGGAAAAGAGAAAGAGATTAAAGCGGGGAAGAAACACATGCCCAGCCACACAGTGTTACTGATCCCACCCCTGTTGTAATGCCACAAGTTACAGAAGTCGAGTGTTCTCATGCACATGTAACATCCAATTAGTTTAACTGAAGTCATGTTCTCTGAAAAGAACTGAAACTGACTTTAGGTCAGACATTTCTGTGTGCATCTTTTATTTTTCTGATTTTAAGGTTTGTGTGCTCAAATGCCTTGCAAAGAATATGCATTTTTGGCAACACTTTATGACACAGCCGACAGCTAAGGACACAATTCACCTACAATAAAATGTAATTTATTTAAAATTATTATTTAATTATATTTACATATAAATACTCCAAGGTAGGCACAGTAGAATAAGGGGGTAACAACCCAGACTTTTACAGGAAACAAAGAAATATTTACACTTTAAGTGAATTTAAGCAGTCTGTAAGTCATTTTAAGTAGTGCACATAGTAGCACTAGTAGTAACTAAGTGTTGCATAACGTCAGATATTTTAAAAGAAATTAGAGAAATTAAGTCATTTTAAGTACTATAAAAATCATTTTAATTGCTGCATAATTTCATGGTCATTTTTGCATGGTAAGTACACAGTGTGGGCTATATTGTGGAGTAGCTTAACTTTGTCTACGTCATTTTAAGGTCACTTATGCCTGGGCATTTTGATGGTATTTATCATACTTGTTATTAATCTCTGGCTCTCTTCCACAGCATGTCTTTTATCCTGTCTTCCTTCTCTCACCCTAACCGGTCGCGGCAGATGGCCGCCCCTCCCTGAGCCTGGTTCTGCTGTTAAAAAGTTTTTGTTTCCCACTGTCGCCGAAATGAATCTTTGGTAAAATTTAAAAAAAATGGGCACTTGAATAATAAAACATCCAACATGTACATCAAAAAAAAAAAAGATGTGTGAAAGATCCACAGCAGACCCAACTACATTTCAATGCTTTTCAGCACACTTTGCTTGGTTGCTGTTCTCACACTCATGGCTGCAGCTTTTAAGCTCGCAGACACACACACTAACAGCAACAACTACAGCAGGACCCAGTACAGACTTTAAGCCGGCGAGGCGTGATAGCAGATGCCCCTCAGGTGGTTCTGCCTCCCCTGCAGCAGCATCGCAGACCACACCCCGCCACAAGATGCAAAAAGGCAAGATTAATCCACCTGATTACTTCATATGTCTCACACCCCAAAAAGGATACTTACAAAGTATGATGGGGAAATGTTGTTTGTTCTTCTCCAAAATTACATGCACATGCTTATTACTTACACTACTTAAATTTACTTACGGCTTGATTATTTCTTTGTTTCCTGTAAACACTTGACTTGTCAGCCCCGTATGCTAGTATTCTAGCTTACTTTGAGTATTACAGTTTTTGCCCGTTGCTTGAACACCATGAACCCATGCCTAGACTAAAGTAACACAAGTTGAAGCTTTTGTTACCATACCTCAAACACATGTACCCCTACCTTAAACAAAAGCGCTGCTTTGCACCCCAGTTCCAATTATGCAACACACCTACTCCTTTATGCAACACACATGGTCCTGCATGCTACACTCCATTTCATATAAGACACTTCGCTCACAAAATGAAATTTCAGGGTGCCATTCGGAAAACACATGTATCCAAAATACAAAACACATCGGGTAATTGCAACCACTCAAATACACACCTGAAGGCACTTACTTGCAAAACCGAACACCAATTAGCCAACTACAAAAAGCCCTCAGCGTAGCCATTTCAAGAACTTTGCAAGCATGGATGGAGGGAGAGCAAGAGGAAGAGGAAGAGGAGGAGGAGGCCGAAGAGGCCATGCACGGACCCATATTTCTGATGAAATAAGAGCAACTTTGGTGGACCATGTCGTCAACCATGGCCTGACTATGAGGGAAGCTGGGCAGAGAGTCCACCCACATCTAAGCCGCTTCACAGTGGCATCTGTAATACGAACATTCCGACTAGAAAACAGGTATGTCTTCACCTCCATACCTTCTGCTCTACTCAGATGGTTTTATAGCACTGTTCTACAGTATATCACATTACCATATCAAGTGTACGGGGTGCTAATGCTCCTTTTGCAGCCAAAGTGGCTGATTCCTTATATTGAAGTACAGTGTTGTACAGTGGATGACACAGTACATACAGTAAAGTACTGTAAGAAAAATAAGCAAACCGATGACAATATGTGGTTGTATTTCTCCAGAATGACTCGAAGACCTTCTGGGGGAGGACGGCAATGCCTGTTCACACAACAGCAGGAACTTGCCGTTGTGGACCTAGTGAGGGCAGACAATGCCATCCGTCTCCACCAGCTACGACGGAAAATACTTGCAGACAGGCGAGTGTTCAGCAACATAGACCATGTGAGCATCACCACCATCAGACGCATCTTGGGTAAACACAGCATCACCATGAAGCAGCTCTACAGAGTCCCATTCGAGAGGAACAGTGACAGGGTCAAAGGACTTCGAGCTGAATATGTACGGGTACGTGTAACTGTCCCTTACATTTACAATAGAGTATTGGTGAAGTCCAGTAGCAGCTGAATATGTACCATATCAGTACCACATGGATCTATTCTGAGAGCTACACAGGTACCTGTGTGATGGGGTGAGGGTGCTGTATGTGTAGCACTGTAGTACAGTGATATGTTCCCCTTTTTTTTCAGAGAATCTTGGCCATGGATGGAGCTGCACAGCCTCATGAATACATTTTCATTGATGAAGCTGGATTCGACCTGAGCAAAACAAGACGACGGGGTCGTAATGTAATTGGCCAAAGGGCAATTGTGCACGTCCCAGGGCAGCGCGGGGGAAACATCACATTATGTGCCGCCATATGCCTTCGAGGGCTTCTGCACCATCATGCAATACTAGGTCCATACAATAGCCAACACATACTCACATTTCTAGATGCTCTCCATGATATAGTTGTACAGAACAGACCAGATCAGCCCAGGTTCAGGTGATATGGGATAATGTCAGTTTCCATCGGGCTGCTCTGGTCCAGGCCTGGTTCTCCAACCACAATCAATTTGAAGTGGTATACTTGCCTCCTTACTCACCATTTTTGAACCCTATAGAGGAATTTTTTTCGGCTTGGAGATGGCGAGTATATGACCGCCAACCACATGCCCGCATGCCTCTTCTGCAGGCAATGGAACAGGCCTGCGGCGACATTCAGGTGACAGCAATCCATGGATGGTTTCGACATGCAAGAGGATATTTTCCCCGGTGCCTAGCGGGAGAGGACATTGCTTGCGATGTTGATGAGGTCCTGTGGCCAGACCCCAACAGACGGCGGGATCCATGAGCCCACTTATGCACAATTGTCATGGTTTTTTGTGTTTACAGTATAGTGTTTTTTCTATTGCAGTATTATTGTGTTGTTGTTGTTGTTGTTGTTTTGTTTTTTTTTGCTTTATCTGAATTCATGGTACTGCAATGTACAATATTGAGTAGGTCTATTTGCGTTTTTGGTTGTTTGAAAATGTGTCTCCTGTAAATGTGCCTTCTGAATAAACAATGGAAATCAAGGACTGCAGTGTTTTATATAAAGAAGAGTAGTGTGTTCCCCCTGATCTGTCAGTGTTTGCATATGATGCAAGTATGTGTCATTTTGTCAACAGAGTTACATTTTGACAAAGGAATGTCAGGTTTTGACAGAAGAGTTTAGGTTTTGGGAGTAGAGTTTCAATTTGGCACAGATGTGAATGGTATATTTCCCAGTGTTGTGTCATGTGTACTTGTGTGTACAGTTTTGGCACAGAGAGCGGAGTTTTGCAAAATGTGTTCAAGCAGTGGGCAAAAACTGTAATATGTAAATATAATTACATTATAATCTCAAATAAAATACATTTAAATTCCTTAGAGGAATTGCACTCCTAGCTTGAGTGCCTAGTTGCTCCTATTAATGTTATGACATTATAATCATGAAATGAATCATGAGGAATCCCTTACAGTAACTATAGACTCTATAAATATAAATAGTCAACATGATGCAAACTGGTGTTTGCCACAACCATCACTACAGTTTTGGCTGCCATCTTTTCTTTTTCTTTTTTTCATTTTGATGAGCAGGTGGAGTGCTAATGCTAAGTTAGCAGCTATGCTGCAAACTGCAATCATAAATTATATAGGTTCAACACAACCATGCTAATCAGTGCAAACTATTAGAGTAAGAAAATACTTCTACAAACATTTGTAACTTGATTTAAAGGAGTGGCATGACAGGAATCAGCTACCAGCCCTGTCTGCATACCACTGTCAGTCTAACTTGCAAAAATCCCCTACCATACTGTTGTTAAGAAAGGCTAAAACCATTTTTGTACCAGGCCTTTAACATGCTTTTCAGTACTGTTAAGCTGGGCTTTTTAACATGGAAATCTTTGGAGCCAGTCTTAAGTGGCCCTGCCAGGAAACTACAATTTCTGGCTCTTTTGCACTGGCTTCATTTTTGTTTTTCAGGACTGGGAGCTAGTACTTGTCATTCACACAGAGAGACTCATTACCTGATGCTGGAGCTTTTTAAACAGCAACATTTTATCCCATGTTAAGGTGCCGTTTCAAACACACATTATTGTTAACTTGCGCATCACGATCCCGAAACAGACGAACTATGCATTCATCCATGAAGACCTGATTCCATGTCAGTGCACTGGATGTACATCAAACACTGTCACAGGCATCTCAGCAGGAGTGTGTTTAGCCACATCAGGTGCTAAGAAAACCTGTGTTCCATGTCCATCATGTACATTAAAGGATGTGATGAATATGTGCAGCTGATCCCAAAAGAAAAGTATGTTATGTCTGTGCTGCTTGAGTACAAATGCCTGTAACACAGCAAAGTGCAGACACATGTATGACAAAAGTACACAGCTGCTGACCTTCCTCATCACGACCTGTCCATCACTGTCACACAAGGGAGGGAAGTAAGTGAGGGCCACACATTTTGGAACAGCTGTGTCAATAAAAACTGAACTATGAGAGTTCAGATTATGGAGCGAATGCAGAATGGTACACATAGCAACGCTCTATGAATGTAATCATGTCTTTGATCCAATGTGACACCCATGACTGGAAACTGTCACAGTCACAATACGCAGCTTGGTGCTGAACATATGGACAAAAAACCCTGTTTCTCTAAGAATGTTACGCATTTATTGAACTAACACGTTTCACGCGAGTCCTTTTCAAAGGTCTCTCATATAACTAAGCTGAAAAACAATAATCAAAGGTAACACGCTGACTGAATTTTAGTAGCGGTGCTACTTCGTATTTTTTTCCAGCCTGCGTTCTTTTTTTAATGAAATGAATAAAACAAAGCACGGTGACGTGTCTTTTGCCAGTTCTTCGTTTCATGTACATTGTGTTCCAGGCAGAAGGAAAAAAAAATAAACGGTACCTCACCACCGAGCTTTTCTCTCTCTCGTACAAAATTGAAAAGCACTTCACCGTTACATGTCAGTCAGGGGAGCAGCAGTGTTCTTGTTGTAATTAAAGGCTAAGACTCTTGTTTGAATATAGTGCCTTTCACATTAACACTGCAAAAGCTTACTTGTAAAGAACGGAATGCCCTCTTTCAAAATGACAATCATACACTTAGCTTTTCACACCTTCTTTTATGATTAAATGAAGATTTTGGGCAGTTTTTTCACATCTTGCACGAGAGGTTGTGCATCTAAGTAAAGAGTATTGTATTCTTTTGTGCATAGCATCCTTTTTTTCCTAATCCAATGAGCAGCAATGCATTTAATGTGAACAGGGCTGTGAAAAAGGCAAAAGATTCCCCCAAGGTCTCTACAGTATGTGTGAGAGCAAAATGCATTCATCAGTGTTCATTCAATAACATTGTTTTACTTATTGATTTTCTTTTGTCCATTATCTGCCAGGTGGCGCAACGAAAATGATAAACGCGACATGGCCGGGGAGAAGCATTGTGTATGAATTTAGATAAGACATTTAAAGCTCGCAGCAGAAGCGTCATACATCAAGTTATTATCCACTGTCACCTCTTCTCCCCTCTTTAGCTCTTTACAAAGGGCAGTCTAGTCGCTTTGAAGCCATCATTTGAATTCTGGGTTGCTTCGCAGCAAAGGTCTTATCTGGCTTATTTCATTTGCTTCTGTGTATTTCTATGAAATGCGTGGTGCTTGAAATGCACGCGATTAAGCGAGCTGGAATAAATTTCTTATAAGTAAAGTGCAGAGATCATCTTTGTGTTAATCATCAAGGCGTGATAATTTGACATGTGTGCGCTTCAAATTTGCATGCAGATGGTTTTTACAAGATAGGTTCTGTTTATATTTCATTTATTGTGATAAAAAAAAAGCCAATTAAATTCTCTCCAAGAAGCTCTTTTCCCCTTCCTTTCTCAGAAATGCGCTGAAGTATTGTACTGTAGCTCTTCTTATGTAGTATCTCGGCTGAACTTGTGCACTTGTTTGAAATGCAAATTGATTGCAGTGGTGATTTGCAGGGCAGCAGATTCAAATTTAAATTTTAAGAAGTGTTCTGAGCATTCAAAAGAAGATGCTACGATGCTAAATCATAATAAAAATGTGTGTTTCTATCGTTCTATCGGGAATATCATCATAACAGGTAGGTCAGGTAGGTGTACAGTTAAGAAAGAGATTGGTGGAGTCCAGTGTTAGACTTATATTTAAGTGGAAAGTGGAGGGTTTTTAAATTGCATGGACTTCTAGCTTCTTCCTTTTAAGCGGTATCCTCAAAACAGCTGAAAGATCTTATTATAAAAGAGAAAATGTAGAAGAGGTCAAAGTATAAGCTGACCTGTTGCTAAAAAGCTGTTTTTTAACGTAATAGTTTCACACTTTAAGGAATAAAAAAAAGGTTGTGTGCTAAGTGCAGAGGGTTAGTATAGCAAACGCTAACCTCACAGTCTCAAAGGTTTAAAAAAAAAAGGTCTGTCTGTCTAAAACTTACTGGTTCACATCTTTTTTTTTTAAGACAAGAAAATGATTATTTATGGCTTAAGGTTAGAATTTATAAGCTGGAACTTTCTTCATAAACAGGACTAAATGGGTCCACGGGGTACTTCTGTGAAGTGTCTCCACTGGACTAAGCTAATCACTGTCAGCTTCAGTTGACACATGGCCATGAAAGTGGCATCTCACTTTTGGGAAGAAAATAAATAAGCGTCCCAAAAATGTTGAGCTCTTCATATGAGAGCGACTGCCCACCACTCTATGAAAGCATACTACTGTGAAGTCCATCATTTGCATCCTTTTAATAACCTTCCTGGCTCAGGTAAAATTAGCATTCCTGTAAAATGTTTTCAGAAGTTGTGAAAATAGTTCCAAGGGGAGAAAGTCAACTTTTTCTACCTTCTCTTCACGAAGGCCAGGAAATACGTCCTGAAAGAGGAACAAACACGTTCTGATGAAGAGGGGTCTGGGGATGATGATAATGACAGTTTGGAGATACCTTTGTGATCATGATTGGTGCTCATGATTGCATATGATTTTTTCTTATAAGGATCTAGGTCTTTTTTCAGGTAGTTTTCCTGATTAGCTTAACGAGGGGGGAGGGAGGGAGGTGCTAATCACTGATCACCCGGTGCACCCGTTTCGGCTGCTATGAAATCCTGCCCAGCTCGCCAGCAGTGAAGGCGATAAGAAACCTCCTCATGCTCTGTTCTCAGAGTGAGGTCAACACGGGCCCACTCCCTTCCATATAAGCCATTCTTATTTTCAACATTATACCACTTTGATTCTTCAGGATAGCTACCTAAGACTAATTAGATGGTTGCATAGCAACAGGACGATGCAACAGCCCCAATGTCCTTTGAGCGCTTGGTTTCTTTCATATTAGCGATGCTCGCAGCTGTGCTTTGTGTTTGTGTATAAGAGGCAAGTGGCACTTGAGCTGCCCAATATCCTGCCACACTCACCATCACACTGAAGCATAACCAGTTATGCTGATGAGGTCATTAACTAAGCTAATGAATGCATTACTTAGCATATGTTGGCGCACTTGTTTTCAAACAACACACGGCAGCATCAATATTAACTGCATATCTTAAAGCGTGAAGGCATGAAGGAACCGCAGCACATTTATTCTCATTAATAACCAAATGTATGCAGCAAGTAGCTGAAAAATCGAAGCCAATTATCTGCCCGATGGGGCCGGCTGTGGTGCAGGGATCAACGTTATTCCGCGTGCTGTTTGTGTCCGTGTTTAAATCAATGCGCCACTCGCGCGTCTACATGTAGGCACACTTGACGGCACTGTGACTACACAGTGTTATTATGGCGTTATTTTTGTGCCACTATTCTGAGCGCACGTAAAAAAAAATTGCAGGTGCAAGTCTTGCATTTTGAGGAGAAATTTATTTTGAGCGAAGAAAAGCTGAATTTGAGTGAACAAAATTCATTGCTGCATGCAAAAAATGTATATCCGTGTTTGCTATTATCCATATACACACGCACAATAGCAGCCCCTCTCGCTCAGTTTTTGTATTTGCGCTCGCAATGTGTCGCTCACGCTCTCAACATTTCTGCCCGTGCACGCTCAACTCGTTCTGTACACCGTTATATTTGTGCCACAAAACCAGCCAATCACAGACTTGGATGCAAAAAAATCTGATTGGCTGTTTTTGTCTCCAATCAGCTCGAAAGGACGAAATGCAATATCCCAGAATCCATTTCGTCCAAAGCTCAAACGAGGCAGTGGCGGAGGAACACAGAGTGGCGGAGTTTGAAATATTACTCTTTCTGGGACACAAAATAAACTTTTAAGATATTTTCATGTTAGAATGTAGCTGTGTGAACTTCAAATATCTGCTCGATTTATCAAGACATCACATATTTGCATAAGTGCTCCAACGTTTTCGGAGATGCCTGTTACCCACCAGCTGACCGAATACCTGGACTGGCCATTGGGCATTTACCCGGCATTTGCCCGGTGGGCCAATGGTGATTTTTCATTTTTATGTTAGTTTGTTTGTTTTTGTAATGGTATAAACAATGAAAGGTGGTGGATTAGCCAGCTGGTAATAATCAACTCTGGGCTGGACCAATTACAATACATCCGTATTGAGGGGAAAAGACTTCAGCGAGAATAAAAAAGACACAAAGCTGGAGTTATTCTGTGTCTTAGCTGCCTCTTCTCTCCTCATTCTCCCTCCCTCTCCTGTTGCTACTTCAATCATGAAACTGATCAATGATCAGCTGATCGTCTCTCTTGTTTGTTTATCTCCCACTTTGCGCCAGAAACAGGAAACCAGCGGATGTTGCGCTAAACAACAACAGCAGCACGTTCAAAATTGATCAGCTGTTGTTAGAATTTATTTAAAATTAATTTCTAGTATCAGCTGATGTTTGCTGGAGCCACAGCTGTAAAGCTGGAAACATGAAGGTGATACAAATCATACATATATACCAACAAAACAGTGTACATCACTGTCACAACAGCGTTTGTTTTCGTTCAAAGGCTTTATGGTTTTTCCAATAATACCTGGTGGTGTAGTCGGTGATTTTTTTGTCAGTTCAGCCTTATATATTATGTTTAACCCGAGTTCCCACCCGGTCAGCTGGTGGGTAACAGGCATCTCCGAAAACGTTGGAGCACTTATGCAAATATGTGATGTCTTGATAAATCGAGCAGATATTTGAAGTTCACACAGCTACATTCTAACATGAAAATATCTTAAAAGTTTATTTTGTGTCCCAGAAAGAGTAATATTTCAAACTCCGCCACTCTGTGTTCCTCCGCCACTGCCTCGTTTGAGCTTTGGACGAAATGGATTCTGGGATATTGCATTTCGTCCTTTCGAGCTGATTGGAGACAAAAACAGCCAATCAGATTTTTTTGCATCCAAGTCTGTGATTGGCTGGTTTTGTGGCACAAATATAACGGTGTACAGAAAGAGTTGAGCGTGCACGGGCAGAAATGTTGAGAGCGTGAGCGACACATTGCGAGCGCAAATACAAAAACTGAGCGAGAGGGGCTGCTATTGTGCGTGTGTATATGGATAATAGCAAACACGGATATACATTTTTTGCATGCAGCAATGAATTTTGTTCACTCAAATTCAGCTTTTCTTCGCTCAAAATAAATTTCTCCTCAAAATACAACACTTGCACCTGCAAACCTTTTTTACGTGCGCTCAGAATAGTGGCACAAAAATAACGCCATATTGTTATCAGTGTGTAATGCTGGGTAACTTGCTGGGTTCCTTCATTTTATTATTCATTACCATTAAACATTAGGAAGCAAAATGCTTTTTTTTTTTCAGTTTGGATGCTGTTTTTTTATTATTTCATTTAAGGCTGATTCAAAATAGAGATAAACAAAAGGAATTATACATTCTCTCCAGCATGCAGGCAGATGTCTTTTAATAGTACAGTGTCTCACGGTTTAGCGAGGACTCGTGTACTGGGGAAATTGCCTTATGGGTTAAGTACACTGGTTACACTCATTGCAGATTAATGTGCTTTAGAATTGCGGCTATTTCTGGTCTCGCTGTTTAGTCATGCATACATTTTTAGATGTTTGATCCATGGAGTTACCAGCTTGGCCAGTTATTTTCACATCACTGGCACATCATGTGTCACTACCATCCTTGACATCCTGAGGGTTAAGAGGAGCTTTGTTCATGCAATGTGGGCGCCACAGCGTTGTCACTTTCCAGGCCGGCTGGGAAGAGCATATGACCGGCACACAGATGGGCCAGTGGCTGCCGGAAACCTTTCCTTTGCTTGAAATGTCTCAGGCTGGGACCAGATGATTCGGCATGGCATGACAAGTGAATAACAGCGCAGGGGACAGCTGTGATGTTGTGCCCTGAGGCCTGCTGGGATCTGAAGAGTCTTCACTTGAGAACTGATTGAACCTAGCTTGCCATTTCACAAGCATTGTTTGCTGTGCCGCTGCCCACGATGCAGTGGCCGCAGATGTTTAATTATTTGAAAAAAGAAAGAAAAAAGAAAAGAAATGAAAGAAATGGAGAAAATAACACAACAATGAAGCAGACACTGCTTGGAGCCGAACAGTCAGAAAGCAACACTTTTGTGTTCCACGTCAGCCAATTAGTGACAAACACGATTCTACATGACTGTTAGAGACCTAGACTACGAAATATCTGCTGGTAGAGTTGCCATTTTTATTGCCGGATGCTTTTGCCAACCTCGGCAATATCAGGTTCTTTTTGTGTGCCCGTTGTCATTATTATTTTAAATCCCAGAGTGGAGAGAAAAAAATACAGCCTCATATCGTAAACAACTTTTCTGGCCGTGTTGCATCGACCACTTTAGTGTAGCTTGTCAAAGTTTGGTTTGAGATGCATGGACTTTGAGTTTTTGCACTAGTGTTCAATATTCTCCTGCAGTGAAAAATTCCACTGCAGAAAACCCCAAAAATGTCAATTTTGCCACAGGCAGCAGACTCTAAATAAGATGTACCCACAAGACACTTGACTTAGGGCTGTTACTCCCCTTTTTACCTGCCAGGACAAGCTCACTTTCTCAGTGTAACTGCTGCTACAGCACCTCTATGGGTACCAACAGGATAACCAACAGCTACACTAGAAATCAAGGCAGCTCTGTTTAATATAAAAACTTCTTTTTGAAATAATACCAGCAAATAGATTCTAAACGTCATAGTGTTTAAATGTTAGAGATCTCATATTGCCTGGAATTTGAAATTGTGATTGTGTGAACAAGATATTGTAAAATAAATACGTAAATAAATAAAGACTCTCTTTTCTAAACTCTAACGGGTGGCTTGATGCACCCAATCTGTGCCAAAGAACTGGGTTGGATTACCTCAGGATAATTGCAGTGAGATTACAATCAAAGTTTTAATTAGACTGCAGCTACAGTTGGTTTACTCCTGCCTGGGTGTCGATTTACGATCTGTTAATTAAGAATTAGCGCATTAGCCTTCCCTGTTTCGCTCTCCCTCTCGGAAGCACACGCTTTTATCTTGCATCTTAGCGAAGGTTTTAGTTCTGTTTCTCACACCAAAACTGTTTGAACACCCCACATTAACCCACAGAGAGAGCTGTGATTTTATCTACACCTACGTGGATGTGTACTCAAATCCACGATTAGTTACAAAGAAGAAACACAACCTTGTTATGCTTTTCAAAGGTATTTTTAATAATCTTGAACAGGTATTTTTACATGATCTATACAGTAATTATATCAGCAGTGTAATGTAATAACTTTACATGCAACTTTTTCCAAGTCTAAGTCTCAAAAGTCAAAGTCACAACACCATAAAACCTGAATAAACCCTCTAAATTTTGGAATCAGATAAAATTACTGTCATGTTCCCAGTTCTGCTCCAGTCCTGCCTGACTATATATTAATTAACTGAGTTGAGATTAAGAGTAAAGCTGATATTGTTGGACATTTTAATGAACAGCGAGTTCTGTTTTTAATACAAATGTGACAAAGTGTTCTGTTTTTAATGTCATCTAGCCTTTTCAAAGAACCTTTTTTCTTTAGACCTGTTTTGACTGTGGTGACTTGCAAAGCTTTGAAACCACTGATCTAAAAAGGGTTATCTAGACCTGACAGTCTAAATACTTATCTTTTCAAGCATGCAGCTGATTTTATTATTGAGCCTGTTACAGCTGTTTTTAATCTGAGTCCCTAGAATAATATGATCCCTAATACCTGGAAAGCAGCCTGTGTTTGCCCCTTATTAAAATTTGGGGAGCCTCGGTGATTTAAATAATTATCCCCCTGCATCCACACTTTCAATGTGGATCCAACTCTCAGTTGAAAGAGTGCTTGGTTGACAATAAGACTGTAGGTGAAACCCAGTCTGGCTTTAGACTAGGTCATAGTACCGTAACAACAAATAGGTCGGTGACAAATTATATTAATATCATTAATTCCTTGGACAGGAAGCATCTGTGCCGTCTCGGTTGCTAATCCATCAAAGGCATTTGATTCTGTAGACCAAGCTGTTGTTAGGCTCAGTGATGTTGCGTTCAGTGACGGGGCTATTGCATGGCTCAGGAGCTACTTGAACCAGCTATCTGTATTAACACTATGTTTATACAGATGGATACATGTCAACATTTCAAAAGGAATCCCCTAAAGTTCAGTTTTAGTTTGTTTTGATAATGGCTCTGTTTAATTTTCTGTTTTTTATTCATAACGTTGGGAAGCTAAAGTGGACATTTATGCAGGTGACACAATACTTTACTCCGCTGGCTTCAGTCTGGATCAGATGGTAAACGGACTGATTCTTATATAGCGCTTTTCTACTCTCTTGGAGTACTCAAAGCGCTCTATACAATATGTCACATTCACCCAATCACACAAGCACTTTCTTCTAAACTACATTTATACTCCGATGGATGAATCGGAGAGCAACGTGGGGTTAATGTCTTGATAGTACCCTTCAGAACAAGGATAAAGCAAGGATACTTGACATCCAGGAGTCAGGAAACCACTAACCTTCCGATCATTAGGTGACCTGTTCTACCTCATGAGCTACAGCCACCCACAGTTATCATTGCATCATTGCATAATGCTGCTTTCCAGAAAGCATATCCAGATCTCTTACAAAAAAAAATTTTTTATTTGCTAGGCATAGACTTTATTGAAAGAGTATCAACCAACAAATTTTTAAGTATTTATGCACCTAGTAAGAGAGCACCTAGTGCATTCTTAAATTCTTCATTATGCTCACCTTTACCTTTCACATATTTACATACATGCTGCCTTCTCTGCACTTTACATTTCATAATAATATCATTTTATAATCTGGTTTCTTGTCCCTCATTAAGCTGTGCTGTTGTAAGGAGACAACAGCACTGGTATATTTGTACACCCTTTCTTATCTGTGTAAACTCCTGAAACAGCAGCTACTAATTTGCACTCCTCTGTAGGATTTCTTCTGAACTTGGTAGTGCAGACTTCTCTTTTTTTGAATGTGTTAGTCTCCCTTGGAGAGTTCAGAGCTATTATAAAGTCTTCTGCGTTTGAAGAGTGCGAGTGTTATTCATAAGCTGGACTCTATGTATTTATTCATTCTATTTTTATATTATGTTCATGTTGTGTTAACTTTGACCTGCTTTATTTCCTCTTATGTGTACTGAGTTATAATTCATTTATAATTTGTAATTTTGCAATGGTGCACCATCTTGGACAGGCCTCCCTTGCAAAAGAGAGAATAATCTTGAGGGATTTCCCAGTTAAATAAAGGCTAAATAAAATAAATAACAGTGGTTGAATTAATGTGGATCGTTTTATAAATTACAAAAGGACTAAAGACTCCTAACTGAAACCCAAATCAGAAGAAAGATTTTCATCTCATCTATTAAATACTTCTAACAAGCTCTGGTTTGTAGCTTGTTCACTTGTTTGATTAGTAAGGCTTAAGGCTTGAAATTTCTCAAGAGATTTGACTTTGAAAAACGGATCAATTTAAGACATGTAATGCTTATGCTCAACAGTAGGGGGAGGTAGCGTTCTCATGAGGGTGGTCTGTTGGGTACACGAAGAAAAATGAGACCAAGAATTAGAAAGCATAGAGCAGTTCGCTGTATAGAATCAAAGAAAATCACCTTTTGTGGATTTTAAAGACATCACGTAGAAAATATTTTCTAATTTTCGTTTCTTATGCTGTTTTTTCTCGTGCTTGTTTTGCATGGGTGGAATCAGAGACCACCCAGTTACAGTCAAATGTATAAATTTATTGCCTATTATATATATATTCAGAAAAGTCGCATTGCGCTATAAATACATTGCTTTTCTCACAACTGCCAAAAAAGCATTGATAATATGAAACATCAAATCATACGCGTAGGGAAAACCGTCTGTAGTAGGACTAAGTACATCAGGAGCTGCTTTCTGTCTATCCGGTGCGATTCTATCTGAGTGGACATTTTTATTGTTTTGATTAGGAAAATATTCTGGGCAGCTCCAGCTAGAGGGTGCGTTATCTAAGGTTAGTTTCCACACAGTGGCTTCCGTTATATCCATATAAAATATTTAGATTCCTGATGTATCAAATCACATGTCAAGGTTAAATGAAAACAAAGGCTTTCGATGACCCATCTTCATGCTAATTGATTGCTAACGCTAGCTAGGAGCACACTTCGCAATCAGCTAAGAAGTTTAATGTATTAGTGTTAGCTTGTTACTTTTGATAATTATCATTTGAATATGTCTCCCTTTTTTAGTCGATTGATTGCCATTCAGCTGACACACAGCCAAAGAGTGCAGTTTGCCTGTAGCAGCTGTTAGCTTTGCCTAGTAAGTGTATGTTAGCATCATGTAGCAGCCAGTATAGTTCGCTGTTCCTGCTGGCCAAATGGATTATTGTTTATTCATTTAATTTTAGCGATACATCAGTATAATAGCCCACATAAACATCTAGCTACAGTAAGTTAAATGTAAGTCTAATCACTATCTGGCCTAGCGTGTTACTGTTTAAACATACTGCTTCAGGGGATAGGCCGCTAATGGCTAAACGCTAATGGTTGATTATCACACAGAGAAGATCCCACATACACGTATATAAACGTCGTTACGACTGACAGAGAGCTCCTAAACCTAACAGCTTCCTGTGGTGTGTAATAATTTATAGCTACTGCTGTGTAAAATATAGGAACATCGGTTGGCCTAGGTACCTCCTTGTACCAAGGTAAAGCTGTATACTATAATAAAGGACAAAGCGCACTCTGGTATATGCCTTGTGGTGATCACATGCTGCTTGAATATGCCACCATGTAAAAAGTGAAACTATTAAACATCATATTTTATCTCATAGATTGTGATAGTGGACCATTTTATCTGGAGAAAAGTGCTTTGAGTCATGCATCATGTGCTAAGGTCCAGCAGAGGGCACTGTGGCATAGCCTTTTTCTGCTACACAGAGCATCGTTTAGTCTTTTCTGTGCTCTTTTTTTCTTCTTTGTGAGATTTTTTTTTTTTTAGTCAAACCCGGCGTCTTACAACCTAACCCAGAACTCCTAAAGTAAAATCAAATAAGCTTCCTTGGATGACAGACAGGGGATAAGTTTGCAGAATGACTGGATTTTATTATCACTTTTTCAGGGTCTTAAAAAAAAGTCTAAGAAAGAAAACCCTGGCTTACCCTTCTCTTCTGGGGGGGGGGGGGCTTTCCATAAGAGCTTTTTGAGGTAGACTGACTAATTCTTCTGTGACTTTTCCCACAGTATTTAATGGCAGAGGGCAGAAACCACATCCAGGCTAAAGAGGTGTATTTCCCATTTCAAAGGAGAGGTCAAAGGTTAAAATGCACAGTGTTGCTCCTATATTTAGAGCTCAACCTGGGCTGCAGCTGCCTGAATCAGCACAGGTTTTAATTCCGTGCTATCGCCATTCATTTGGTGTTTTTTTGCAACGATGCTTTGTAGTGTTTTCAAGTGGGTTAGAGGCTCCCAAAATATGGCGATTCCAAGTTAATCTCATTTTTTTAAGCACTGATATTCAGTGAGTGAGTGCGGTTTTATTGAGAGAGTGTTTTAGCACGTTGAGTGGTGTTCTCTTATCTCCAAGTTTAAGGCAATACTGCCACACTGCTGCTGTTAAAAATAGGCTGCGTTAGTGCTTGAGAAGTGAATGTGTTGTGTTTTTCTTTTTTCATTTACTTGCTCAATTGTGATTGATAGCAGCAAGACATTTCTATTAGAGGAAATGTGGCTGGCCAAGAGACTGTTTTGCAGCCAAACCTGGGTGGAGTTTGGACAAGAAGCCGATCAGTCTCAAAATGCTTAACCCACCTTTGGGCAGCAATCTATGGCCTAGTTTTTCACCTGATCTTTAGGTTAACTAAACATTGGTCTTTTGAGATCGTATATTCATTTTTTAAAATAGTTTATTGGCTGTGTCTGCTGTGAAATGTTTTTTGTTCTAACATCTAGTGTTTTCCTCCAGATCTAATCTTCCATCGTAAGAGTCATGGATGAGCAGACAGGCTCACCTGGAGCCAATGCTGACAACAACAGCCAGAGAAACGGAGATGAGGTAAGAGGTGAACACACAGATATCGAATGATCG
Organism: Maylandia zebra; assembly: GCF_041146795.1. Taxonomy (NCBI): domain Eukaryota; kingdom Metazoa; phylum Chordata; class Actinopteri; order Cichliformes; family Cichlidae; genus Maylandia; species Maylandia zebra. The sequence goes on along the minus strand of NC_135173.1, from coordinate 21,664,531 downwards.
AAAAAAATACATATATAAATTAATAAAAAATTCCAGTTCACACTAAAAGAAAGTCTTGCCAGTACACATCAGGGTAGAACCCCTACGTGAACCTTTAAAACATGTTTGTTTTTGTTTTCTGGCAGAAACCCCGACGTGGCAGCTGGACCAAGGGGAGGAAGAGGAAGAAGCCAATGAAGGACAGCAACGCTCCCAAGGCCCCCCTGACAGGATACGTTCGCTTCATGAACGACAGACGGGAGCAGCTACGGGCAGAGCGTCCAGACGTGCCCTTTCCAGAGATTACAAGGATGCTGGGCAACGAGTGGAGCAAGCTGCCCCCCGAGGAGAAGCAGGTCAGCAGAGAAGTTTGAGACAGGATTACACAGTGAGCCCACAGTGGTGGAGAGACATGTGTCAAAACATTTCTGTTGGCATTTCTTTCCCAGTTGTATGCGAGTCTGTTTTAAGATTACCTGCAAAAGCATTCAAAAACAAATCTCTATGTTTTCACTCACGTCCAACTATGGAGTGCAGCTTTTGAGAAAGCAGTGGAAGAACATGAAGAGAACAGAAGCAAGCAATATTCATCTGGAACATGCCAACACAGAGTAATTTTTCACTTTGCACAAAAACGACTTAGGGAAAAAGTTCCCTTAGAATCCATAGCAACCGTGTGTTTGCAGCTGACAAAGAAACTCTGACGGCCTCTAACAGATTGTATTGTCGAAGCTTGATGCCCTCAGATGCAATACAAGAACAGCAGAAACGAGCATCGTCTTATGATTGAAGCATTTGGAGTTTTGCTCTAACAGATTAACTTTTTTATTCCAGTCCCAATCTATAGATGGACCACTGAGCTTAAGATGCACATTTAAAGATCCGGCAGAACCGTAATCATTTTGGAGTCCCTTTAGCTCTCATGATCAGCTCACAAATGCTAGCAAAAGAGAAGAAAAATCCTCATTCTTAATCAAGTATTTATACTATTCAGTGTGGGAGTTTTTCTTCTTGCTATTTTTACAGAGAATATTTGAAATGTCTGGACATGTTTTGTTTTCCAAAGTTGGCAAAGAGCATGTGCAACTTTGCTGCCGATGTGTTTCACACAGAGTCGAAAGCTCAGACTGATTAGGCGGTACGCTGGGACGAGACCTCTGAATGGAGATGGTTTAATAAGCTTTTCTACTAATTATATTACAAGATGCTTTTTCTCCCTTCTGTGAATTGAGCGATTGTAGGTTATTAATATTGGAAAATTGCATTATTTTTTTTTTTTTAGTTTGTTGAAAAGAATTCATACTGATTAGGAATAATTACTCCCACTCATCTCACAATCTAACCCACAATCATCCTCCATCATATTTTGCACAAATCTTATTTCCAGCCTTTGCATCTAAGTCTCCCCGGCTTTTCTCACCTTTGTTTCTCGTCTCTGCAGCGATACTTGGACGAGGCAGAGCGCGATAAGGAGCGCTACATGCGAGAGCTGGAGAAGTACCAGAAGACGGAGGCCTACAAACATTTCACCAGGAAGGTCCAGGAGAAGCAGAAGGGCAAGAGGCACAGGGGAGGTGAGATCTGGTCAGAAAACAGCAGGGTGGCTGGTTGGCATCGAATGCTGAAAATCAAAAGTTTGGCTCGTGGCCCACCATCCATTAGGGTCTGCTGTTTGAAAGCTTTTGGCAAGTGAGTTACTTCCTTTGTCTGATGATATTTGGATAATCCAGCCTTTCTTTGGTGCGCAAATCCCTTCCAGACAGGATGACTCACATAAACGTGTATCTAATGAAAATCATACCGTACAGTGAGCAGTCAGTGTGTTCTTGTGGTTCCTGTTTGTCTTTTCAAATCATTATCACACAAAATGGAAGTTTGAAAATGTTGAGTTTTGAAGGAGTCCTCGAACAGAGAACCAAATGATTATTTAGAGCTTTTCTTTGTAAAATCATATCTCATTAGAGTCGATATATATTTTTTGACCAATATAGGATTTATAAGACTGATATCAATACTGATTTTTGGCTGATATTTTTTCTTTTTTCCACACACATACAAAGGAAAATAAAAAGATTTCCCTAACACTCCCTAGCCAAAATACGCAACATTAACACTCGTAACATGCTCCAAGTGTGTTTTTCCCGTCTCCTTTTTAAAATTTTAAATGTATTATATTTATTGGACGTTAAAAATACAAATGCAGATATACCAGTAAATGGCTAATATCAGTCGGACACTAATTCTCATTAATACTTTTGTGATTTTCTGCTTAAGTGAATAAAAATACTAATAAGGCATACACATTAAGTCGATTGTGACAAAACAAAACTATCAAATCTTTTCTGATTAACAAAGACCCCTAACATATTTCTGCTTACAGTTTAGTAATTGAACATATTTCAGTATTTAGTAAAACATAAATCACAACAAATTCTTTGTTTGTTCCTCATTCAGCGGAAAAATCGAAAATGATACTTTGCAACTTCTTAGTTGAATTTACGATTAATCGTTAGAAAATCGCGATCTCGATTCATACTTATGTGCGATCTCATTTCCAAATGACAACGATTAAAAAAAAAAAAAAAAAAGACGACGACGATTGTACCGCATTTTGATCCGGGACGTACTCTGCATGAAAACAAGCGCTCACTCTTCCTGCTCAACAAATGACAAGGGCGGAGCCTTATACCACGTGATACAGAAGCTGTGCCGTGTGATGCTAAAATTAGCAGGGAAAAAACAACGGAGAGCACGTCAGGGATGACGAGAAAGTGACAGGAGGAAGAAAATCCGTCCCGGTCAACCACCCAAACATCAATAACGGGAACCTTATACAGCGCTTCCCTATACGCGTCGAACTCCCGCAGGCACAAAGAAATTACGGAGGCTATCACTTATCACCTGACCAAAGATATGGCTCCCATCAACACTGTGCAAAACGAGGGATTTAGGAAAATGATCAACACCCTAGACAAACGCTACACAGTGCCGTCCCGCAACTATTTTTCTATTGTTGCACTACCTGCTCTATACACGCAGCGTCGAGCAACGGTGGAGACGGAATTTCAAGCAGTACAACATTTTGCGGCAACGACAAAACGTGAGGCATTTGTTGTTTTTATGTTTATTTATTGTTTTTATGTTCAGTCTCAACTGTTACGAAGTTGATGTGCAGTTAATAAGCGCAATAAATATTTATACTGGAAAAGAGAATCGTGAGAGAATCGTGATCTCAATTCTAAGCCAAAAAATCGTGATTCTCATTTTATGCAAAATCGTGCAGCCCTAGTTGAGCTCATGAGTAACAGTTCAAGGTAAGGCCCTAGAGGCCGTTGCTTTGCTTGCTCGACATAAGGGCGGCATTACCTCTCCTTCAGCTCTCTCCTTTTAAATCCCAGAAATGTTAACGACACAAACAGCTGTGCTCTTGAAAAAAAAATACGAGAACGTGATCTGAACTTGATGCCCTGCTTTGTTCCCGATGATTCACAATACAAAGTGCACTGAGAGGATTTATTCTGTCCTTACTTGAACTACTTTTGTTCACTCTGTCAGTTTGTGTTGTGGTAAAGACACACCTCTCCAGATAAATGAATCATTGGCTGTCCTCTTTGCTTCTTTCCTTCCACTCCAGATGTCGGACACCAGGTAGCCAACGAGGCCCTTCACGAGGTCAGTGACTCTCTGCTCGTTCACACGTACTCTGACTCTATCTTTTAAAACACTTCAAACACAAAGTTAATAATGAGATAAGATCACTCATTATGTTGAGGGGGATATCATTGTCGAGTAAAGAGAAACATGAGCACTTTATGTACTTAGTCAGCATTTTAGCGGTTGTAAAGAAAACAGAAGAAATGTTGGGGTCATGGTGTATTTACAGCAAAACGAAGCAAATGTGGCATTTTGTGAATCACATCTATATTGGTGCTAATGTAATTTTTCCATCATGGTCTTTTTATTAGTATTTATGAGGAAGCTGTAATAGCATGAAATGAAAGAGAATTAGTCATTAGTTGAAAGTTTTCTTAATATGTGTGTGTTTTCTGGCTTTTGTCACCCAGCAAACTTCTTGGGTTGTTTGCCCTCATCTTGCTCTGTGTGTTAAGTGCCTATTGTTGCGTGACTAAAGCGGGCTTAATCCTCTTTGGTGCTGTGTTTTTTTTGATCCAAACGCTTGCCTTGTACTAACTGTGTAATTCGTTTTTATTAAGTTCTCCATGTGTTTAAGAGGTTTCCTTTGTAAGTCTTTCAGCACACTCTGAAGGGTTACAGCCAAGGTGACTTGACTTGGAATCACAGATTCCTGAGGGAATACCAGTGTTTTGAATTTAATGAGGATTCAGCATTAATGTCATTATGTTAAGATGTGAGGAAAGATGATTCTTTTAGAGGAGGGGATTAAAGCTGTGCTGCGTCTTGCGCTTCTGTTTCAAAATGTATTTTATTGCAAATTTATTGCAAACCATTTCAGAGCCTTTGATATTGTAGAAGCACCACTGATGAGATTACGTCTACCTCCTCATTTCTTATACTGTATCACTGTATTTCCCCGGTGGCTAGGTATAAAATCAATTACCCACCCACACACAGCCCAGCTAGATAAATGACCACCTCTTTGCTGTCAGTCTGCGTGGCCAAGTGTTTTCACCGTTGAGCTTATCTCTTTCTGTCTCGCTGTCTCCGGTTATAAACAGAAGGATGCAGAAGGAAAGGACAGAACTGTGTTTGACATACCGATCTTCACAGAGGAGTTTCTAAACCACAGCAAAGGTAAAAGAGCTCCATCCCAACCTGCTGTCTTCTTAAAAATGATTATTTGTTTTTAAACTTTGTGTCCATTTGTCTAGTTTCTAAACACATTCTTCTGCTACTTTAAGGACCACCACACTTTATGGCCACTGTCCTAAAATAGCTCCGCTTGCAACTCACTGATGTCCTAAACTCTCAGAGCAAATGAAAAATTGATGTGTAGATGTATCATCTGCCCCAGAGCTCCCCCTGTGATCTACCACTGTTCTCTTTCTTCTGCATACGTTTCCCTGAACAGCACGTGAAGCTGAGCTGCGGCAGCTGCGTAAGACAAACATGGAGTATGAGGAGCGTAACGCAGCCCTGCAGAAGCACGTGGAGAGCATGCGCGGCGCTGTAGAGAGGCTCGAAGGGGACGTCATGCAGGAGAGGGGACGCAACGGGCTCCTTCACCAACACCTGGAGACCCTGCGCCAGGCTCTCAGCTCTAGCTTCTCCACTATACCCCTGCCAGGTGAGAGCACCCAGCACTATTCTGTGGGTCCGGCATTCACAAAGGTGTCAAACAAAGATCGCGTTAATAAAGCTCTTTTTCCATTAGTACCTACTTGGGCCGAGTCGCCACGGATTGACTTGGATCGGCTGGTTTTCCCTCACAACCCTTGTTTGCATGCTTGTTGTCATAGCAGCGTAATTAAAATGTGACACGAACGCTACAACAAAGGTGGATGTAGTGGAGATATCAAAGATAGGCACAGCTGTGGCACTGATTCAGTCTTTGAGCACTACGGTCACCCCGGTGTGTCGGCCAGAACACCACTTAAGGCTAAATTGTCCCAGAGTACGAAAGGAGGAGGGAGCTTGAGGTTCCGTCTGAGGCACTTTATTGTCACCACTCAATTTCTGGGGCTGTAAACACAGCGGGTGTACACAAGTGTGTGTGTGTGTGTGTGTGTGTGTGTGTGTGTGTGTGTGTGTGTGGTTTCCTACAAAGGAAATAAACAAGGGAAATAACGATAAATAAAGAGAATAGACAAGTCAAATACTCAAATATAAACATAATACAACATAGTTAACATAATCAAATATAAAGATCAGATCACACTATGCAACTAAACAGTATTAGTGCGAGGTTAAGCAACCGTCAGTACACAGGAACTACTTCCGGTAGTTGTACAAAATAAAAGCGTCCCCCATCATAATCCGCTATAATGCTCTTATTGTGAAGGGCAAGCGGGACGCCATACTTCCGGTCTAACTTCGCTATTTTATTAATCCACATACCTAATTGTTCACTACAAACTCCGCCACTTCAAAGTAAACAATCACAAGCATCACATACAACATACAGAGAAGGTCTGATAACACAGGACTGACATTATGGACATACGAGCGACCGTACATGCGTCAACAAAGCTAAACCGGGGTAAGCTAACAACATAAATTAGCATATGAAATGAGGGTGATCGACATTAAACTGCCCACCTTACTAACCGGATGATGTCACTAGAAGGTGGGCTGGCCCAAACAGACAGAAGACTGAATATTAAATGAACTTATATAAACTTATAAACACCAGTAAAACTATTCTATGAACTTTGGGGCCTTTTATACAGTGGACGTCGAACCAAATATATACCTAGTATTTAGTACCTGTTTGCATTGTTTGGAACCCCGGCCGAGCAGGTAATAAAAAAGTAGCTGGTACCTAATGGAAAACCCTGCAAAAAAACAAGATAGAAATCCACTGCTTTTATTTCTTAAATTGTGCAATTGCACTTTTGGGCTCAGTGTGATGCTGATGAATGCACATCATAAACTGGTATCGACTTAAGATCCACTAACAGTATTTCATCCCTCGACACACACGAACCAGTGTAGTAAGATATTAGTTCTACAGTCACGGTTGAAGATGGTGAGCCATACATGCACATAGACAAAGTATTTATTTATTCCTTGAGCTCCAGAATCTTCTATTAATCCACACATTTAAACACGGCTAACTCAATTTTTTTGTTTGTAGACCATATTGTAATGAGCCTGGGAATCAGGGAATTCTTTATTTTAATGTAATTTATTGTTGAAATGGAATTTGCTCCCACTGTCTTTACTCTTGTTTCATCTACATTTAAAGTCTATGCTGAGTTCACAGCTGTGATGTTTTCCTGGTTTTCTCCCACACCTGTTTGAATGTCTTTCTCACAGCAGAGACACTGAGTCTGCAAACAGCAGAAATAGTCAGAACACTCCTGGAATTATTTCCTAAGAGCTTTGCACTGAAAGTTGATTGCAAAACGCTCTCAAGTCTAGTGTCTGAGAAGCTCAACAAAGACTGTAAGGTCTCTTGAACGAGAACTTGCTCAATTCATGTTTGTAGATTTTACTATTGTTTGTTGCACCTCTGCTAGTCGCAGAAGTTGGGACAGAGCCAAATTTATGGTTTAGTATGAGGGTCGCTTTGGGGAATTGTAGGTTAGCATGTGTCTGGAAATGCAGGAATCCGTTCAGAAGCATTTTTGACATTGATAAAGTCAACAGTGTCCAGCATGACCGTGTCGTATGAGTCGTCCTACTACGATGTGATTAATCTTGCTTGTGTTATCTATTCTTGCTTGAGAGACATATTTGGTCATATCTGTGCTTTTCTGTGAACATATTTGACCTGAAAAACACACTCTTGTGGGCCTACAGGCAGTGGCGAGACACCCACTCTTGAAACCATTGATTCCTACATGAAGAAGCTCCATAGCATCATTGTCAGTAACCCTCAAGAACACGAGAATCTCATCAACAATGTGAGAGAGGTGGTCAACCGCTTGGACAGGTAAGAGATACCTCCATCCTCCACTCCAATTTAGATTTTTTCTACATACTTGATGTAATTTTCACTTTACTCTCCTAGTTCATGTACAGGCCACTCTTATGCTTCTGCTTCACCACAGTTGAATGTTTTTCCTGTTTCATCTGTGAAGAATTTTAATCATGTGTTTTACTGCTGTTTGACTCAGATAATTGGATTCAAGTTCAGCTGATGCAATGGACTGACTCACAGGACATTAAACAGACGCTCCTTCCTGGTTTATGCCCTTCCTCTTTACGTCCAATCTTCTTGTTGATCTCTCATTTCAGCCGAGTTTAAAACAACTTTTGTTACTCTGCTAAAGTGATACAAGCGAGGGTAATGTAGCGTCACATATTTATTTATAATTTTTTACTTCTGTTTTTTTTGTAAACCTGTTCACACACTATTAACATAGCCATAGTTTGTTTTATAAAGTAATCAGAGAATATTTACAACACTTTTCTGTTGTTATTGCTCCTGTTCGGTCTTCACTGTCTGTTTATAGCAACCTCCAGAACAATATCTAAGTCATTATCAGATGTGTTGTCAGTGGATTTGTATTTACATGCCCAGGACATACTGTTGAAGAGACTGTCTTTCTTTCATGCTCTGTTGAGGTGAAAAATGTGCCATTCTTGTTTTCTTTTTTTCTGTGTGAAAAGTGTTTGTGTTTTCAATAAATGCATTTACATCACGTAAGCCTTCAGTTTGTTTGGAGAGGTTCGTGATATGATGGGGAATACCATATGTTTGCTCTGAAATCAGAGCTAAATACACAAGACACCATTGCCCTAGATTTCCAACTTCAAGCTTTTCAAGTATCTTTTAGCATTAGTGTAGTTTATTCTGTGGATTTAGAAAATATTCAGACCACTTACTTTTTGTACACATTGTTTAGAAATGGGGCAATCTGTATTTAATAAACCAACATGAAGCGTGAAAATGCATGTTTAGAAATATTTAAGATAAGAAAGAACTTTGTTAATCCTAATGCAAACACAAGTGTCACTGAAATCTTTCTCCTGTTTTCCAATAATATCATGAAAGTATTATCATTATAATAATATTAAGAGGCTATAGCTGCTTAAATTTTAATGCAAGTCTCTAAAAGCTCTGCATACATTATTTTGTTTACATTATTAGGTCTTGCAGTTCAGAATGAATGTAGAAAGTCTATAAACTGAATTTCTGTCTTCAGGTGTCCCACAGTCGTTTTGTGGTGTTTAAACACTATCCTTTACCCACTGTGGCATTGTGGTATATCAAGTCATTGTTGTCTTCCCTTTGCCCTCTAGGTTCAAGAGCAGTTCATCTTCTTTCAAGGGCGTTTGCATTTTTGGCTGCATTCATTCTTCAGAAAGTTACAACAGGGAAATGCCACAATAACGTGATGCTGCCACCACCATGCTTTACTGCTGGGGACTTCATTATCCAGATAAAGAGCACTGCCTGGATGTAGCTAGACTCTGCTTGGAGTTCAGTTCGGTAGAGTTTTTGTCTCAGACCTGATAATTACTGAGGCCAGAGTGCTTCTGGGAATACTCTGTGCCTTATTTAATTATATCCAACCCATTAATTCGCTACAGTTGCACACTAATCAAGTTGTAGACACATCTGTGGGATAATTAGGCAAGCAGGATGCCTCTGATCACACTTGGAGTGCTCCATCAAGGAGTGAATATGTCTCTCAGTTTTTGATTTTAGATTTTAAAATAACAAATGCAGTATTTAGAAAAAGAACTTCTTTTTGTCCTTAAATTATGATTAGTGGGCAAGTGGAAAACAGACAACAAGTCAGAGTTCTGAATAATTTTTTTGTTTACCTGCTGCATAACGCCGACTCTGTCAGATGTGAAGACACTCATTCTTTAGACGACTGTAGATGGTAAAGCAGCTGGTTTTATTACTCTGGATCTTTGACTTTGGCATTGTCTAAAAGCCTAGATTTTAGTAGGTGTACTGTACACATAAAACCAAGAAGCTAATCTGCTATAATCTACTTGGCTGGCACCTAAGCCTATTTACTTGCAGCTGATATGTGAAGTCAAAAAGATTTGGATTGCTGAAGCGAACTGAGCAGATCTGTTGTAATTTGCAGAGAGAGAGATACAATTACATTGCAATCTGCAGCACATTCACGGGCAATGGCTCACATCTGTATCGCGTTTGTGAATTTACCCTCTCATAATCATATTAAGCCGCAGGAGAAGGCTGTGCCATAAATCCTTTTTAGTAAAACACTTCTATATTGCGATTTTTATAGAAATTGAACGCAAGTGTTTCTGTTCTCTGATGATAGGCTGGCCTGGATATGAAGTCTAAAGTTGCTAAGTTAGTGCTATATTAGCTTTTGACTTTACATTGTGAGCCCTTCCTGTTTCCTTTCACTGATGCCCGTTTCCTTTTGTGACAACTGACACTTCCTCTTCATAATGTATCATAGCAGCACAGCCAACATTTTTCCGAACAGATGTCCTGTTCCCAGAGACAGTATGTCATTTCATACAGTGAACTAGTGAGCTGCTGACCACTGCATTGCAAAAGTCCAGCTCCCGGCTCCTGTACACTATACAGCACTGGTGAAGAGACCTCTGGAAACAGGTCATTGTGAAAGTCTGACATTTTACAGCCCAGAAGCCGATCAAACGCCAGCTTTTGGGGGTAATATTTACTGTTAAAGACCTTATGTTGTTTATGCACATAAGCAATCTGTACATTAACCTGACTATGACTAATGTGATGTTAGAATAAACGTGTTCACAGTGACCATGTTATGGTACTGATGCTTAGCAGATTCTGTTTCCAGATAACATTTGCAAACTGGAATATAACCTGATCCCAGCTGATTGCAGGTTTCTACAAGTGCTAGAGGAGAATTCAGGATCGCGCAAGATAAAACAATGTTTACAAAATTTGAACCCTGAGATTTCCCAGTTGTCAAGTGAAAAGCTTGAGCTGCTGGTGGTGATAGATAAATAGACTCATGGTACCCCAAAGTTACCGTCTACCTATCCATCCATTTAACAGCAGGGTCTTCCTTTATGAGTTCTCCAGTATAGCTTTGGTCTTCTCTTCAGTCCTCTCCTTGCTGAAAACCCCCCAAAGAGATAACTCGGGAAACATCCACATTCCCACCTCACTTGGCTTCAGCTTCAGCCCTGTTGACCCACGTGTACATTCACGCCTGTTAGCGTCAACAAACATGATCAACTGATTCGCAATGCCAAATACTACGGGTGAGAAACTTTATCTTACAGAGCTCTGTTAACATTGAGATCTCATATGTTATTAGAGTTGCTTGACTTTTTAGCTTCGAGGATCACCTTTCACCTTTCATGTACATGGCATCAGTGTGTGCAGTAGGTCATAAGCTCATTTGTATAATGAGCTTAACTACAGCTTTTTTTTTCTCTCTTTGATATTAGGCCAAAGCTGTAAAAACAACAAGGAAAAGGAATACACTGCAGACGGTAGCGGCTCCTGTGATGCCTTGTTATCACGTTTTCCCTTGAGGTTCACATGTTGCCCTCTTACTTCCAAGCAGCCAGTCTGCCTTGTGTGATAACCTCTGTTTTAGGACATGACAGAATTGTTGGGACAGATAAGCAGCACTTCGGTCCCTCGTGACGTCTCTTTTTGCCCTCTTCTTGCCACGCCGTCATCACACCCAGTCTTTTGTCTTAACAGAGAAACACCCGGTGGAATACAAAACAATTAAATAAAAAAAAGTCTTCTTCCTCAGCGGGGCAGTGCCTGCATCGCTGGCCGGTATCCAGGCGGTAGAATGGTTGACATTAGGAGAGAGGAGCAGAGAGCCACTGATCCTGGACCAAAAGGAGGAGGGAGTGACTCACAGGAGAGAGGATGAGTCAGGCGTCATGTGCTGAACTGGCACTTGACGCTCTCAGTGTCCTGAATGGCTTCTGTTCCCATAATAACATGCACTATTATGGTCAGATTGAGCCTACCTTTTGTCAGTCAGTCAGGCTTGAGCTAAGCTGGTGTTGGCTTAATTACACGAGCTGGTATGCATTTATGGAAATGCTTGTATGCACTGCCTTACTTCTAATACTACTCATTATCTTTAAACGGGCTCAGATGATCAAACCGGTTCATTGGCATCACTTTTATGTTCGGCTGCTGATTTCCCAGATTGGAGATTAAGATCTTTTATTATGGTCAGCTGCAGAGCAGCTTCTTTGCAGCTGTGGTCTCGGTCGTCTTGTGCCAAAAACAGTTGAACCGACGCATTCTGTAAGGTCTGTTTCTGATCTGCTGATGCAGATTCTCATTATGTCTGGAAGTAGGAGGTTTACAGTAACGGGGGATGGATAACACCTCAAATTTCAAAGGAAGTTTTTCTGGAGGGTTTACTTGAATAACACATTATAACGAGCAAACGTATGAGACAGAAATGTAGCAAGATAAATGGTGTCTGAGGTTCACAGCGATGATGGATGTTCTCCTGTGTGGTCTGTCAGCTTCTCTTAGTTCCATAATAGGGAAAAAAGTTGCATGTCAGTTTTCTGCTGCTTTATTATCAGGGACAGTGCACTTACTTTCAATGAGTCAGTCCAAACTTCACCGCTTTTCTTTTGCCGACCCTGACTCACATCTCCCTGTCTCTGCCTCACTCTCTCATTGAACCCGGCTCCCACTCTGATGAAATGTTCTTTTCTTACAACATAAAAAGCTGTCCAAAAAATATAGAAGTGTCTCTTTTTTTTCTTGCATTTAGACACTTTTGAGCCGCATGTGACTGCGATACCAAAATATTTTTTGTAATTTTACAGGCTCATATTCTTCAAATTACTCAGACAAGCATGGCACTCATAGAGAAGGTCTGGGGCAACAAAGGATGAAACAATGCCGCTTCATTGTATTTATTTATTTGGAGAAGGACAAAGTGACTCTGCACGTGCAAAAAGAAGAAAATCAGAGTCATCCTTCCGCTTCCTTTTATCCATCATTCATTCATACTCACTCTCCTCCAGCCCTGGAAAGTCCTTGGCCTCGGTGCCCAGGACCTGGGCAGTAAGGAGGAGGAAACAATGCCTGGAATGTGATGAGGAAAAAAAAAACTTGAGTCATTTCCACATGTCAACTTCTGGCTCAGTTCCTCCTCCTCTTCCCAAGTATGTTGCCTTCAGGTTCTCCTCTTATTCCCAAATTCTCTGGTAGAATATGTGATCTGTACTATTAAACCAAGGTTGCTGCCACCCAGGATATTATTTATGTGTTATGTTAATTGACCGTTTTTCCTCCAAGGTGAAACCGAAGCCACAGATGTTACCCCCTGTCAAAACCCTATTTCCTTTCTGTTAGGCACAAACCAAAACCCTTAATCTGTAATCTATCACACCAAAGTTTGATACTCTAACCTAAACACACACACACACACTTGGTTGCCAAGTGTACAAACTGTTAGAAAAAAATGACACATTTTTCCTTACATGTGGTTTCATATCTGTTTAGTTTTTAACACTCAGTTGGCTGTGGGGGCCTGAAGGCAGCAGGAGGAGGGGATTTCTTTTTTTCCATTGGTCACCATCCCTTAAGAGAAGCATGACGTCAACAAAAGACTCAATAACTGCACTCAACGCGTTTCAATAACTATTACACACAAACAGACATATGCACACATGTGCATACACACACGCACGCATGCACTCGGGGCGCCTTTGAATCCATCTGTTTGCCTCCTCCTTTCAAACTGTCGTTCCAAGACAGATGAGGTTTTGAATAATTAGTTTTTGATTATGAAGTATTGGAAATGAATTTGTGCTTTGAAGTGTAACGTCATAATTTACCGTCACCGATAATGACCGTGTTTGCCATTAACAGAAAGGACATGGCGCTGTACAAATGTCACAACAGTAGGACTACAAATAATGTATGAGAATAGACTCGCAGAGTGCATCGGTGTTTTTTTTTATCGCTTTACTGAAAATAACTCTTTCAGTTCACATATAGTGAAGTCGCTCAGTATTCAGATAACCTTTATTTTAAATGCACGCACTCGATATAGAAATGGTAAAAGTAAAGTCAGATTTCCTGAAGACTACATATGTGTATTTGGGTTAAGCTAAACACAAACCGCAAGGGCAGATAAAACCTTTACCCAGTCGCTAACACACTACTCTGTGTGCATCTGTACTACCTTGTCACAGCGCACGGACCTGTTTATCTCTTAGGGCCACTTTTCCCACTTCGGCGTCTCTCCTGCAAACTGCGCGTTCACGCGCTTCTCAGGCCAGCCCAGTATCCCGGGCGCTCGCTCCCGCGCCAGGCTGGTGGAAAAAACTGCAGCGGCTGTTGCTGGAGCCACGCAGAGAGGAGCGGTGTGGGAGAAATCACGGGCACTGGCAAGAGTTGAGCGGCACACACTCACACAGTCGCACAACACAGGCAGATTTTGTCGTTATTCCTGCCGAGGGCGACGCTGTCAGAAGCGGGGTTCATGGCTGCCAAGAAGTGATAGTATCGACGAGGAGCTCTTCGCCGTTCAAAAAAGGTATGGAAAAGTTAGCTATGGGTTCATTTTTCGCCCCCCTTCGCAAAATTGAAAGTGTCTCAGCCACAAGTCTCGCTAGTTTCTTGCGGCTGCCCAAGTTCCAGGTTGTCAGCGAAGGTATGTCGTGTCTTTGAGGAGGGAAAACCCCCCAAAAACTAGCGGTTCCGTGTTGTAATGTCAGATTTGTGCAGGATAGAGATGTGAGGAGAAGCCAGCGGAGAAGTTTGCTAGCCGTGCTCGGCTTCAGCGAACTGAGAGCTAATCAGTGACTGCGTGCTGACTTTGTAACATAGCTGCTGCTGCTGTCATAAGTTGAGTGAGTGAAGGCTGAAGTGGAGGGCTACAGATCAGTTTGTTTAAGAACAAACGCACAAACAAAAAGATGCCACTCGTGTGTGGTTTTGCGTACACCTGGTGTGGAATTGAGCCCATCCCCAAAACACAGCTTGGCCGTGTTTACAGAACAGGATAGGCAGAGCTTAACTTTAAACTGCTGACCAAACAGGGGTCCAGGGAACACCAGGGGTCTTTTAGTGGGGAGTGGGAGATGGGATCGTGTGTGTGCGTGTGAGAGAGAGCGAGGGAGAAAGAGAGAGAGAAGTCACCACCCTGAATGGGGATAACAAACACAGTGGAAAGAGGATGTTTCGCTATTCTCAGCACTGTTACTTTCCTCCCCGCCGAACACTCGTGCATTTATGTGCAGATTATATGCAACAAAACTAAAAAAAGAAATCAACTTTCTGTCACATGCATGTAGTGCCCCTATAGATTGTACTGTTTTAATGCATAAACTGCATGTATTTAAAGATCACCTCCTGGTTGTTTGGAGTGAGTGGGTTGCTAGAGTCCTCCTTGCAATACTGATAAACAGGTGTCGGTTCACCAGTTTGTGTGTCATTCTTCCCACTCAGAGATTCAACTGATTGTTAACACTGGGCTTCATGATCACATGATCATCTTACCAAAAAAACAAAAACAAAAGAAAGAAAAGAGAATCCGATCCTCCTGTATCCCACTCAACTAGTCATTTAAATCAAACCCAACAGTGGGACCTGTGTTGCAAAATAGATGCTGTTGTCCTGCATTTCACTGGGACTGCTTTTCAAATGCATCTGTTTGTTGTGTCAGCTTGTTTTTTTCTGTTTTGTTTCTTTAATATGGCCTAATCACAAGGCTGAAATTATAATCTACAGCTTTAAATATAATACAGAATTCACCACTAGTGTTGTGAAAACCTTCCTTAAATTGCTACCTAAAAACTGAGCTCGAGCACCCTTTTTTAAAAAAAGTGATACTTTTGCCTTCCATCTGTCGAGCCAGGCGTGTTATCTGTAGTCAACTGTCTGTCCCGTTGTTTTTGAAGATCGTCATGGATTCTGCGTTACTTTTAAAGAGGAGGAAAAACAAGAATTGCCAGATTTCTTAAAATACCCTTTACTTTGGTCTAATTAAGTATTAATTGGTCTGGTGTTTTTGTTTTGATTTTTTTTTATCGCTGATTGTAAAAGTAAAACTTTCTTCTGTTTCAGTGTTACGAGTCACTGCCAGCAAAAGTTGACAGAAGCGGACGCTGAGCTCTTGATAAACGAGCCCTGCTTTGTGCGTTCATGTGGGATTGAGGTTGTCGGTCCTTGTTTTTGCTTGCTCCTTTCTTTTGTTTTGATTACAATGTCAACAAAGGTGGGCATCTGGGATTGTTACCTCACCCGGTGGAGGCAGACGAGAGGGAGGCCAAGTTGCCGATCTCAGATTTCCCTTCTGATAAGTGCCCTGTGGATGCTTATCCCCCGTCCTGAAGTGTGCGAACACAAAAATTGTTGGATTGTTTGCAGTATCTCAGAGTTGCAAACATACCTGACATTCTTTGTGGTGAGCAACAAGAAGATAGTGTTTTCTCTGGTTGACAGAGCTGCAAGAGGTTTTATGATTCGCTGTTTGACTGATGGAGGTGCAGTCTGGCAGTAGGGCTATATGCTGAGGTGATTGGAGCAAGATATAATAGCATTTTCTTTCTTCTTTTTTTTTTTTTTTTGCCTTTGACCTTGCTGTTTGCCCATCACAGATTGTCAGGTGTGGTGCTGATCTATGCTACCAAACTGTAAATGATATAAATGGGATCTAAATGACCTTTTACGTTACACTGGGCTCCTTTTTGTAAATGCCTTGGATGATGCGTTGGCTCGGAGACATGTCTCAGAATCTTTTTGTGTTGTGAACTGGAATGAAAGTTGTCTTTGTTAGCTGGTTAGTTCAGTGACCCAGAGTTTTGCCTGAACTGGGCGTCATTCCTATTTGTTTGTCAAATACTATTTGTTTGGGTTTTTTTAAAAAAAAGTGGATCCTGGTACAGTTTTTTTCTCAATAAATAAAACAGCCTGTGGATTTCCAAAAAAAAAGTTGTTGTATGAAAACTTAACAGTGCAAACTTTAGTCAGGTGTAACCAAGAATATGACTCAGAATGGCTGAAGAATCTTCATCAGTAGATTATGTAAATGGTAAATGGCCTGTATTTATATAGCGCTTTACTAGTCCCTAAGGACCCCAAAGCACTTTACATATCCAGTCATCCACCCATTCACGCACACATTCACACACTGTATGTGCTGCCTGATTGTTCATTTCACGGGGTCAGTAATATTATCCCTCTGGATAGGAAGTTTACAGTGTTGTTTTTTGAATGTTTTATGAAATTGAAAACATACAAACAGGATTTCGCTCTCCATAAATTACTGTAGTTTGAGCTAATGAGCTTTGTGTTTAAACATCCTTACTCTGGTACAGAGCAGCGTGACAGCGCTGAACACATTAAAGTAAAATATGTTATGGATTAATCTGAGTCTCATGACGAGGTCGCTATAATGATGAAGCTTTATTGATGTCAGTGCCTGGTGCCTAATGTTGGATATTATTCGAAAAAAGTCAGTTTATTACACATTACTTGTTACTTACACAGGTGCTACATTACTCTGGTGTTACTTCATAGCACGTCCTGAGATACACTGCTGCATAATTGCAATATTACCTATACCGTAATGAGGTTTTTCATATTTAAGTGAAAACACAAAGTCGAACAGCAAATCAATATGGGAGTGCCCATGTTGTGTCCAGTTGGAGCATATGGGTTTAGGATTGGAATTTTTAAACTCAATTAGCTGTGTGCACAAAATTTAGATGTCTGAGCAGTAAGAAAATAACTTGCTTACAGTCCCACAGCTTTCTTATTCTTCCTGCTGATCGCTCATTTCTTTCTGCCTCTGTCTACCTCGAGGTTCTGTACGATTTTGTTAGTGCATCCCACTCTGCTGCAGCTTTTAGGCATTTATCAGCCAGAATTGACACGGAGGCACATTTATGCAATACAAAGTCGTTTTCCTCCGGTGTGGGTGGGACTTAATTGAGCTCAAGTATTTTCTGGCAACTTGATCTTTTAGTGCTGCTGTTTGGAGGTTATTGAAGTGCGTTATGTGGGACTGCATGGTTAAGTCAGTGTTAGAGATTTGCAGTATGCATCATCCTTGCTTAACTGCAGAAAACCCGTCATGAATTGAAAGTTATTCTCACACCCTTAGTCTGTCATTTCATTAGAACCTGTGTTTGTTTTTGTTTCAGTTTACAAGAAATAATGCTGATAATTGGTGTTATTATGAAGGTGTTTGCTTTGCAGAAAATTCAGCAACCTAAAAAAAGGTAATTTCTCAGATGGTAGAAGGTATAAGTATGACTGGACCGAAACAAATCTGTCAAGGATGTGTCATGTGACACCATGACCTTTGATCCTTGACCCCTGAGCTTGCTCTGGGACAAAGGTTTAGCAAGGTAACAGGTGTGACCCAGGGGTTATGAGATGTACACACATACAGCTGCTCAAAGGCATTCCTGTTGTATAAAAGTAGCAGTGGTACCAGATTCAGATCTTATTACTGCAGCTTTTAACCTGGATTTTACGTCAAAGTGAGGTTTATATTTTATGTCTTTCACTCTCTATCAGGTTCATCTTTGCATTCCTGATATACGTTGAGATTGGGGGCAGTAGGCTTTTGACTTAAGTACTTTAAACTCCTTGTCGTTCATGTGAATATTTACTTTATTGCCATTTTGTACTTCAGTGCCACTACAGTTACTTTGGATTGATGATGAGCAGTTAGTGCAGTCCAGCGCAAATATAGCTACAATGGTGAAAGATTTACTCATGTATCAGTATTAATAATGATACAGTCTATCAGTGATTGGGACTATTTTCCTGCATTGATTATCTTTATACAGATTACCATAAGGATGTAAATATTTTTTTTCTCATAAGTAATTTTGCTTAGTACTTTCTTGTAGACAGGCACACCATGAAGGAGTAGTTGTTATACTATTTCTGAGCCTGCTTACAAGATCCACATGTGCTTTGCAGTGACTGTGCTCTGCGGTCACATGGATGGCACATGGATGCCCCCACAGTGCCTCTGTGACCAAAGTTGAGCCTCACACAATGGATCTGGAAACCCCCACCACTGTCGTTAACATTTATTTCAATATTCCACACTCAGTTGTCCATGCATTCACAAATAAAGGCCTGGCTGTACTTAACTTGTGATTTGAAGCACACAGAATTTATGGGAAAAACATCAGTATCAGAATGAGAATCAGTGACATTCTCAGGATTTCATACTGGTAACATTTTAGTATACAATGTGTGTAGTTCATCTAATTCCTGGAAAAGAACAAAACGCAAACTTGAAACAACTAATGTAATTCTTCTCTATGCTGCTAACTTAGAAGTCCAACACACATTACAGGCAGCTGTGGTGAAGTTAGCCTGGCAACAGTCGAGTAATGGAGCCATGAAGCAGTCACGCTTCCTGTGACCGGGCATGTGTAGTGTTTGTTGTGGACACAATCAAGAAAACTAGTTGAAAGTACATGTTGCTACCAGGATTGCATGGACTGAAGTTTAGCCAGTTGACAGAAACAATGTAGTTTTATATCTTTGTTTTTTTTTTGGTCAAAATGTATTATTTCAGTATAAGTAGAAAACTTGTTTAAAATTCACACGTACCTCTTTTTTAATTTTTTTATTTATTAAATGCCACAGTCCTTGTTCACCTTGTTACATTGTGAGGCATTTGGCCATGTTGCTGTTTCACAGCAAAAACACTCCTGATTTTAGAAGGTCATTGGATCCTGATAAAGTGCAGTGTGGGCTAGAAGCCATCTCCAAATCTTCAGCTCTGTCTATGATCGAGGCAAAGCTGGAGCCCGATTGTGTTTTGTTTGGGAAGTCTGGTCTCGGTGTAATTCATGCTGGCAGCTCCAGGTCGCGACTTCTTCTGAGTACATTTTGCAGCTATCAGGCAATAACACTGCGCTTACCAAAAGTCAGTGTAATGTCATCCAAGTCATCCAGGTAGGAAAATGTCAGAAGAAGTTCAAATGAATTTACTGGATGAACGGCAGAACTATTGTTATTGTTGACTATTGTTATTTTTTTTTTGTCATTCATGAAATCAGAGATATTTCATGTATTCAGTAATTCAGTGTTAGTAGCTGGAAATACAACTGACATTTTTCAGTTTTTTTTCTCTGATTTCTGTGACCTGACATGTCATCATTCCAGTTGGCTCAAGTGTCACCACTTTTTGAGTCAGTGCTGGGAACACTGTGGATAATTAAGATCACAGCAGCATTTGGATCGTATGTCAGCCACAAGGCTTCTACTTCTGCCTGGGTGTTGGATCATTTAGAAATGGGACATTCAAGTCTCACCCACAGCCAATTTGTGTGGGTCTGTGTGAAAGTTGGTGTCCTCATACATGTGTTATTTATGTGCTCAAACGTGCATTAAAGCAGTGGGACAAAGCCTTAAAAAAGCTAATAAGATTTGTTTCTGTGTTGGGCCTCAATCCAAATACCTAGCAAAATCTGCTCCAGGATTTATTATTCAAACGGTAATTCGCAATGTTAATGTTGCTAATCTTTACTGCACTGGCTTTGTTTTCTATTTTGAGGTCCCATTCACTCACTGTTGAAATGTTTAGTTTAACCTTTAGAAGAATGTTGACTTTGCAAACATTTGTGATTATCTGGGAAATTCAAGGCTGTGGCTTTGTTGATAAGCTGTTAGCTCAAGTGCTGACCTTGAGAATGTAAGTCTAACGAGCTATCAGCCGAGCTTGTGTTATTATAAAGCGGTGGTGCATATAAAATAGATTTCACCAACATCGATGTTTGCTTGTTTTACAGACGCACATTACTTGCATTTTTTAATTCATCCATTAGACGAGTAACATGAGACAGGAGCAATCAGACAAAGAGTTTACTGTAGACTTTCCTATTATATTAAGTTATGACCCATATAACTTTGGCCTAAAACATAATGCTGCTGCTCGCCCCGTGTCAAACTTTGCCCTTTCGCTAAAGTGTGTCATTCAAAAGTGTGTCTCCTCTTCACAGAGCAGCAAATGTTTGGCTTTTTAGTACATCCCAAACTGGCTTATTGGGCTAAAGCTGCTCCACCAGTGATTTAATGGTGTCAGATATTCTCCTTTTGATCTCACTAGTGAGTGTGAGATAGACTATTCCTGTCATCATCATCATCATCATCATCATCATCATCATTGTCTTGTTGGGTCCATAAAACCAGGGCTAGTGGTGACGTAAAGCCCCTTTTATTATTGACGTCTTCCAGACCTTTCACCGGTTCGACTGCTTGTAAAAACTAATGCAGGGCCTCATCAATGTCTAGTTAACAGCTGATTGATGTGCGTCATGTCAAATATTACATTAGCTATTGCTTTTGGTGGTTAGTGGAAAGTGGATGGATGATAATTGAGCAGTATGGAGGCTGAAAGCTATACCCGTTTTGATTTTAAATTCACTCCTGTGTGTCAGATAGCGCTAGGCTGGAGGGTAGTGCCATTTACATTGGCAAGAAGTTTGGGAACCCTTTGGAATTACCACGTATTTCTGCAGTGATTATGGGATTATATGGACCAGCAACCATGTCTTGATACTGGTGACTGGTTGACCACGTTCATCTTTGTGTTATATACTAACTGGGCTATATTAAGTCAGAGAAATGTGCGGGCTGTCACATGCACTTTTTGTTTAAAGTGTAATAATAAAGGAAATGCTGAGAAACAAACCAGGAAGCTCAATAAAGTATTCTTTAAACTTCTTTGCTGTCTTAGCTCCTTATGCCTCCCTCACTGTGAGAACTAACACAAATTGCTGCCTAAGGCTGGGACAGAAGACGGCCAAATAAAAGCTAACAATATGTAGAGGGAGATCAAAATCAGGGCGAATCTGGTTTCCAATTTCATTTAGAAGCTGAGTGCCTCCAGGCTCGGTCCCACAGTTCTGCATTTCTGGTGATTAAATCTGAGATGAATTATAGCGCTGGCTTTGGCAATCTCACAATTCAGTTCAGGTTCTCTGTGTGACGATTAAATCCGGAAATGTAAATTTATTCTCCCTCCAGTTCTCATGATGTCGAATCATTCCTCTTCTTTGCTCACTGAGCTACAGGTTGCATTTAACTGACATTCAAGATTAGGGGTGGCAGGATGAAGGAAAGACACTCTGCCATATTCAGGTACTCTTTGATCATTGATCGAAGATCTTGATTAGGACTTTTTTTTTTTTTTTTTTTTTTTTTTTGGACACAGACTAATAGACTAAGGGCTTTTTTTCTTCACCTCGCTAGAGTTCCTTGAATCTCTTTGTGTCACATATTTATTGTGCCAATAAATCAAAAATGCAGTCTGGCATTTGGCTTGTTTGAATGTGATCTATAAGATAGAAGATTGCTGGTGTTATTGCAAATATATCATTTTCCTCTTTCTGTCACCTACCTATAATAGGAAGGGTAATAAGGGGTAATGCCAATAACTGAAGTAAAGATGTTTTAAATGTAAACCTGACGTTCCTAACTATACAGACGTGCTCATACATCTGAGGTCGCCCTGCTCATGTGCGTGCTGTACACCTGCACACATTCTCGGCACAGTCATCATACATCTCTGGAGCAGGTGAACAATATCCCCTGCATCACCAGTGTTTCTCAGCGCCGGCTTTTGATCTAGGACAGTGTTGGCATCAGGCTGGCCTAGTGACTGCTTTAGGGGATTTGCTCTGACAGAGTTTTACACTGGACCAGCGT
The DNA here is from genome assembly GCF_041146795.1 of Maylandia zebra. Taxonomy (NCBI): domain Eukaryota; kingdom Metazoa; phylum Chordata; class Actinopteri; order Cichliformes; family Cichlidae; genus Maylandia; species Maylandia zebra. The sequence goes on along the minus strand of NC_135173.1, from coordinate 21,642,294 downwards.
TACCGAACAGGGAAACAGAAAGCCCTCTGACAAAACCTGTCTAAGAGGAGGGGGAAAATGCTCTCTCTGTCTCCATGTCTGTAGTTTTCCTTTTTTTAAATGTTTTTTTTTTCATGTTGAATTTTGGAGAATAGCTCCAAGTTGTGTAGATTTAAAGGAAGTGTTACATGAGCTGTATTGAACTCCATATATGGCAGGATAATCTCCTCTTCGGGCATCAATCTGCGGTGATGTATCTGCACAAGTATTTGTTTGAGTTAGGACAAAGCCTCGGTGAGGGGTTGTAGCTGCAGCGATGCCAAAACAATTCTGGCCTGCTGGAATGTGTTGAGAGCACTTTTGGCCAGCCTTTAACCTCAGTAACTCTTGTGGACTCACCTTGCATCTCAAAATAACTTGCTCCACGTCGTGCTAAGATCTCTCAGACATAACTCGAGGCTCTTGGACTTGTTTACCATAGCAGTGAACCTGAAAGTTAACTTTTCAGGGTGAACTGCAGTTGGTTTTGTTGGATATCAAAAAGGCTGTCAGTGATACAGCTTTGCCTGTAGAAAGAAAAGTCTTATAAACGATGCTTTTTGATGCAGGGTTTTGCTGAGTTTCATAGTTGCTTTAAGGTGCTTCCTATTATTTAGTCTCATAAATGACAGATGAGACGAACTGGGGCTATGAGCGTGGTTCTTTACAAATCCACGCTATGTAATGGTTTCTTTTTCTAACATTGCAAATGCATTAAACCTTCTTTCAGCGTTCTAAATGCTTAACTAGGTCATCATGACTCAATTGTTCCCATTCAAATGTGAAATGTAGAAATTGTCTGTTTTTTATCTTTTGCTCTTACAGTCAGATGGGCTGTTTCTAATCTTGTTCTAATTCACTAATGAACCCGACTGACTTCAATATTTGTCTTCAGTTGCTTCGGCTTTAGCTGATTTGGGCTTTGGGAACATTGTGTTAAGTGCTGTCTTGAACTGTAGCGGGTGACTGAAATGTATGCTGGCAGTGTCGCGTTTCTACAATCTAATCACTGTTTTATTACTATTTTGTTCAGCATAGACCATCAAGGAGACTTAATGTCAGCGAACCCAATTTTCACATCATAAAGTGAATAGTGTAGAGTTGGCACATAAATTACTGGCAAAAATAGAGACCCATTTGGGTGTGGACGGTGTAGTAAAATTTATAGCTGGGCAGTTAATATGCCCAATATTACAGTATTGGTGAGATTTCAGTAACATGAAAATCACATTTGCTATCACATGAAATCGTAGAGTGAAGGTGGATAAACAGACACAGCCGCCTTATTAGGAGTATATGAAATATAAAGCACTTTAGTTACATCATAAAACAGAAATAAAATAACAACAACATGAAACCACAGAACCAAAACAATAAAAACGATCTGTTCAGTGGTTTTGATAAAAGATTTAAAAAAAAAAGATTTTCATTATTTGGCATCCCGCTGCTGTTTTTACATGTAGTGATCATATAGCTTGTTGGCATTGATGTTTGCACTTATAGTGGCATAAATGATTCTGTGGGCAGGAGGAAAAACAAATGAAAGACATACAGCCTTGAATTAATTACCTTTATTGTAATTCGTGAACACAAGTGGACACGTTGTTAAATGTGTAAGATTACTTACTTGTCTCTCTTCTGCTGTTCTTGGAGTTTTTCACAGTGGATGGGGGCAAAAATAAGGAGATGTGATCAAGGAGCACAGTCGCATCAGTCAAAAATATCCTTCTGTTTTCTGTCATTTAATGTTGTCCATCAATCAGTATAGCCGCTCTACACAAAACATTAATTTCAAAGTGTCCTGAAGTCTGCGACGTGAACTTCTGATGCAGCACAGATATATTTAGGGGTGTGTGGGTGCGCAAGTTCAGAAGCGAGATAAAAGGAAGGCACAATTTATTATGATTGTCATAATAATGATAATGTCTGTTTAATGCATCAGTGTGGAGATGAGCTAAACATCGCCTTGACTGGCGAGCTGTTACTGCGCACTTTGACCATCATCGATCAACGGCATCATCGTCCATCAGCACAACCCTAACATCCTGCATGTATTATACCGCAGTGCAGTAAATGTGAAATAAGCACCACAAACCACATCTAGAAGAATCATCATCATAGAGTTGAAGCAGCATTGGATTTATAGCAGGACCTTTGCAGTGGATGGTACTGTTTTTGACTCTGTAAACCTCGTAAAGTGGCGAGTGACCGCTCGCTCACAGGTCTGAGAAGTAGAAATTTTCAAATTAAGGTCAAGCTCGGTAGTAAAAGTTGGCTTTGGCCCATAAATGATTCATCTTTTGTCCTTCCTTAGTCCTGTGAGTTAAATCTACATTTGGATTGAACAGAAGAGCATTTCAAAAGCTGTGCACTTTACAGTGAGAAGAGCAATCGTACCTTATTCTGTCACCTGGCATTTCGTCGACGTTACACAACATTCACAAAAAAGCCTCCCAGCATTCACCACCTCCCCACTTGTAAACAAACATCTCCTGCCTGACCTTGCCTGACATAGCAAGACTCTTTCCCACAAATAATCCTGTTGGTGCTGCTCAAATTAAATTTGCAGACTCACCCCTTTTTTAAGTTGCCCAGCAGAGCGAGGGAACATCTCAAATTACATTTTTAACTCATCGAAGCCCCCCCGCTTCATTCTCTGTCACACTGAGTACACACACACACGCACACACACAGCCTATCCACACTGTGATCTCATTAGCAATAACAGTGCATGTCATATCTCTGTAACTCCTTCCTGGTGGTGCAAGGGCTTGATGAAGATCATGGTGCGCGACATGATCTTGATCGCATGAAGATTGAATGGGAAGAAAACAAACACTCCCATTCCTTCAGACTCTGGCCCACACCCCAGCCCATACCACAGCTATATCAGGCTAGCAGCTCATCGGGGACCCCTGGCAAAATGTCTGCAGGGGATGAGACGAGTGTGACGTGTCTGTCTGAGAATGTTGGGAAAGAATAAGTGGTGGATGAGAGAAACAAGTTTGCAGATTTTGTGTTTGAACTAACTCGTTGCCTGTGAAATTTCATGGTGATCATGATAGCAGGTCGGTGTCCAGCCCAGGTTTTGGCATTCAGCCACTAGATTTGGGCCAGGAACAGAAGAAGGAGGAGGAGGAGCTGGGAGTGCTATGATCCAGAGGACTGTTGACTGACAGGAACAGAGGTTGTGCACAAACTGGCCAATGAGCACGTGGCTGGCAAACAGGATACAGCAGCACAAGCTCCATTATGCAGTTAATTTTTTATGTCTGGATTCAGTCCTGGGATGGCATATTGTGAGATCAAAGTAAAAATATGATGCTCAGACATAAGGGTTCGTTCCTCCCTCGGGTTTTCTTTGGCATATTAAGGAGGAGTTTCATTAGAAATGTTGAGTGTTTGTTTTCTTCGCTTCGCTGAAGAGGAAATAAGATGTAAAGATGTAAAAATAGAGCATACATGCGTATCTGGCTTGCAAATTTCTCTTTTTTTTGCCAGCACATCTTTTTCTCTCCAAATACAAGAGTAGAGCACCTGCACCAACATGTGACAGAGTCTCTGCTGATGGTAGCATAGGAGATCAGAGATAAGAGAAAGTTTGTTTCATTTGCGATGAGTAATGATGTGGGACACAAGTTGTTATTAGGCAATAATGTTATTAATAGTAGATATAAATCAAAATCTTTATTCAAATCTCATTTAAAATAAACATGACTTCAATACATTTAGAAATCAAGAATTATTTTACTGACACAGTCATACCAACTCATTCATATTTATTCATACTACTTTATTCAAAAAGTGCTAAAGTTAGTTACCAAGTGTACTTTGACAATAGATATTTCCAGCCAGCTCACTCAAGTTAAGTCTGTGCATGAAAAACTAAGCTTCATCTTCCATATAGTATCCAGCTTAGTTGGAAATCAGACTAATTTTCTTGATTAAGAGCTCAACAAACAAATTTCCAGAATCCAAATGAATGGATGAAAACACTTAAAAGCAAATGTTTCACCTTCCAGGGCTCATCATAGATGTGATCAAAGATTTGGATAGAACAAAGAAGACTTTCAAATTTTTTTTAAGATTGTTTTATGTTTACATTTTCTTTTTTTTTATTTAAAAGCTGTTAGTTTCATTTGAAACAAGGGAAACTAACTAGCACTAAGCTTAGGGGAGTGTAACATACTTGAGTGTTTAATTGCAAAGCAGTGAGCTACTCTGTTTGGATAAAGCATTCCTCTGCAGTGTACATTTCAAAGGGACTGTCTGCTGGATTTTACTCAGCGCTCCGTTTGATTTGCTAATTTCCTTCTCTGACTCCCGATACCTTTCTTGTCAGCTCAAACAAACAGCTATGTTCAACAATTGTATTTCTTTCTTTGAAGTTTTTATTCTGACTTAATATAAGCTGTACCTTTAAATCATTATGTCTGAACTTTATGCTATTTTTAAACTTGCTCACCTTTTGGGGCCTAATGGGCTATTAGCTTGTAAGTCAAGTCTTTGAAAGGAAAAGAAAATATGTTCGCACAGTTAACAAGATGCTGTATGCTGTTAAAGTGTTGGTGCAGGAGACAAATTGTCGCTGGTGAATTTTGGGCAGAAAACCATATTTAGTGAGAAAGATGAAGACAGCTTTGGAGAGCTCTTTAAAGACAGGTGTCTTTGAAAAAAGGAGGAATTCATCTCCTATTGGATGAGATACTTAATCTCATGTATGTATCAGCGTGGCTGATATATCAACCACAGTTGGCTATTTGGTATCTGCATCCATAAATGAGAATCTAAAAAGCAGATATGGGAGAAAGTTGACAACAAAACAAGATTATTTTTAAACTGCGTTGTCATATTATGTTTTTATTGAGTCATAACTACACATAACAAAAGTCGTCTGACACAGTATCAGTCAGGCTCTGATTAGCAACACCTTATAGTCTGAATTCAACTTCACACGTGCATGCTCTTTACATAACGGTAGCAATAATGTAAAAACATTGCGTTCATGCAGAAGGGAACGTTTGCCTTGGAGTTTCAATTCGATCCTGAGTGATGCCTTTCAGCCATCCTAATGAGTTTACATCACTCCATGTTTTATCTGGCTTGCTGCAAGGGGAGACAGTCTTAATGGTTACCCTGTGTTTTTTCTTGTCAAAGCGCGTTTTCTCCTTTCTTTGTGCCAACTGAAGTTTCTAGAGCTTGGTGAGTCTCCCAATCTGTAATTAGTGCCAACCATAAACAACTGGAATCCTGCTGAGCACTGCCACGGGTGGCTGCCCTCACCACGGCAATCTGGAGTTTCCCTTTTGTCCTTGGATGTGTCAGATGTAGAGCCAGCTTCCCACCCTGGGAGTTGAACAGTGGGCCCACTGTATTTAGAGAAAGAGAAAAGAAAGCCGGGGAGTTTAGAAGGAACATAGATCGAGAAAAATGTATAAATACTACGAAAGCAAGACAATTGAAACATCTCACATTAGGCCTGTGATAACAGGATTTTATTAAGCAGCATGGAAGACGTCAGGCTCCCTTTCTGTCCTCCTGCAGAATCGCATTTAAATATAGTGACCGATGCCATCTAAATACAATGCAAGGCCCTGACTCTTGGATCGGATCTGGTGCTTTTTCTGCCCTGGCTCTAAGATGCCCATTAATGACATCATGGTTAATGTACTACTTGGTAGCACTCCATTCCAGCTCATTGTTTAGCATTGCATGGTTATTCTTTCACACATATTACATCTACTCAGTCACTTGTCACAGTCTGCTTAGGTTACAAGATGCTTGAGTCATGACATAATCCATTTACCAGAGAGACGGAGTGGCTGGCTGATGCTGAATGAGGTTGGAGTGGGGGGGTTTTGTTTTTGTTTTTTTATTCCTGGTGAATGCATTTAGCACTATCCAGTGACTGGATTTGAGCCTCATTTTGCTCAAATATTTCCTCTGAGGGTCATGGTAAAGTTGTTATCTTATGAACAGGGTCTTGGCCTGAAGATATATTCTGTGGACCATAGCAGTCAGCTGCCCGTCCTGTGACTTCCTCGCCTATTTACCCTGGACATACAGCTAATAGAAACACATGCAAGAAAGGGACAAACATCTGCACATCCCATGAAGACAACAGAACCTTATTTTGAATGTTAAACTCCTTAAAACTGAAATCAAGGCTTTAACATGTCCTTTGGTGTTTTATTTGTATGATATTTGAGTCCACCCCGTTTCCCGGGATAGGTGTTTTGTGAGGGGTGACAATGCACACAAGGTTCTTTGTTCAGCATAAAGTGAAGGGTAATTAATACCTGTTAAACACAGATAAAGAAGGCAGGGTTTTTATGTATAACAGACCTTGGGATGCATGAGTTTCTCACAGAAACAGCGAGCTGAGCAGAGCAGAGGAGCCTCATGATGATAAAATCCTTTTGAAGTTTCTCAAGTTTCCCACCACAATTTACACAATGAAAGTTGTCTTTTTTCTAAATGTGAGTACATTCTGTGAATTCTGTCACCTTGCGGTTTAGGAATAAGCACTGGGGTTTCCTCTTATACTACAAAAAACCAAACCCTACTCCCTTCAGCCTTGTTTATTCTTCTAGCAGTAAACCTAAGAGTGGGGACGAGCCAAACTTGGGAAAAATAGGCAAATTCATTGAAAATTAGCAAGTCGACTTTTTCGAGATGTGACTTCATCATTACTTCTGTTGTTGCAGGGTGGGATCAAAATCTTCCCCGTGGTACTGAAAATGTTTTTTTTAGTATTTTCCTGCGTATCGGTATTTTAGCATCATGGCAGCCCTCATAGCTTTACACTCCGTGTCTCTGTAAATCAAATACTTTTGCAGTGATCCTGTTCACAGGATTGCTGTAAGCTATCATGCATGTGTCTTTAAAACTTTGCATTTCTGTTCAGAGACCATAATGTCATGTGTGATATGGGGGGTAGTAACACGCTAAGCCCTTGATTCGGGTTCTGTTGAGTTTGGCATGTTTCGTTCCCATAGAGATTTCTTTTGATCAAACGGGCTGCTGAACATGCGAGTTGTCATGTCAGAACCTGTTACAAATCCTACTCTCGACACAGCAGGTCGATTCAGCCTTTCAGTTTTGATCTTAGAGTAACGATTTCCCAAACGTTATACATGAAAGATGTCCATAGCGCAATCAGCCGCTAGTAATTCATCAAAGTTTGCAGAGCCATTACAATATAGGCACAGAACAAGCAGTGGGTGCAGTAGTGCTGTTGGGATGCAATAAAACACTTTGCAGTGGCAGTAGCCTAGTGTGCTCAGCTCTGTATCTTGCCTCATTACCATTGCTTAACTGCCATAAAGAGTTGTGCAGCTCCTTGTGTCTGTCTGCCTTGTAGAAACACTGTAGTGCCCTGCCGATTAGAGCCAGAGGAAAGAAGTGTTCGAGCATAAACCCGGGGAGAACTGACCTTTTTAAATTCATATGTGGAGCACTTCCCCCTGACTTCTTATGCAACTTGTCACGCTTATTGAGACTTGTGGCATCTCAGACTCAGTTTCTCCTTCATTGTCCCTCTCATACCTTACAATTTAAAAATACTGCAAAGAGTAATGACTATTAAAAAAAAGTGGCTTAATTCCTAGTATAAATGTTCACCAAATACTTGTGGGTACTCCCCAATATTGACACATTCCCAGTACTCACACCTGCCGACCTCCCCCACCCTCTGCCAATATTAGTGTTGGATTATACATTAAGGGCCTAGTCATGTTTAGCAAGTTGACCCTCTTAAAACAAAACAAACAAAAAAAAAAACCTTTCAGTGTAGACTCCCCAGCCCCCAACTCTAACAGTTTAGAGCCACTAGCAGAGGTCTGCCCTAACAATTCCTTATATAGCTTGGTTTCTTGCCTGAGCAGACTACATTATAAGTGGGCAAATCCAAAATGCCATGCCTACAGGGATGACTTTAGGGCAGGGGAGTGGTTCATGTCTAATTTCTGTTGAGTCATGGCTTTTAAAGAGAAATCAGGATGTGATGTGTTGTGGAGAAGGGGTTTGGATTGGCTTAGTCTGTTGGCATAATTAATGCGAGCTGAGGTTTGTGACTGGTTGATATGAATGCGTATGGAGATTATGACACACCAAGAGGGAGCGGTGTTTTGCCAGCCTCATTCCAAGCTTGGTGCTTTGTGGACAGGCACTGACCACAAAGCACAAAGAAGATATTTTATTACTATGTCTGATTGCTCCTACTATTGCTGTTATTAATTATATTTGCCCTTGTTGAGTAGAGCACTTCTTTATTTCTTGCCTTAGACTGTGTGTTGGTGCTTTTAGTGAAAAAGCAGGATAGCGGCGAGAGTCCTGCCTCCTCTTAAGAGATTTTTTAGGTTAGTTTTATCTGTAGTTAAGATGATGAAGCAGCTCGCGCTCCGCGTTCCCTCCCCCAGCATTATTAACCGTGCCGTCGCTCAGCGCCGTACCGGTCTCTTGAAGAGAAAAAATTATCTGTGAACTCTTGATTTCCAAACTTTTCAAACTGCACAATTGTCGTTTCTTTCTAGTGGAACTCAGACTTTATCAAAATAAAGTTTTTGTTCTCAACTTGTGTTTTTTTTCCCCTTAGTTTTTTGTCATTTTGAAACAGAAATCAATTTCACGAGCCTATATACAGGATCTGACTTGTCAAAGGAGCTTACTGGGCTGCGTGATGATGACATTAAGCTGACACCTGTCTTCTTTTCTCTTGCTTTTCCTTTGTGCAGGAAAATTGCTTCCAGACGACCTTTGCCTTTTTCTGAAACACCACTGCTTTTGTCAGCCTCAGAATACTTCAGCCCACGCGGAGCCACATAGCTGGGCAGGTAAGCTAAGTCTTAAGTTGTTGTTTTTTTTTACTTACTGTCATCTGCTGGACTCCATTATTGATTATATTGGAACTGCGTTTTCAGTTTGTTTTAGTCTTTTTTCTTGGACACTCTGTACTCTTCTACTGAAGTGTCCATTTTGGGGGGTTGGAAAATATTGCTGATCCTGGCAAGTAAATACCATTTATACATGCATTATGTTGGGCTGTACAAATAAATTGTAGCAGATCAAAGTAGCAAGAGTAGAGCTTAAATATCACCAAGTCTGGTAAGAATTCCTTATTGACTTAGAATTAGCATCTCCAGCCCACCTGGAGAGAGTTGTATTGATGTAATAATCTTTCTGATAGCTCTGACTCAACACTGTATCTAGAGCAGGGGGGTCAAACATAAGGCCTCAGGGCCAGAATTGGCCTGAAACAGACACCAATCCAGCCCACCGGGTGGCTTTGGGAAAATAAAAACAAAACCTGTTTTACAGTTGAAGGACAGTCTGGGCAAAAGCATGCCAGGACTTTTCTCTGTAGTCGTGCTAACAGATTTCTTTCATTTACTACAACAGCATTTCTTTATCATGTTCAAAAACTGAGACATAATGTTGAAACTGTAACTCTTTTGCTTATATTAGGATATCTCACGGATTAAATGTGTAGTTAAACTTCCTTACCCTGACAGAAAGGGGAGTTTCACTGGTCCGACCCACTTAAGATCAAAGTAGACCGTGTGTAGCCCACAATATCCAATGGGTTTGACATCCCTGATCTCGAGCAAACGTGGTTCATTATAAGTGGGGTTAGACGTGCTCAAACAGGTACGCCATATTGTGTGCTTCAGTTTTTGCGCTCAGTGCCTGGGCTGATGTTTAATAGTGTCTTTGTGTGTGTGGCCCCACCATAAAACTTCTCTTCTGTGGCCAGTATTCTCATGCTGACACAGAAGTGCCACATAAAACACAAATTTTTCAAACTGTGTAACATTCTGACCCTGGTAACTCGGCTCCTATGAGTATGGGTGTGTTTATGTGTAGCTTAGTGTAAGTCTATCCACAACACAGCTGTATTTGAGTGAAACACGCCCATCCCAAGTCTTACTGAGAGGCCCGGCATGCATCACACTGTGATTGTACACATGACCAAGGGAAGAGGTCAAGAACATGTCCGGGCATATTTCTTTTTTTTCCCACCGATTCCCAGGGCTACACTGAAAATCAATGTTATTTTGAGTGTGACGGTGAGGAAGTTTTCAAGTTCAAGAAGTTTTGGAAAATTTTTATTAGTAGTTGACCTATGTGTTAAAGATTGTCTCCCTTGGCGTTTAATTCAAGCTGTGTCCAAGTTATTCAATTGATATACAGCCATTCCTTTCAGCATTGGCTCATTTTCCTTTTTCTGGGAAGTGATTTCATCTTTCCTGACTTCATGACTTCATGAGTGTTGGTATTTCAAAATTGTAGCTTCACATCATCAACAAAGCTCTGGCAGCTATTTTTGGACATTGTGTTTTTGTTCTTTGGTACCTATTGCCATCTCTACTTTGACAACTTGGACTATTGTTGTGTTGTCATAATAAGGCTCTTACTTGTTATTTCTGTTTTGGATTTCCACATTAGCCATATATATTTTTCCATGTCCTTTGTTTCTGAGCTTTGTGATTTGATACAAATTGTCTGGTGTGTCTTACAAACATAAATTCTTCCGTTAACTGCAACAGCAGTTCAGTTTTCTCTTTGCACCTTTATTTTTTAAACAGAGTGTTTCATTGTTTAATGGTGGCAGATTTTAGAAAATCAGGGTAGTTTTTCTTCAGCTGTTATAGTAAATGAATCTAAAATGTCATAGTGCCTGGTCTTAATGGATGCCTTAGCAAAATTCTACATTTGTTTTGAATTTAGATTTTTTTTTTTTTTTTTTTTTGGTAGAAGATTAGTGTGCATTTTGAAATGTCTTGACAGTCCTTTGTCTCTGTCTAGGCTAGTCACGACTCAGGATCTCATCAGTAGATCCCAAATCATCTAGTCTTACAGAGGATCAGAGAATCTTTAGGGAGGGGAAAGTTGAGAGGCTTGGATTTTACATAATTGTCTTCTAAACGCTGATTCGCTGATAATGTGGCCATTAATCTGATTGAAGTATCTAAATGAGGGACACACACTGGACTTCCTGTGGGGAACTTCATTAGTAGTTTTTGAGGAAAATGGGGGGTTGTGTACGATAATGATTATCCATGAATATGTAGCAACAGATAAGTCTGCTGGATATTGCAACTTTATAGTAGAGATAGGAATTATGCATTTATGCATGTCTGAATCACCACTTGGTCATTTTGCTGGGAAAAATAGAAGCAGTGATTTATTGAAAGATGCGCAAACATGCATGGAAATACACTATAGAATGAGATGTATCTCTCAGGTCTGTGTTAGGTCTGCATCTGCTGTAAATGGCTTTTTAGGCCTCTCACTTCTTTTTGTTCATATTTTTAAGGACACACTCCACACAATTCAACATTTTTGGCTAATAGCTCAACAAGGATCACCTTGTCGGTGCTATTTCTGTCAAACAAATTTATCTTTTATATTTTTAATGCATTCAACTAAAGATGGGGGGGTAAATGTGTTTTTTGCAACAGGCTGCTAGTAATAAGGCGCCTAAGGAGACAACTGGTTCTTTACTCAGTTGTCTCTTATGTGTAGACACAACACTGGTTCATTTATTGAGATAAATGCCTTTTTTATGCTTGAACAATTCATAGGACAGTGTTAAGTAATACAACAAATTAAAAAAAAAATAACAACATTCCTTTGAAAATAGTCAGGTACAAGGTATACTCTTGTAGATTCAGAACTTCAACATTTAGTGAAAAATCAACTGCAACACCCTCAATCTGACTTTGACTCCATCCTGCTGGCTTACTTGCCTCAATTTCACATCTCCAAGAGGTTTGTGTGTGCCACAAGTACAATTTAAAAAAAGCTATAGCTATAATATTCCTTGTGAAGTTTTGTTAGTTCCCCAAAGAGTCTAGCTAAAGTCTAGTCTAGCTAAAGCAGAGGAGTTAACTGGGAATTGCACGCTAACATGATTTATCTGGGGTTCTACAGATTCGTTATTCTCTGAGCGTTAGCAGAGCTGCTGGAGATAATGTTAATTTCCAATTAATAAAGCGTGCTTAGTAGTAGGAACTGGGCATGAAAAATATAAAAATGTTCAACTTTTTAAAGTTTAAAAGTTTAAAGAAATGAAAACAAGTATACACAAGTATAAAGTATGGTCTCAGAAGCTGTGAACACAGGTGAATTAAAATACAGATTTTGTAATGGCATCTCGATACAAACCCTCCATAGATGTAATCTTTGAAATTCTTTAGTTTTCCCACAACAAGACCTGCTATGCAGAGGTTAGGTATTTTGTTTTTATGCCTATCCTGGCAGCAGTTAAAAATTAGTTAATTAAGAAGACATTAAAGCTTTAAGAAACAAATTGTAAACCCAAATCAAGCAAATATATAAATAAGACAGCTACAAATTAAAAGAAGTTAGATCCCGTTTTTAGTTGGAAAGTCAATTAACTATGTGCGATTAATTTTAGCTCTGTCTGTTGCATAATGCTTATGAAATTGCATACAGTATCTTCATCTGAAGACATGACTGGTATCAGTGCTGACCTGAAAAAAAAAAAAGATTTGGGTTCATGCTAACACTTTTGAATGTTCGATTATCCTGTAGTGAACAGAGGCCAAGTGTCGTTTTGAGTCCCTGAGGAGTTTCTGAGCTCTCTGAAAGTAAATCTACATTGGCTTGGAGTACACATGTATAGATCCAGTGGCTGAAGCTCTCAAGTTGCTCACCTTATTGATTGTTGCATTTCCGCACTGAGGTTTCTTGATAAATGGATTAGAATGTATTCTGCACTTTTTTTTTTACTCTGGACTTACCACTCAACAATATTCACTAAAGTGCCCTTCCACCATCTTTCAAAGTAAACAATGTCAAGTTTTCCCATTAGGTCTTCCTTCATAAGGTTTAAATCCATTAAGCCACCAAATGATCTAACTTCCAGGAAATGTATTGAGGAAGCAGAGGCGAAGGAGCTAAAGCTATTCTGTCCTTTAAGTCCACCATGTCACTGGAGTCGAGGTCAACAGAGATCAATAAATTAATAGGCCTCTAGAACATTTATTCCCATCACACTCCTCCCTGCCTCTCTTTCAGTCCCTCACTCTACCTCACTAAGTAGACCTTGGAAGCAGGCAGCTGTTGGAGTTCCCATCAGTGAACAAAGCGAGCACGAATGAATTTCACAAAGGGATTCACAGATGTCTGAAACATTAATATTAAATGATCTGTGGGTCAGCTCTCTACTCCATTTCTTTATCTATTATTAAGTGAGTATGAAAGTCTTTGAGGGTCAATATTAAGAATGTAAAGTAAACTTGAAAATGAAGATATAATTCTACCACACAGTGTTTTAACTCCATTTGTTTGCACATTTGAGTAAGAAATAAATCACATACTCAAAGTTAAAAGCTGTTTCACATTTATATTAAAACATTATAACAGTATTGTACAGTGGGATCAAATTTTTTGTCAAACAATTTCATTGTCGAGTTTATGTCATCATTATCAATAATCTGTAAAAACTGATAACAAAGGGATAACCAAATCCCAAACCTTTTTTTTTCTTTTTCTTTTGAGTCACTCATTATTGTCTTTTTTTGCTTGTTTTTTGGGGGTTTGGTTTTTTTTTTTTTTGTTGTTTTTTTTAGTAGTTATTGGGATCTTGAAATTGTCTACCGGAGTTAAATTCATACAGTAATAAAGCACAAAACATAGTAATCTCTCAGCTAATAAATCAGTCCATTAATTGGCATTCCAAGTAAACTTGCCACGTGTTGTGAAATCTTTCTTCCTCACCTTGAAATGACGTCAGATTGGCTTTTGAACCTTTGAGTCCCAGTGACACTTTGATTCATTTAGATGGACTGGGCTGGTCAAAGAGGAGTGGGTGGTAGGTTCCCATAAATTCCACTAAGCTGTTACTCCAAGCTGCCTGCTATAGTTATCCCAGGCCTGTTCCAGCTTAGTTATGGCAGGAATGTGCCATTGCATGAGAACAGGTCATCATTCCTCACGGCCTGCCACGACTCTCCGCAGTTCTTAGTCAAGGTTGCCAAGATCTTAAACAGATTTTCCCACACACTGAATCACATTCCCTTTCATCAATGAAAAACTTAAATAATTATTATCTAGTGATCTTAACTTTGCTCTGTCCAGATACTGGTGCTCATTAATATCCTCTAAGTTCTACTTGCAAATTCAGTCCAATTTCTGAATCAATCTCTACATCAGTTTAGAAGTGGCCAGTTTGGCCAGAAGTGAAGACTTGTATCTCATTGCTTCAATGCTTGTTTTGGGTTCTTAGTCTGCTCCCCACTTTTCTTTGTCTGCAGAAAGTGTTACTTGATCTCTTAACCGTTTCACAATCAAACATGTCTTTTCTTAGATATTCTGTAGTAGAATAGTTTAGTACACACAAGTAAAAAATGAACATATTAGGTGCTAAACCTTGATGAATATGAAACCAACTGAATAGCATGATTCACTCAGGATTTCAAACCTGGATCATGTGCAGACACAATGAAACTACTAATCACGTTTTTTTTTAGATATCATAAATAAACTTGTTTCATTTCTATGAGCCACACTGTTATTAGTTTACCCTTAACAAGTCACATTTTTTCCCAGATACATTGATTTGTCCACATCTTAACCAGTAAATAGGTTGCTGTCAAATGTTTGGCTGCCACGATGTAAAATCAAAGAGTAGGTGGAATCAAAGCAGTTTAAAGACTGACGCGTGACCTTTTATGCGTCTTTTTAATGGAAAGAGTAAGTTATGCTAATGCATAAAGAGGCAGTAGGGTATACCCACAAAGATAATGTTATTTTGGCTACTCTGCGTTTCTGTTTGTATTACATGCTAATTTTTGCACCTGAAAGTAAACCAAAGAAAGTGATTAATAAATCCATCAGTAAGCAAGCTGATCCACCTAAGTACTGGCAATATGAGTTTTTTGGTAATATCAAGGAATGTGTCATTAGCTTATTGTCCCTGTGAACCATTTTGCAGACATAAAAACAGCTCGGAAATGTAGAATAAAAATGTAAGAAAAAAATAATCTGGCGTATAATTAATGCTATTTTAAATATAGTGAATCTTATTTTTGGTCTGCCAATATTCACCAATTACCCCAAGCAAAAACTTTTTATTCAACATTCATATTCATTAACAGTCATGTTTTCATTTTATGTTGGCATTGGAAAGTAAACTCATCTTATAAACTGTCGCCTTGCTGCACTATCACCATCAGCTGAAGTAGCGGGAACTGGACAGTGTTCGTTCTGTTATTCCATCTGTGCCACACAGTATGACCACCTCATTGCATGGCTCCAACATTTCTGCTGGAAACTCTGAAAAGCCAAAGTACAGGGTCAGCTAGAAAACCTCAGCTCTACGCGTGACTTGTTTTTATACTCACAGTTAAGGGACTTCAAATGCCAACTCTCCAGTTGACAGCTTATTTCTCTAATTATTACAACAAGCTGTGTGGTTAGATTTATTGATCATGTTTACAGGGTCGGATAAAATATACTCACAAAGTAACATTCAAATTATTAGAATTAACATTGAAAACTCATCTGCCATGAAAATTGCTTTAAACTAAGGAAGCCCCTGACTATTGAATACATATCTAGTTACTGCACGTGTTGTTATGGCATCTATATTTCAGATTTATTATCCTCTAATCTACCCAAAGACATTTAACTTGATCTGTTTGAAGGCTTTAGTCTGGCCACCTATTGTTTCACTGTTTAGTCAAGCTTGTCTCACATGGCTTTTTACGTAGGCTGAGGTTTCAGCTGTTTGTCCTCTTTCTCTGGTTTGTGTTTTAAAGATGGGGAAACTGTACTCTGGACTGACAAGTTCATACCAAACGTAAAGTAGAAAAAGATAAAATAATCACTGTTCTCAAAATCCCTTCCTATCAAATACCAGCATTGAATTTTTCTTGGAGTCTTACTGCTTATAAACTAAAACATACCTTTGAGTGTACCTGAGCAGCATTTCATTGTATGACTATATAAGGTGGTATTAATCAAAAAACACTGCACTACACTACTTGAAATTTGTAGAGATTTTAACACATTCAGACTTTCAACATGAGGGCATTTTGACATTTTGTAAAAGCCTGCTTAACCTTGTTTTCAACACTTTAGATGTGTTCTTGCTGTGCAACCTGCCCAAGTGTTAAATCTGTTGGATTCAAGCTAACATCTCTTTCTTACTCCTGGGCCTTTGAGACTCACACATTTTATTTGCCTTTGGCAAAGTTTAGAAAGACTGCCAATAAAAGCAAACTTTGAAGCATGCAGTGCAGAAGAACTTTAAAAGTTTGCCTTTTGAATTTTTCAGCATGCACTTTTCAAATTATTTCCCCCAGCTATTATTCAAAGACATGTTAACAGAATCGTAATTTTACCATAGGACTGGTGTGCACATGTAAACTTACACATGATTGATATTTACTCTGTACTGGGATTGATGTGCAAGGTTATGGCTATAGCACTGCCTTCAAGGGTGTTCTATCATCCTGTCAGGTCTGAAGGGATTTAGCAGCTATTAGTAACACAGTATTTCTCTAAGTGGGACCTAAACGCATGTTATGGCACACAAAGTTTGACAACCAAGAGTTATGCAATCAAGTTAAATTGCTAAAAGCATATAATCTTGTTTTCCGGGAACATTGTTCTGAGATGCTAGCGGCTTTGCTAAATTGGTCTATAAGACGTAAACCTGGCAAACGAGCGCTTGCATGGATTTTCAGAAAAAGGAAGAGGCAAGCTCACTCACACTTTATAGGCATTTCTTTTCAGACTATAAAGACTAAAATACTGGTTCATATCAGCGGCTGTAACTTCTGACCGTTATTGTCATGGGCAGTGCCGAGAGTGAAGAAACAGGACTTTCTCTATATTTGCTTGTGTTGCTGTAGTTGCCCTGCAGGCATCCAGATCCTAGTGATCCCATCCTCTGTCGTATGTTTTTTCAGCTGTGATTACATGACAGCTCTGTGAAAATTGAAAGTGGGGGGTGAATGCCTTTCTCTGTACATGACTTTTTGCATATGTCCTGACTTCAGAATCAACCTCACATAGCTTTTACATAGTGTACAAAAGCTGGTCTTAAGCTGATTTAAACATTAGAGACACATTTATGTTAAAGTGCAGCTTTTCTCTGTAAATGTGTTTCATGGGTAATTCCACATACTGTACAAAAAATTGGGATTTGGCGGCAATGTCCATCTAAGCTGATGTATTCAAGATGGCTAGGCAACATGGCAGCTTCCACAGACCAGCACCAGCTCCCAAGTACTTTTAATCATTTAAATCTTTTGTTTATGAGAATGCTTCAGTGTATTGGGAGACAATTTTTCTCTCTTCATGCTCAAAAAAGAAAAAACTGACAGTACCTTTATGTGTGTATGGGTTGAAATGTAAATTTTGCCTCAGTATAATTTTTTTTCTGTCACACTGTTCACTGTATAATTTAATTACTACTCATATTGTTTGTCAATAAAAGTAGCAGACTGTTGCAGAGATTCAATAGGCATTTATTCACTGTAGTTTCATTTAGATTGAAATTTCAGCTCTGCGTGGAGTAATGCAGTCATTGAGGAGCTGTTCTGAATATTAATTGGATGTACTGCAATGCATTAGTAATTCAATAAGCTAGAGGCAGTTTTTAAAGCAAGCTAATGGAATACGTAGAGTGATTAGCTTGGGTGGAAGAACTGATAAAAGAATATCACATCAGGTAAATTCTGTTCATCAATCATAGTTTAATACAGCCATTTAGATTAAGCAATTACGACATGGCCAGTTATTTGTATAATAAAGAGGGACAGCTGTGAAAAATGAGTGTCGCTGATGTCGCTGACAAAGACAGGGACCAGATGGGTAATGTAGTCATCAAGATGTTAGCAGTCAAGCTGTGTCACTGGGAAACAATGAAAGATGATTGAGACAGGAGGATTAGCCAAATTGATTTTATTTATTTTTTTACAAGTCTACATATTTTGCGTCTGTACCATTTTTTTTTCTTTTGATTTTTTTGTTTTAAGACACCTGTTTTACCCAGATAACATAATCATCCCTCAATAATGTGGTTCAATAGTGTGTTGGTCCACCTTTTTGCGGCCAAAACAGCCATAACACGTTGCTGTATGCTAGGCACCAAGAGTTTAGCAATAGATCCTTTAAGTTGTGAGGTGGGGCCTCCATGAATGAGACTTGTTTGTCCAGCACATCCCACAGATGCTCGATTGGATTGAGATCTGGGGAATTTGGGGGCCAAGTCAACACCTCAAAGTTCTTGTTGTGGTTCTCAAACCACTAATGAATAGTTTTTGCTGTGTGGCAGGGTCCATTGTCCACAGCCATCAGGGAATACTTATTCCCATGGTCTGCAAGATTCTTTGGTAGGTAGTAGGGCTGCTCAATTAATCGAATTTTAATCACGATTAAGATCTGGGCTTTCAACGATCATTAAAAGTGACTGAGCCGATTATTAGCCCCTCCCTCGTGCTTTACTCTTGCGCTGCTCCATGTGGCAAATCGAGCGCACCTCTCGTTTCGAACACGTGTCACAACAATTAAGAGGACCCGAGGGAAGCTCGGAAAGCTAAGCAGAAGTTATTTGGAGAGGAGAGTGACTGCCTTTGGTTGAAAAGAGAGGTAAAAAAAACTTCAGTGGTGTGGAAACATTATGGGTTCGCGGAGTCAGACGTGGATCAAGTAGACACAGTGTGTAAACTTTGCTACGGTGTCGTAGCTGCGCCACAGAGCAACACTGCAAAGTTCACTAAACATAGATGTTTACATTTTTCATTTATTTCTTATATTGCAAACATTTGCACTGTTATCAGTATTTGCACACTATTTTATATTATTTTTTAAAGTCATTATTCAATACATTGTTATTGTTAACCCTTTAAAGCCGGTCAGAGCAGCACGCTCCGTTTTGCGTAACTATTTTTAAATCCCTGTAGAACCGGAACCGCGTAAGCTAGCGCAATAATTTTTTTTGCATATGAAACTGGAGGAGTTGTACTTACATCTTATGCCATCAGCTTGTCCTCGGTCATGGTTTCCTTCCACATAAAGCTTTGCAAAAATTGCATAAAACGCACTAGCAGGAACAAAAACATAATATTCCAGAAACACGCTTTGCCGATCCGATCAGCTGTTCGTAACACTTCCCACATTGAAACAGACGTCAGCGCGAACTATCGAATGTCCGCCATTTCCTGCCAGAAACCGGAAGTGACGTCATCTTCGCGAAAAATGTAGTTTTTTACTTGTAGGCCTTAAAAACCTGTACTGGTGTTTTTATAAGTCATGTTTGACTTTTCTGAATAGTTTCTGGGATGCTTAGAACTCGAATTGCACTGCTGGAAATAGTTTATTTTGATACACCTGCTGTTTTCTTTGCAAATTTGCATCATAGGATTTGTTTTTTTGTTTTTCCTGCAGTATATAAAAATTGGTGTATCTCCAAAATAAAACTATGAAGACACTCAAAATAAATCCCCTGTTGTTGTAAACTATTTTTTGCATTTAAAGCTTTGAGGGATAAACCTCTTAAATTTCTCCAAGTAGAAATATATGTAAAAAAACAAAAATGATTTTCAATTTTTTTTTGTAGTTTATTGCACTTTTTTGCAATTAATGTAGTTACTATGGACTTAATGCATACATATTATTAAAATATGGGCTATAACAGTTGTATTGATGTATAGCAACTTGAAATGCTCCCAATGGAAAGATTGTTGTCATAATAATGATTGCCATCGAAATAATATTGACTGAGGGTCGACCTCCACCATTAATGCTTCCAGTCAAAAAAATCTGTATTAAAGAGATTTACACAAAGCATATAGTTTGGAGATCATTGATTCTCTCTGCAAAGTTAACTGTCAGTGTTAAGATTTGTAACTGCAGGCCACGCTGGCAATTTAAGTGAATAGCCAGAGGCAAACTAAAGTATTTAAATGAATATGAAACTTTTGTCAGAGTGATAAAAGCTGCTGCATTGATCACAAATTCTCATTGATCGTGAAAGAAGGTTCCACGTCTGCTGTGAAAGAAGTAAATTCCTCTGTTGCACCTCATAAATGCTAATATTATGATTGTTTCCTTCGTGTGTCACAAGGTAATAACTTTCCCTCCATGGATTGATAGCCTGTCCCCTTTCTTTAGAAATGGTGTGTGTTACCTCTTGCCAGGAGGCCCACAGAGCCAAATCTGTCTTCTCATGCCAAATGGCCAAAGTGAAATTAGATTTTAGAGCTTGGCAGGGATACAGGGGAGAAACTATTTTAGAAGAGAAAAGTGGGACAGGGTTAAAAAAAAATTGACCAGAAAAATAATATCTCATTCAGTATCCCATCAAGGTGAAAAAAACAACTATAACTTTGATATAAATATAAATAACTTTGAGTGAAATAAGATATAGTCTAGAGTAAGCGTTACAAAAAAGTGAAAGTGATTTCAGAACTATGACCAGTCTATAGAGCAGAGCAGGAATGATTGCAGTTGTATTCATGGAGAGTGCTTTCATGAAGGAAGATGAGGCAAGTAGCTTACACAGATGTTACTGTCATAGATTGTGTCTATGATATAGATTAATGCAAGTCTGATTTTGATGGTGATATTACATCTAGTTAGTAGAACAGTAAATAAGCATGACTGTGACAAGCTTTCCTCCCCTATTTACCAACTTTTTCTTCACCCTGTCCTAGTTTAATAGAAATACCCCCTCCTCCCACTCCGTTTACTTATCTGCTACTGTTTGGATAGCCCAGGTTGAACTTGTCAAGAACACCATACTGTAAGGATCAGTATTTTGAGGGTTTAACAAGGAAGACTAAATGGAAAACTAACATCAAAAATAGCGGCGGGCTTATATTTGAGAGATATCGTGGTGCATGGGGCATGCCTAATTTCCTCATTAATTCAGTTCAAGGATCATTAGTTGCAGTTCTGTGCTAAATGTAGAAGCAGCAGCTCACTCGCCAGCTTTGTTTTCTTCACGCAGATACGCATTTGACTTAGTATCTGTGGCTTGTAGCGCTTTGCTGTATTTTCTCACATTTTTGTCAGGAGTAAAGTGCCAATGCAGCGTCTAGAAGTGTGACTCACCTATTAAAGAGTCAATTTCAAACGATTATGGTCATATGACAGCTCTTAAGCTCATCATGACTTTTAAATGGGTAAAAATTTACCGCAGTCCACGGCGGCGTTGTTATGAATCCCCCCACCAAAAACCTGTCAGGTTGCAATGTGATCTGGCTTTTAAAGCCTTCATCGCCTGATCCGTGGTTCAGGCTGTGGCGTCCTGTTGCTGCATGTTTCTTACAAGCTCAGCTGTTGATGGAATGCAAGGCTGGTAGAGTTGAAATATTTTCTCTGCAGACTGGCATTCATGTGTGAGCAGCATCAGAGTGCATCACTCCAGGCTCAGAATGAGCATATACAGGGGCTTTAGCAATGTTCTAACAAAGGTAGTGGTATAAGTTGTTTGCAACTTATCCAACTTTAGACTTATAAGTTGGATAATATAATGATCTGAGGCAGTATTTTTAAAGTGCTTATCCTTTGTATACTAATGTAATACTAAAAATGAATGAGAAGACAGCGTTCTTAGCTAGCCTGTCTATCGTCTTGACGTAAACACATGTAATGCGATTTTCTTTTACTCTGTTTGCCTACAGCACGGCTCAAATTCATGATCCTGCTCTTGCTGATCAGCAGCATAACTACTACTTACTTGTCTCGTTATTTAGTACCTTGTGAGCGTTACGAATTACACTTCAAAGAGCTAATTTGGGCCTGACATCCTAAAAATAGAAGTGAGCAGCACAGGGCTATAAAAACACAGCAGGGCTTGCCTTTGCTCACTCTTATAATGACTTCATTTCTATGCATTGGAAGCAGCACTGATGGATTTTGATGTCTTGCTGCTTCTTGTGAGGGCTCAGTCATCACATTTCTAGCGCTCATCATAAGGGTGAAGTATTCTGCTTGAAGGCAGCCATGTGACTTTTTAATGAGCATTCAGAAAGTGACATAATGACGCGCCTTCTCAGTGCTTTTCACCTCAGCTGTCGTCCCTCTCCCTTTTATGGAATAAATATCCATTCCTGTTTAAATGTCACAGGCAGACTGAGTTTTTATGGCATGAAGAATTCCGAGTGATAGCAGAGATTATGCATTACTCCATTTATTAAACTCACACTGCAAACTTGGCACTTTTCAGCAAGATTAGTTTGAGTTTGTTTGTGCTTTGGAACATTTGCATCTCCACAATTACCTCTCTGTTTTAGCAGACCCGCTCTAATCTTAAACATTTATTTTTGTGATTCATTATTTGACTATTGTGGAACCGGTGATTCTAAATTGCCCATAGGTGTGAATGTGAGTGCAAATGGTTGTCTGAGTCTCTGTGTTAGCCCTGCGTCAGATTGGCAACCTGTCCAGGCTGCATCCTGCCCTCCTGCCCAGTGGTAGCTGGGATAGGCTCAAGCACCCCCCACGACCCTGATAAGCATAAGCGGAAGAGAATGGATGGATGAATATTTGACTATTGTGAAAGTGTTGTCTCAACCCCACATTTCCAGACACTCAGAGGAGGAAGTCTGGCCAAATGATGACATGAGGGAAGTCTGGCTTACCTTTCTCCAGTTATGAAACTTAAATGTCCCGAATCATTTTTGATCAAACACAAACTGATACTGTGATGTTAGTCAATCTGTGTCAGTTTCTTAAGAGTAATAAATAATAGTCGTTAGTGGTAACTTTCGTGAATATGAATATTTCTCTCACTGTAATTTGAAGCAGTTTTTAGAAGAACTTTTGACAGAACATGGCATTTTTCAGAGGCTACAGGTGTGTTGTGGTGACTCTGCCTTTTCTAGCCACCTAAAAGTGAAACACCAATGCACTGCATGGTGGAATTAAAGTGGAATTTTCTTTTCTCCTACTGGGAAAATATGCACTCCAGCACTTCTGAGGAGTTTGAATTGAGCATTTACGGTCAGTTGTGCAGGTGTGCCGGGTGCAATTTGCTAAACCATCACAAAATTAGCATTGAGTAGTTTATTGATGCAGATTTCATTTTCTTTTTGCCATGTGTTACTTTAATATGGATCCTACAACCAGTTTTATAATAGAGGCCGAAGATCTGCACATCTAGGACAATATGTCTTTTATGGCGCATATAACAGTTCCACTTTCAGTACATCTGTTCAACTGCTTGTTAACTCAAGTAAAAAATTAGCCAATCACATGACTGTAACTCAGTGCATTTAGGCATGGTCAAGATGATCTGCTGAAGTTTAAACCGAGCATCAGAATGGGCAAGAAAAGAGAATTAGGGGACATTTTCAGGTTTGGGTTTTTTTTGTTTTCTTTTTTTTTCATTGTTGGTTCCAGACGGGCTGGTCTAAGTATTTCAGAAACTGCTGATCTTCTGGGATTTTCCCACAGACCCATCTCTAGGGTTCACAGAGAATGGTCAAAAACAAAAAAAAAATATCCAGGATGTGGTGGAACGGGAGATTCGCCTGATGGACGTGCAGCCAGGAAATCTGCAGCAACTGTGTGATGCTATCGTGTCAAATAGTATCAAAATCTCTGAGGAATGCTTCCAGCACGTTGTTGAGTCTGTGCCGCAAAGAATTAAGACACTTCTGAAATAGCTCAGAAGCAGCAAGGTGTACCTAACAAAGCCTTGCAATGAAACTATGGAGGTTCACTGCCACCCATCCTCAAGTTCCAGAGGGAAGACTATGTGTAATTAGGAAATTGAAGAAGACACATGGTGCAATACAGGCTAAATAATATGAAACAAGGCTCCTGTTCTTAAATGTCTGCACTGTACTGTGCTATGTTTTACTATTCCCCCCTCGTTTCTTCATTCCTCCGTTTGCCATTTCTTTGTATTTTTCTAATTTTTATGTCGATTAGCTTTCTGCCCTATGTCTGTCTGCCTTTTTTGAGTCTCTTGCTCCATGTGTATGTTTGTCTGTCTTAGTGGGCCCTTCAGAAGTTCTTATCACGTATTTGGTCTAACACAGGTCCTCAGAGACCTGCTGCAATCAGCTAGAGCAGGAAGCCAACATGAGCCTGCTCTGCAGAGAGCATTATTCTGCACTTAACAATCATGACCTATTCTTCCCCTTTCCTGTTATCCCTCCCTCCCCTCTTCCTCTCGTTCACCTCTCCCGACTGTTGTTGCTTTGAGTGTTAGTATCAGTGTGAAATGTGCCCTTGTTGTGGAAGTTGAGAAGAAGGATGCATTTCCAGTGACTGATTTCTCTGAAAAGTAACGGCATGTAGGAAAACAAAGTGTTTTACTAATGCGCAGAAATGAGAAATTCTGTGGGAGGGAGATCTAAACAAATCAGGAGGGTTTGACTTCAGATAATGACAGCTCGTTTACACTTTTCTGTTCTGAAGTTTTTTGTGAATAACAATACTCTGTGCATGTGCATCTTTAGTATGGGCTTGTCAGCAAGTACAGACAACAAAGCATGTGCTGGGTTTTTTTGTGACAGCATGTTGCTGGCTTTTTGTAACACTGAATAATGTCACATGACTATGATGATAACATGGGTTTCAAAGCCTCTGTTATTGTCACAACAATAGGCCTACCATCCTTGTATTTTGTAGGTCCGTCTCTGTCTCTCTTTGTCCATTATCTTGTACCAAGTCATTAGCAGCAGATGCTACAAGTCCTGAAGTTTGCAAGGTGGATTCTGCATGGATTTGACTTGTTATTCAAACCTATCCCGCAGATGTCAATGATCAGGGGACTTTTAAGGTGAAGTCAACACTTTGCACTTTTTGTCATGCTCCTCCAGCCCTTTGTGAACAGTTTTTATGGTGTGACGGGGTGTATTATCTTGCTAAAAGAGGTTGCTGCTGCAATCAGGTAATGCTGGTGCCATAAAAGGAGTGTACTGTATGTGATGTCCAAAAATGTAAGATCCTGCACGGTAAAGTAAAATCCACATGAATGCCATGAACTAAGGTAAAAATATATTTCTAAGCGTGTCACCGACTTGCCTTTTTCCCCACAGTGAATAACGATGTGATCTTTTCCCAGCCTAAGCTATGCAAATGTATACCCACCTTCCACATAGTGCTTTATCAGACCAGGCCACTTGCTTTCATTTTCCTGGGTGCCTAATTCTCCGTCACTTTTTCAGTTTGTTTTTTCACGAGTCAGTCTTGATGGGTAGACTTGTATCTACTACCTGACTATAATTGTCTTGGTCCAAGATGATTCGCTTTCTCACAGCCGGTCCAGATATCGCAATTACTGTTGAGAGATACACCGGGGAAAAAAAGGCTCTGGTCACTGATCAGAGTGTCTTTGATTGAAAGATATTACTTCTGTCTTTAAGATATATGGCTGTGGAAGTTTAGTGAACGTTGTCACCTGTGGAAGAAATTGATTCTACATGTAAATACTTTATGCAACATTGTTATTTATTGTCATTTATTTTATGTAATTGAATTGCATTGGATTGTACGGATTCTGCACTTTTTAAATGCATATTAAATCAGATTGGGAGATCAGTGCTAATATCCATTTCTAATGCTATTCTGTTTCTAGCAGTTGAGCTGACTCTTTGATTGAGAGTCAGCTCTAACACACTTCACAAGTTTCTTTCCACACAGAACAGATGAGATCTTGAATAGCAGACAGACAGACTTCACCTCGCAGATTTGGAAAATGTTTTATCCTGCACTATTTTGGAAAGTGAATTATAACCAGACATGGAGATAAAAATATACTAAATAAAATGTGAATAAACCTTCACTCAAGACTTACTTTTGGGTGTTTTGCAGAATGTGCAGTGACATGATAGACTGTTTCCATGTTTATTGGATTGCATTTGGCAGATTCTAAGATAAGATAAGATAAGATAAGATAGAACTTTATTAATCCCTCGGGTGGGTTCCTCTGGGAAATTCGATTTCCAAAAAAGCACAGCACCGACAGAAGTTACAGAGTTATACACACACACATATATATAAATACAGAGACAATATAAATAAAATATACGAAGGGGATAAATAGAATAAATAGGAATAAAAAATAAAAATACAAGTGAATTGCACATTTCAAGTATTGAGTCTAAGTTCTGTATTGTATTCCGTGAGAGAGGAGGGTATAGATTTTTTCTAACCAGATAATTGATCAAATTCCAGTAAACAATGGTAATATGACAGAGGAGACAAGCTTCAGAAAATGCTTAATATTCAATTTACCAAAAAGTTGATTCTGGTCATCTGGACGTAGCGTTTTCAGTGGGAGAAATTTTTCATCACTCATCCAAGACTTCAGAAATTGTCTTACCTTTTCACGTAAATTGCCTCCTTGACTCTGCGCTCAAACCAGCGTTCCTCCCTGTCCAGGATGTGTACATCGTCATCATTGAAAGACTGTCCACTGGCCTGTAGGTGTAAATAGACTGCAGAGTCCTGGCCTGACGAGTTAGCTCTTCTGAGTTGTGCCATCCGATTACCCAAGGTTGTTTGGTTTCGCCGATGTATAAATCACGCCAATCCTTCTTGAACTTAACAGCGTACAGAGACCATCTCTGAATTGCAGAGAGGGCCTAAGTTTAAATCTTTCAATATCTTATAATGCTGTTAGTGTTGCCATTTCCAATCTCTCTGTTAATGCTACTCATGGCCAATGGTCTTGATCAATGAACAGTGGTTGTTGATCAATGCACTGACAATTAGCATATTTAATGATCAAGAAACTGACCTCACAGCATGTTGTTCGTCAGTGGTGTTAGTTTCAGTAATTGTGTCAAGGTACTGTTCATAAGGTTGGGGAAACCTGCAGTCAGCTGAGACTGAAGAAGAACTTGGATGAGTGACGAAACGTTTCTCCCACTGAAAACGCTGCGTCCAGATGAACAGAATCAACTTTTGGGGATTTCCTTACCTGGATGATTAAGCATGAATTTATATTTTTGAGACAATCTCTCCTCTAGCTTAATCTTTTCAAAGTTACTCTGTACCCTTTGGATTCCCCCTCCTTTTCTCATAGGCTCTCATTGTTTCCTTGAAAGATAATGGGGTTTTAAGCTGTTTCCCATTTATGCGTACTTAAACTCTGACTTTATGGTCACAGATTGGTATTGCACCATTTAATCACTCTTAGAGCTTTATGTTCTGTACTCAGGTTAGGCTATCAAATATCCCCGTCTTGAATATTTTATGACACGATGCCTTCCTCTTGCTCAGGGAAATGTGTCATCTGAGCTAATCTGTAGTCGTTGCCTTCTAACACTGTCCTTCCCCCTTAAAGCACGAGGGATTTAGTGGGTTTTGTCGCCAATGGCCATGTGAAATATTCATTTCAATTAATTTTCAGTACTCTTACTACTTTTCAGTACTACTGTACAGTGGCTTGTGTGGAGTTGAATTACCTCAAAAATGATGTACTAGTGGCATATATGAAATGTAATGCAATATAATAATTTTCTCAGTTCAGAAAAACTGAGAAAGGTTATATGAGACATGGTGTGGTAATACAAATCATGAGAATCTAAGCACAAGTATGAATTGATTTTCCTTAGAAAAATCTAAACCATTTCTGACTTAAACAAGTATTAGTGAAATCTTTCAGGGTTGCATATAGTGGCAAAAACAATTCAGTACTTTGCTGCTATCGCTTTTAGTCACCCAGCTCCCCAAGCTCAACCTCTCTGATGCAGAAGCCCTTTCATATGCTTTGATCCTGTTAATAATTATTATCCATGGAGCTGAAGAAGAAAAGCAGAATGGAAAAGCAAAGAATGTTGCAAACTGATAGGCACATACGGGGGTTTCGGGAGGGGGTGGGTGAGGCTGGGAATGTTTTCAGGGATCGGAGTTTCAGCCCTGCGTTTTCCTTTCGCAGACATTTTCAGCGATTATGAAAAAGCAGAGAACGGCTCAAAGACGTCATCTGACGTGATCCTATGCCAAAGGGTGACATTCCTGCCACAGATAAACAGCTGTGGAACTTGAAACATATTTTTCCTGTTTTCACATACAGTGTAGAAAAAAGAATACTGTTGCTGATGCTTAAATGCGCCCTCCATACCATACATATTCTCCTATCGCTCATGTTGTTTTTGGATGAATTCTTAGTGGCCTTGCTTTATCTCATCCACGCCGTCCATCATTGTTGGAAGATGTTTGCCTCCTGGGCTGGTTCCCTATCTGGAGTGGCTCTGGATGGGCTCAGAACAGAACTGGAATGAAGATCCCTACTGGCCTACTGGCAGCAGTGAGAAAGGAAAGCACAGGGGGTGAGAGCAAGCCAAGAAGCTCAACTGTTTCTTCGTCCTTCTCGCTCTACTGGGGTTGGAACATTTTTCCATTCCTCCATAGTTACTGCAATTCATACCAGACTGTTGATATTCATTTGTATCTTATAACATCACTTCAGCGTGTAGTTCCTGTGCCATATCATGCTCAGTGCAAGGATAGAGTACAATTAATCTGATACTTTAAATAATAATAAAAAAGATGGTTAAAATACTATAAACTACAAGACTGCTGGGCTTTTTTTTTTTTGTCTATAGTACTACAAGAAAGTAGTGCTAGTTCTGTCTTGATGTTATATTATAAAGTCCCCCCCTACAGAAATTGGAGGGATTATAGAGCCTGTTAGCCACAGGGAGAAAACCTCTCCTGTAGTGTTAGGGTGATGAGTCTTTTTCCTCGTGTTCATTGTGTCTTACCAGGGAGCCATGAATAGGATGAGAGGAATTGTGCCTGATGCTGAGAAGTCTCTTGAGTATACTCCCCTCAGACACATCCACCAGAGTCTCTAGTTAAGCTCCAAGAAAAGAACCAGCCTTCCTGATGTGTTAAAGTCTGTTGGCATCAAATACTTACGGCCCCCTGTCTGAGCACACAGCTGCATGAAAGGCCACACTCGTCTCCACGGAGTAATACATCATATGCAACATGATCCTGCTGGGGTTGAAGGTTCTAGCCTTCTCAGTAGAGGAAGTCGACTCTGGCCCCCCTTTTATATATTTTTTAGTATTCCTCAAACCTTTACTGGGGCCATGACTGAAAAAAAAACTAAAGGGCTTCATGTTTTTACTGAGACAGAATTATTTTATACAGGAATTCTTTGGTGAAATACGCCACAATAAGACAAAGAGCTGAACCTGTTATTCACAGAGTGGGTACCCCCACAGATTCCCCTTGCTGCCACTGTTGATTGACGAGACTGTAATGCAGTGGGACACACTAATCTATAACAGCATCTCACACTCCATTGGATGGAGATGTGAATTTTCAGCAGACCTGGGAATACATCACTGCCTCACCAAATCCCATCAAATCATGACTCTGGAATGTCAGAAATTGCCAAAAAAATAAATAAGAGAGATTATGAGATTCAGTCCACCCTTTCTTCTATACGCTCAAGAGAAACATGTACACATAACTAACAGAGCCAAGCCATGCCTTAGCCCCTCCCTCTTTTTTCCCTGAAATTATTGATTGATAGCTAAACCTTGTTATTCACTGTGCTGTTAAAATTGACTTTATGATCCAACAACTCAATAAAAAAAAAACTGATTTATTCAGGTGGTGGGTAAGTTGTCATTGAGAAAAAGAATGTGTCATGGCTCACATCCATCACCTCTTTTATTGCTGCAACACAACATGTAAAAATGAAGTCATTATAGTGACAAATCTGTGATCGCTTGAGTCTTTCCGTCTGGAAACTGGGCAGCTGATGGTGAAGGACAGAGCGATGGATGATCCAGTTTTGCCCCCCCCCCCCCTTCAGTCTCTCTGATAAACGCACACAAACATGAAGATATATGAGGATGACGAAGCGGGAGATGTGCAAACTTGCGAGGGTGGTGATGAAAAACAGCTGTTAGGGAAGGACGGTGTTTGCGTGTGAATACACACATGACAGCAATATTTATGCAAGTAGCAGCTCCTCACATACAAACACAATGTTCGCATATGAAAGGCGGTAAACCTTAATGGCAGGTTGGCCATACATATAATGGTGTCTAACCACAGGCATTTTTCTTGGAAACCGTTTAACATCAAATATGCTCACAGGCTGGTTTACAGGACTTTGCAAAAGTCTTGAACCACTCCTTCTTTCTTAATATTTCAATTTGAAAACAGGATTTACTGAAACGTGCAAACAAAAATGGAAATGCAGCATATAAGGTGAAACAGACTTTGTACAATTCAAACATGTTGGAAAATCAATATTTGGTAGAACCACCCTTATACTTCAATACAGTCCAAACTCTCTTTGACAAGCTTTCTTGTAGTTTCTAAAGGTAGTCTTCAGGAAAAGTTTTTCCGACTTCTTGAAGGATATCCCAGAGCTCTTCTTTGGATGTTGGCTCCCGCTTGTGCGGCTCCCTGTCGAGATGATCCCACAATGCTAGTAACTGCTACCTGCTAGAAACAAAGTGCCTAAAGATGCCATTTAAAAATGGTTCATTACCGAGTTGCCTGTTATACATAGAGACAACACTGGTTTCATCCCGAGAATAAGGTGCCTTTTTTATGTTTGAATGATTCATAGGGTAAAGTTAAGTTGCTCAAAATATTAAAAAAAAAAAAACATGGAAAAAGAGAGAAGAAGCAGTCAATGTCCAAAGAAAAATAGACTTTCAGAAAGCCTCGAGAACTATTGCTCAGAAGCACTTTAGCAAATGACAAAGTCTGGCTCCTCGGAAGGAAAATGTAAAGAAATGAGGTGTTCCTTAAAACTTATACTATAAAGTATTTTAGAGTATAACAGTTAGATTCAAGAGTCACTCGATATTCTGAACTTGGGAGTACATCTGCTTTAAAATATAGAAACAAAAAAATCCAGCATATTAGAACTTTGTTTTAGTTTCTGTAACATTTGAAAGAAAAGGAAAAAAGGAGGTTATTGGAAGCTTTATACAGTAAAGGCAGGTCAGATTCCCTTACAAGTATTAATCGAACAAGCATTCGTCAGGATGACATTTGATGACCCCCCTTGTACCTATAATGATAAAATGGCCAAAGACAACTTCTGATGGAAACTCAGTCATTTTATTTAATAAACAGGCCTGAAATGTGATAGAAGCACTCTGTGTTTGAACACGTTCAGAAAAAACCTTCAAAAGTTACTCCTAGTAGGCTTTCAAGGGATAATGAGTGCCGTTATCGGCTACAATGAAGAGCAATTGGAAAAAAAAAATATATCACCAAGTGTTATCTTAGCCATATTTTAGTTCTTAGATCAGCAATACTTTCTTAGAGATATCTTTAATCTAATGCATGAGATAGAGGAGCGTCAGTGACCTTAAAGGCTTCAAAGGCCTCCTGCTCGATTCAGATTTTTTTTTCTCCTTTTTTTCTTCTTTTTTTGTGAGAGTGGTTAATTACTGACAACTCTGTGGCTCAATTTCATTTATAATCTTCTGTCCTACTGGCTCCATTCCTGGCTTTATCATTTTGTTTTTTATTTGCCTTCTCTGCACACCATTACTTCAGCGATCAACCTTTGAAATAAAGCCTAAGAATTGCCAAGGCTGAGTTTTACTTGGGTTTCCTCCTTTCCACTTTCAGTTTTAATATTTACGGATTATTAATCTCATGATAAAGTGCATGCCATAAAGTACATATTTCAGTGACAGCTTAAATCCTATCCACACTGTAACCCATTGTAAAAATGTCTACAGCTGTTCTAATTTCATAAAATACGTTCCAGTTTTTGTCTCTCTTTACAAACAATGCCCTTGTTGGTCCTTAGATTGATCTAAAAATTCACCCTGGCCCTTGAATATAAAAGGCATAAGGTCCAGATGTGAGCACAGATGATGGGTCCCTGTAGACCTCACCACATCAGCTGCCAACTGCACTGACATCTGCATGCAGAGTACCTTTTGTGGTCAATAGGAAATGGCCTCTTTAAGCTAAATTAGTAGCGCTGTGCCATTGAGACTAAACACTGGAAAAAGCTGGTAGGAAACTGTCTCTCTTACAAACATCATATAAATGGTGAGGAACGTTCAGTCAGAATTCTCAGCTGTTTTTGCTTTTAAAACAGTCATAGCGTCCATTTTATTTAAACTGTCTTGCAAGTCTCACAAAAATGAGTTACTGTGGAGGCAGCACTGCAAACTAGGGATTTGGGCGATGGAATATACTGATGGGTTGGGACTCTTGAGTCGCTGACGTGTTGATGGCCGTGCTGAAGACTTCCCATTCTTTTGACAATATTTGACTTGGCAAGGAACGTTGAAGTAAAAGCAACTGGTTACCTTGTCACAACCCCTAAAGAGAAACCAGTGGTAACATGATCTTAGCGTGGGTGTTTGCTTTTTGCTGATTGAGTAGACATTTTGTGTATTACTTGAAGATTGAGGGGAGTTCACTGCGCTGAGGCGGGGTCAGTGGTTATGGCCTTGCAAAGTTGAATAATTGGAGAAAATTGAGGCATAATTTTTTTTTGCTTTTCGCTGTATTTTGCAGTGGGTGCATTGGTTAATTTCATCAGCCAGAGGTCTGACACATGTTCAGTTTTACAGTTTTCCATTACTCAAGGCATGCCATGGTACTTTGGAGGAACGTTGTTAGGCCGAGGAGCCATGCTGATGCATTTCTTTGAGTTATGACAGATTTTCTTTATTATGATTGAATGTGAGAAAAACTGAAACATGTTCTTAGCATTTATTTTTCTTAAAGCTTCTCAGACTGTTTATCACCTGCTTTATACACTATAAAGAGAGTTTCTTTAAAAATATAGATATTATTTTTAAATGTTATGCAATGGTGTGCTGGTTTAACCCACTTGAAATTGAATTGCACTGTATGTAGCCTGTAAACTAAAATGAGTTTGACACCCCTGTCATAGCTGTCGGGTGGATAATCGCTTTTCTGGACCTAGAAATGAATTTTCAAATAAAAGCATGCAGATATTGTATGTCATGTATATATCAAGTTTGAGGTTTTTGCCAAAGGGCCTGATGTACTTAAGGCTACTGCTTGTGAGGAAATGGGTTTCAAGTTTGACTTCGAATAATTATCCATAGCTTTGAATCATCAGAAGTTATTTTATTTTTAGTCAATGTAAGGAAGACACTTTGCTATAGTTTTACTGCAAGTAATATAACAAAAAAAAGTTGCTCATACTTTGGCAGAACATTTTTAGTAGGCTTCTGAAACCTTGGGACACAGTTGCTGTCCTACCTCTGTACTCTAATCCACCGATGAAATATAAACTTGGTAAGAAAATAAATCTTATCCTGTTGCAAAGCCTTTTTTTCCCCTTAAATTGTGCCATATTTGGAACGAAAATGCATTTATGGGTTGAGCAGCAGAGTTGAGTATGTGGGTAGCACTCATGAAAAACTTGCCAAATCTTCTCTGCCAATCCCAAACAGCTTATTATGCTACCGACTCTTGTTCTGAGCTCCTGGTGCCCCAGGTGCTGCTAATCAGGTGCCTGTGAGCATGGGCGGTACTACAGCTGTCAGTTGGTGTCTGCTCCAGGCATGTCATGCTATGATCTAGACAGGGCCTGTGCCACAGGAAAACTTCAAGCTGATTATCTGCCAAACCAAGTTGTTTTGTTGGCGTAAGTCCTAGTACCGTCTCCAAGTTCCATATAGGATCCTGTCAGACAAAGTGCATGTCCTAAGAATGAGACATCAGAAAAGGACAGTTTCCTCACCCTGTCAGCATGTAGGAATCTGCCACAACTGCCCTTCACTGTCAGTCCCATTTGCGGTGGTGTCGGCAAACTAAAAACATGAAGGGAAGTTATGCTCAGCAACGAGTCCAGATTCTGCCTACAGCAGCCGGATCATAGGATCAAAGTTTAGAGAAGACGCAGAGACCATTATGCTCATTCCTGCACTGATAGGGTGACAGTTTTTGGTGGAGGCAGCGTGATCGTGTGTTGACCAAGCTGGTAACCAGCATGAGGAGGTGGTGCCAGGCTGTTGTGGCTATGTATGGTTCTTCCACATGCTGCTGAGGCTTGCGTTTGTTAAATACATAAACTATAAATTGCCAGTGTTTCTTCAGGCTCCAATCTAATAAACACTAAAGAAATAGTCAAACACCGATTCCCTCACTTTTTGTCCTAAGTTCTTTTTGTTCGTTGTTATTTTGTTTCAATATGGCTTATTTAACTGACCTATTAATACATTTTATAGAAACTGAGGCGACTGGAGGTCGTCAAATTCTCAGGACACTGAAAAGTCGTACTCTTCTGCGTTACTGATTTCCTTCACTGGTTCATGTCTTTTAATATTTTATAGTACTTGTTTAGAGTGGGGAGATCACTTTCACAGTCTAGACTCATTCACTATACAAACCGTTTGGCTACTGAAACGTCTATCACATTTGTAAAACAGACCAGAGGTTGCCTATGAAGGAATCAATATCAATGTGGGGGGAAGATGACAGCTGCTCGACTCTGTCCCTGCCTGCAAAATGTAAAGGTTAAGAGGCATCATGAATTTGATAGGCCTCTTTGGGAATTCAACTCTGCTGGAAGGATCCAGCTCAGCCTCATTCTCTAATTTCTTCCCTTTTTTTTTTATCATCTTCCTGAACAACATGAGGAGTTCTTTGCTGGCCTGGAAAACGGGACCGTTGGGGACTGAATATGAATTACTTCTTCAAAGAAAAGGGGGAAAGGCCAAGTCTATCTTGCCTCTAGCTGTCATCCTCTTCATTTTTTTTTACCCTACACATTTTTTCTATTTTCCACCTTCTCTTCTTTAAATGTAAAAAGCCAAGCTGATTACATTCTTACTGTCATATGTGTGTCCTCTCTTTTTCCTCTACCAGTCTCCTTTTCTCTGCCTCTCTTCTGTTCTGTTTTGGCTCCCACATCATAACCCCCCCATACCTCTTCCCTCCCTCGCTCCTCACATTACGCTCCAGCTTTTCCTCTCTGCGTCCCTCCCTTCTCTCTCATTCATACACTGGCTTCATCTCTGCTCCATTAGTTATGCAGCTCTCTCTCCCTCTCACTCGTCTGCTCATCCACTGACCGGATAAATACCACTGCTTTGTAAGTAGTTCTCAGTTTTTCTTGTTGTTGGTGTTGTTCACTCCCAACTCTCTCCTCTTCACATCCTCCAAGGCTTCAGCAACTGTTGCTGTCTGTTCAGAATGGCAGAGGCTTGCTAGCATGCTGATGTGCTCAGAAACACAGATGGACAGGGTGATCCACAGAGGAGGGTGAGCAAAGGGACAGATCAGATGAAGTAAAGGCAGGGAGCCAGAGTGCGCATCATTACCGTCTCCCGTCTTGAGTGTCAAGCTTTTGGAAAAAAAGAGAGTTTGGGTGCTTGACCAAACTCTTCCTCTAATTAAGCAAGGAAGTGTGGCTTTGGACAAGCTGGGTCACATTTTAATGAGAGCTCTTTATACACTGGAATAGCTGCAGCCTTCTTAGTTGCACAATGAGACAGTTTCAGTGTCTCATTGCTGTTCTGCTTTACATTTTTCTGTTCATGTAACGTAAGCTTTACAAGTCAAAAATTAAGGTTAATGTTCTGCTTCCTGATATTTTTTGTCTGATCCGTATGAGTGTTGAATTTATCTTGTAAAATTGATTTTAATATTAGTGCCAATATACTGATCGCAAACAAATTTCAGTAATTAATTAAATAATTCAAATTAAAGTGCATGAGCTTTTTGCTCCTTGGGTCCCCTCCTCTTTATTTATCAGAGTGCTCTGCTGTCTGCTTGGGAGTGGCATCCGTAGTAAAAGTTTTTTTTTTTCTTTAGCATGAATGAAGTTTTAATGAAACTTTAAATAAAAAGCCAGCATTCTGTTGAAGTGGAGAAATGACTGATTCAATAACCGTTTGCTCAAATGTGAAGAATAAAAGTACTTGCTCAGCTGTGTTTGGAGGAGAGTCATGATGCTAATTCTGTCTGATTGATGTTTGTTTGGTGGTTTATTGGTCACTATTTTTGCTCTGTGTATTGGATAATCACAGTCCTCCTCTAGCAGATTTCTTTCTATTAAGGAAGAAATCTGTGTCTTAGCTGATGTTGCACAGCCTGACCCCAAAGAAATGTAATTTTGTTTATAATTCAGTCCACATCCCTGTGCACAGTTCTAGACTCTTTATATCTTTACATATATTTTAATGGGCAGTGACTCTGCATTACAAGTTATTCAACCTCAAAATTTTCATCTGGCTCGCAGGTGAATTAAAGGCTAATGTTATATATGATGTGACTGTCAAGATTGAGCAGAGGAAGCTTCCTTTATTTTATAACATGAAAACACTTTATCTGCACAAGATGGAAATTTACTGTCAAACTCCTTTTGTCACCAGTAACAGGACGAATCAAAAAGAAGTATTGCAAATTGAAGCCAGTATAATAAGAACATTAAACACTGCTCATAATAATACTGCATGTGTGCTTAAGATTATTATTAAGGATTATTAAGGAACATGATTAATGTTCCTTAATAATCAAGAGGTGTTTTAAATGGTGCTGAAATGTGCATTTCTTCATATCATGTATTGCATTGCATGCAGTGTCAGATTAGTTTGGAGTGTGGAGCTAACCTTAGCAGTGCTAGCACCAGCAGCCCATGTTTCTTCTTGCATAACTGTCATCTGCATACTTTTCCATCGAAATCATTTACAGCTTCCTGCCAGAGAAAAGTTCAGTTGTTTGTCATGGCTGGGTAACTGTCTGGTGGCATTATAATATTTTTAAAATAACCTCCAATTGTTGCCCTTTAATTTAATTTTTCTAATTTTATTAGGGGGGGGTTTACTTTAGCCTATAACAACAGACCTAAACCGACACCTAAATAACTCATTTTTAAGAGGCTAACAAAGGCAAAGTGGCTAAAACTAAAGCTATCCACAGCTCAGGGCAAACCACAGCCATGGTTTGAGCAAAGGATCTCAGACTTTAGGAAGAAAATTATAGAGATGAGTGAAAAGCAGAAAAGGGTCCAATGTCCTGTTATCTGGTGAATTTATAAACATTAAAGAAACAGAAAAAAAATGTGGTGATGGTGATGTTGACGTGTTGACTTTGGGTGGTGGTAACGTGAGAAATTTGTATGAGATTAAACTGACCTCAAACAGCAAAGGCATTTTGTAATACACTCCCATGTCCTTTGGTTGGAGCTTACATCAGGACTGTGGCCCACAGCGTGTCTTTAAACTGTACACAAACTGTTCAGAGAAGAAACAGTTAACTGGTATTATGCCTGTAATAAAATTGCTAGCACTGACCTGTAGTTTGACGTTAGCTGAGCTGCTGTGGGAACAGCTCTATGCTATGGTACATTAGAACAGCCCATCCAACCAATCCAACTGGCTGGAGGCGCTGCAGGAAGTGTAGGAGAAACTTTCTCAGGGGTGAATTGACAGCTGGAATGCCAAAGGTCTGCAAGCCTGTAATTGCTCCAAATGAGCAATTTGGGGACACCAAAGCTTAAAGGAGAAAATCAGTCATAAACTTTGCTTTGTATTAACTATATTTTCTACTCAATTTGCAAGTCATTTGATGAATAAAACTACAGAAGACAAAGTTTACTTGGGGGAACAAAGAGTAGTGAAATGTTCCGGGTGACCCTTTTCTGTGTGTGGAGATTTCCACAAATACTCAAGTTGCGTTTTGATAGTTATGTGCTAAAACACTGCACGTATAATCGACGTGAGTAATGGTTTGCACATGGACTGCTACAATATTGAGAAATTGATGATGAACACATTCTCCTGCTTGCTGGATCTGGACTGTGAAATAAATCTAGTAGTCTTTGACCTGATGAGCCTTCCAGTTTTGAGGTCATCTTGATATGCGCACATCCAGGGCAAAACAGTCTAAATACTTATTTTTATTTGTAAAAAAATCATACAGAATGATTTCAGACTCAAAAAAACCAAACTTCAGTGATTTTAACTCCCACCCAAAGTCTTGCCTTGAGCCATCTCGAGCTGTGCCAGTGCTTTTCAGTGAGCGCTAGCCAACAAGGAGGGTTTTTTTTTTCTTTCTTTCTGCTGTGTCAAGTGCTGCCATGCTCTTTAAGAAGACCAGATCAGAAATTCTTTGAGCATCAGCTGATGGCAGAAAATCAGTCATTATCTTCAGGAGAACAGCTGAGCTGCATAATGATCTCTAAACACTGAGGTTTTATTCATAAAATCCACATGTTTATCTTGAGCGATTCTTTTTAGACAACTTTTGAAAGGGAGCCAGTCTGAAAAGATTAGGATTTTTCACAGAAACTGTCATATTGAGAGTTCCAGACCTTCCTTTCTTCAAGCTGCAGTCTTGAGAAATACTTTTTGTTACTTATTCAACGGTTAAAGGCCAGTCAGTAGCAGACATCTTACAAGAAAGATCTGTGAATGTAACCAAAAACTGTTCTGACAGGTTTCAGTAATTGCTTGTACACTGGTTGCGCTAATTATTTGGTGTGTCTTTGACATTGTAATAAGATCTGTGAAAACATTTGAGGAAAAACACAAATACCGTTGGGTTTTCTTACATGATTGATATGAGAACTCTTAATTTTTTTTTAGCTCTAGCTCACTTACTATGTTACCATTCACCTAAATAGGGAATAGCACTGGCTGTTCACTGTGGGGATCTGCTCAAGACCAGTCAGCCCTGTCGCTCAAGATGCAGAGTAACTTGTGGATAGTTGTTATGGAAATATAGGCAACATAGAGCCGGATGACAGAACGAAAGAGTAAAGATGATACCGGGGACCATACAATGCTTTATACTGACTGTTCACATGACTGAATCTGCTAGCCGGACTGACCTGCGTGTTTAGTGTCAGTTGCAAATTTCTCAGCCCGTGTGGCGTCAACTGTGCCGCTAAGCTCAGGATTTAAGTGGCGACTTGTCTGTGGTGTTCCACTGAGCCATGTTGTTGTGTAAAAGCTTCCTGTGTTTCTTTGTACTCAACCACAGACTTATACTATATTGAACACACCATATTTAAGAAAAACACAGGCCTTACATTTTAATGCAGGCTTATGTCGCAATCCCTTAAATTAAGTGGAGCATAACCATCAAACCTAGCAGTTTTGTACTTTAGTTTCTAGTGTTGTTGTTTGGGATATTTTCTTAACAAAACGAGTGCGCTGGTTCATAAGGCTCTGTTGAAATGTGATTGAGCAAGACAGAAGAGTTGACAGTTGTCATCATGTTGTGCCAAAATTGATTACCCTCTTACGCCTTAATCCCAGCTTCATGGCACAGTTGAGATTAAATAATTTAAGCACTTTTTTTAATCATGCTGCCAACATATATATTGTTGTCCTGCTGATTTTTAGTGGTTCAGATGGGACCCGTAGCCCAGCCTCGCTGCAGACAGTGTTGATGAGAGTGAGTCAGCAAACTCTGCTTTCAGAACTTGATTGTAGGCTCAAAAAGGTGAAGGGGATCTGGGCGGTCAGGTAAAAAAAAAAACACTATGTTCTGTGCCAGATATATCCGAGTCTGATTAACTGAGAATCTTTTGACCTGTCAGCAAATAATTTGTTGATGCCTTTGTCCAGTGGTGACGCAGGAGAAGTTTAACAGCATGTTGGATATAAAAACAAGCAACAGTCATATGAGCATATGAGATGCTCAATATGTACTACTATGCAAAAATCTAGAGGGCCATCTTCCACTACTTTCCTGTGAGTCATTGAAATATAAAAGAGACCCAGACTTCAAGGCATCAACCAGTGTTGTATGTTTAGACACTTTGTTACCGACTGCCTGTTACAAAAACCAACAATTTGTTCCCGTTTCTTTTGTTAAAATGACAAAAATTACTAAATGAATTCCCAAACAGATGAATTCCCAAGCAGCTATTAACTATAAACTTGGCATATCTTGACAAGCCAAACACGCTGCCAATGCAGTAAAACACTATCTGGATAGAAAAACTCACAGTGGAACACTATCAGTCATGGATTGGGCTCCCCAGAGCCCGGACGTCAATATTATTGAAGATGTGCGGGATCGTGTGGCTAGAGAACAGAACAAAAGGCAGCCAACATCCAAAGAAGAGCTTTAAATGTCTTTCCGAAAGCCTGGAGATTTATTGAAATTTCTTCTTTTACTGGACTGTCTCTAGCTGTTTTACATGCAGACATGACATAACTGATTGGCTGCTGGCTGACCCAAAATTCATGGGATTGACTGAAAGTTGAATCCCTGCAAATTCCATCTGTTTTGTTTTTCTATTTT
The DNA here is from genome assembly GCF_041146795.1 of Maylandia zebra. NCBI lineage: Eukaryota > Metazoa > Chordata > Actinopteri > Cichliformes > Cichlidae > Maylandia > Maylandia zebra. Next base: position 21,602,088 of record NC_135173.1, on the reverse strand, counting down.
ACTTACCAGACTAATTGCAGTCATCTGGTCTATCTCCAGTAATGCAGTCAGTACCAGAGACGGCGTAACACAAGGGAGAAAAAGACCACAAAAGTAGTAAACAAACAAAAGTAGTTGTGACCAAGTCTTTTCTAAAACCATAGAAATGAGTCTGCTGGATTATTTAATTTGACATCCTGACTGGTAATGGGCAGAAATATGTGAACCACATTTCAACTCCCAGACCCATGCAGCAGTTTGGGTCGTAACTTTTGGGCTTTTTTTCCTAACAAGTGAGCAAACTGAAGTTTGCCAGTGTCTTTTGTTGTACTAGACCTCATAGTAGAAACAATTCAGAGGTTTCTGCAGTTATGATTCTGGAAAAACATCTAAGTTCAAAGTAGTGTGACCTCAAAGGTTTGCCTCTGATACCAAACATGTATGCTAGCAGTTTTTTCACAGCATAACATCTGAGGATATTTTCTCCATCTTGTCTCCTCATTCAATTTTTGACAGATCTTTTTTTTTCCATTGTAAAGTGAATAAATGAACAAAAAAAGCGGAGCCCCTGAGATGACTGCTGTTATTTTTATCCTCCTAAAAGAGACGCATTGTCCTCGGATGCATTGGTGCAGAGCGGTTTATAGTGATTGAATTCTTAATACGGGGGGATGCTTTTGCATTATTTTCCTAAATTTTCCTTAGTCGCATAGCAACAAATAGTACAGCCACATATATTGCACCTAATACAATACCTTGAACAGATTGTACAGTTAAATAGGGGCGTTAGAATGAAGAAATGGAGGTATCATATTCAGTTCAAGGTGCGTGGAGAAAGGAAAAAGTATGTAAGAGTTTTATTGTAAACTACATAAATAATCATAACAGTGAAAAATGATTCCACAGTTTTTATATTTTGATGAACTTGTACATGCATGTTGAAGCGCTTACAAAGTCAAGTACATACAGTATATCTGTAAAACCCCAGTAAAACAGGTTAGCTTAATGCCAACAACATACTTTTTTGTACTGTTTAACAAGAAGATTGATTGAAAAGTGTTCGTCCAACTGTAGGATAAACACGAGAGACTGATGCTAAGAACAAGCCATCGGGGCGACTTGAAACTCAAATGAGTTGATATTCACTGTGTTTTCTTCATTTGTTTAATAGATTGTCGTCTATGGCTTTTGGATGACTTTGCCTGGGTGATCAGTGTACCAGTAAATCTGATATCTGCTCTGTTACACTGCCAGAACAATGACTTGCTCTGAAAATGATCCTCAATGTTTAGAGATCTGCTTTAGGCAAAGCAACAAAAGGCTCTCTCCCCTTCTTTTCCTCCATCTTTGTTTGACTTTGTCTGTCTTCCCTTCCCGTCGCCCACCCCTTATTATTCCCTTCGTCACACTGTCGTGCATTTTGTTTATCTTGTCCTTCTCTGCCTTCTGTGTCTCTGTCATCTGCAGGTTCCAGCAGTAGCTGTTCTCTGCTTCACCAACTGGGACTCCATGGCTGGCAGTGGTGCTGCTTGATTCATTGCACTGTGAGTTTGCTTCTGGTTTGTCTGAGAATGAGTGTGTTGGTCTGTTTGTCTCTCTGTGTTTTTCTCATGCACTTTTCTTGGTTGTTAGGTGAGCCCATACAGAATAATACACTTTAACTCATCAAAAACCAAAGTCTCGACTTGTCCTTTGTAGTGTGTGCCTCTCCAGTGTTTTATTTGCGGTTCTGTTTTGTCACTTCTTCAAGTCGATACCCAAAGAGTCTGATTTCTCCCCACGGATTGAAGTCTTTCTGTGATTCGTCTCTTATTTTTCTTTCACCGTTTTGCTATTTCTGTTCCCTGTGCTGCATTTGTACTGAAATACTGTCTCTCTTCAAAGCAGAAACTGTATACACGCTGCCACTGTTCACCACTTGATGACTTACTGGTTGTCATATTACAGCTCCTAGCATTGCAGTTTGCCTATTAGTGCAATACTCTATCCATATTATGGCATGTAAGATATCTATAACAGCTACTGTAGCACTTTTTCCTTTCATAACTGGCTTTGTGAAAACTGACCTGAATAACTGAAGTAGCAGCCAATGCGCGCAGTGGAATATTAGATTATTGGAATCATGTATAGGAAGTGAAGGCATATAGATCGTCTCGGGGCATACTTGAAGATGCAAATACTCTGCTTTAATAACTCATGTATGCTGTTTTTCCCCCCTGTGGTAAATTAAATCTCCTAGTAAAAAGTACTTAAAATATAGCCATCACCTCCTCCGCCTATATAAATTCAGAAGCCATGAATGCAGCAGTATTTTTTTTATCTTTGGCTTTAGTGCTAGACACACTTTTTCAATTAGTCTGGTGTTGGATGGGAGATGAGCTTACTTTTTCCTTTCAGTACCACTCGTTTTTGCATTCATGCATCCGATTACCTTTTAAATGGAGGAACATTGTGATAGTTTTGAATTGATTTGATAGTAAATTGATTGTATTTAATGTGTATATTGTTTAGGATGAGTTTGATACTTGCAGTAAAAATTAAATAGTGATTATCCGACAGCTCTGTGACATTATGTTTTGCACATATGTTTTGAAAAAGAACAATGAAAACTAGATTTCCTACAAAGTAAACATTAGATTTTATAGGGGTTATATATGTTAAATGTTAATTCCTGATTTACCCTCTCTTTCATTCATTCATTTGGTCTCAACATATTTTTCACAGCTGTACCTTTGCAAACACATGGGTATGTATTTCTTGTGCTTGGCACTAGAGCTCATCCGATAGATCTGCCGATTTTAGCTATTTGCTGACAAATGCCAGTACAGCTGATGAATGAACACCTAAAAAGAAAAATTAGGAGCTCATGTTGCTACTGTTGATGTTGTGTATTTTGCCCACCAGAGAGAACTTCCCTGCAACATGTGTTTGGAAAGCCATAAACATGACAACCAGGTGATCCGAACAGAGTCAGAGTAGCTGAGTAATCTATGACTTGTGGCAATAAAAATATTATCTTATTAAGGTCTCATAAAAATCTATTCATAACAACTGTTACGTGAGCTTAAAGATGGTAAAACACACAGAGTCTTTTGACCAACTGCAAATATCAAAAGGACGGGACTGATCAGGGAAATGCTGAAATTCAGAAACAGTGTTTTTCTTAGTAATCCATGCTGATCCAATTTTTTCTGCTAGTTAAAAGCCTTTTGTTGATGACTAACTTACCTTTGCTAACACTGTCATGCACTTATTACCTCACTAATGATCTCTGTTTCCATATGTCTCAGTGCCAGCTGGATAAAAAGCAGCCATCTGTGCTGCTGTGTCTCAGCAGGTTTAGGTCCTGGTCTGTTTGCATGTGCCTCCATCTCCACAGCCCCCACCACAGATGTTACTGTTTGTGTGGATAATGACAATAGATACTTCATGTGCTGTACTTAACCTTTCACAAAGAACCACTAGTCCTATCTCCTCTGCAACACTTGCTTTTATTTGGTGCATTGTGCTGAGACCTTAAGGCTACATGCGCACTGTGTTGGGTCACTTTTCTTGAAACGAGGCATGGGCTTGAAGCCAAGTAAAATAACAAATATCCTCCCCATATTTTAGCAGGAAAAAGAAATCACAGTAAAAAAAAAATTCTCATAATTTTTGCTGTTGACCTTAATTCCTAAATCTGCTTAGAAAAAGTGAATCATGTGGCAAATGCAAAAATTCCAGTATTGCTGCTGAAATGACACTTTTTCCAAATCTCAGCTATGCCAAGGGGGAAAAGATACTGACTGGCTTTTGTTAATGAGACCCGTCAGGCTTAATTTCACACACTGCACCAATTCAAACTATCCGTGGCTGGTCGGAGGAAGCAAGGGGGAGGAAATGCTTGTTCAGGCGAAGGCAAAGGTGTTGTACAAAGCAAACACAGACTGTCTCTTTCAAAACTTTCCACTCATAGGGATCTTCTTGTCTTTTTCCTGTGTGCATTTTACCTGGACAAGTTAGTGGCGCAGGATGGCATTAGCCCTCTCTTGATGCCTCCGCCTTCTCCAGCATCCATTAGTTTCTGCTGCTGTTAGTTTGTTTTGCACTTGGCAGTTGAGAGCTGGGATGGTGTTATGTTCAGTTTAATTGGATGATGTGGTATTCTCTTCCAAGCTCTAGATGCCAGCATCATTTCTTGGCCCGTGCCTTATCACCATCCTCAAAGCTACAGAAAGAGATTATTGCTCACATTGCAAAAACCGAAGGTCTCTGTCCCCCAAAAGCTAGAAAATGTTGAAAATGATAAAATTGATCAGAGATATAGTTTCTCTTTTCTTTCTCTAACTTTTACTTTCCTGATTTTTTTTCTTTTAATTTATTTATTTTCTGCACCAATATCTGTCACCTCAAAAATACTCCTGGATTTCACACAACACATGAAAACAGCTGTGAGTGCTTTCTAAACTGAAGCCAGATTTTTGGATTAGCATAGCCGTTCTCCAGAGGACACAGTTAGCAGGCAGAGAAACAGACAAAAGCATGGTTAAATCATTAGTGAAATAAGCTTGGCCCCCATTACCATCAGCCTAACACAGTCCAAAACCACCATGGGAAGAGAGAGGGAGAATTTCTTCACTCAAAGAAGCACAGTTTCTTTTTATTGATGGTAATTGGGAGCTGTTATCAAATCTGTCCCCCACTTCTCATTTCTCCCAGAGTTGAGCGCTGTAGAAGAAACAGGCGATTGTTCTTTGAAGAAAGTAGGACACATTTTTTCCAGGAGCTTCAGTTCTGTCTTGAGGCTGTTTCTGTCTCTTGGAGCTTCCTATATATTCAGCCTATACATGGAAATGCTTGTCCTCCAGAAAGACTAAAGCCTGGATAGGCAAGTTGTGCAAGAGTAACCATTTTTAATGTAATGTAATGTATATATACTTTATGTAAGCTTTTTTATATCTTCCTCCTTCTTTGTTAGTATTTTGCTGTATATACATTATTTGTCTCACACAATTGTATCACCAGAATATTTAGTATTTATTATTAATTACTGTTTCTTTTAATGGGGATGCCACAGAAAGAGTTTAACAGATGTATTGTGTATAACATCTAGCTGCTTTTGAAAGCAGTTGAAAAGGACATACAGTACCCTCTAGAAGCTTTGATGGCATCCCTCATTTCTTTACATTTCTCTGCCAATGATTCAGTCGTTTTTATAATTTTTTGAAAGTGGTCTTGAGCAATAGCACCTGACTGTTCAGTGTTTTGTCTACACATAACAGGCAACTTCACAAAGAACCAGTTTGTATCCTTTGTTACTACCAGCCTGTCACTAAAATAGATTAATTCCCATTCCTGCTGTTTAATCTATGAAAAATGTCAGAGAACATAGTTTGACAGGTATAACACAGCATTTTTATGCCAACAAGGTGCCAAAGATTTACTGAAACTATCGAAAACTTGGTATATCTCGGCATACTGTGCAGTGTTTTGTTTTTTTTAAACTTAGGAAACTGGACAAGTGGACAGTAGAAGAAGTGCCAGGCCTAAAAAAGCCAGCTGCTGTTCAATGCAGCCTCAGAAGTGGCTGTTGAAATGAAAGCTTTACTGACCTGGTTTCGAAGTTTCTTACTAGTTTTAGAATTTTGTAGCAGAGTAATAGGACAGGAGGGAAGAGGCTGCATGACTTGGCTTTGAATCCTCAAGGTTTTTGCAGCACCAAGGTAATCCAGTGATAGTTGCTATGTAGCAGTGGTAACATCTGATGATAGCTATTTCGGCAGATTCTTATATGGGTTAAAATAGCACTGAATTTACTTCCACAGTGTAACTTGGTTTAACACTGTAAATTGAACCTGTCAATCACAGAACTTGCAGTGTCACTGCTTTGAAAGCCACCAATCACATTAAGCCCTTCTTCCTTTGGACTCTGCCCTCCAAGCTACCAAAAGTCAGATTGAGTCGAGCAAGCAGAATTCATCTTTGAGATTAGAGCCGCCTGCGTGAGCGTGAATCTGCCACAGCACCCCCTCGAATGTGTGATGCGTCTTTGTGCTGAGCTGTGTTGAGTTGTACGCGTGCAGATTGTTGAATTTGAATACCTGCAGCTGTGAAATGAATTGCTCATTATTGTGTTTTGTCTTCTGCGCCTATTTCGACACAAATAAGACTCCATAGTTGTGCTACTGCAAATGAGTTCACCTGCTAGCCAGGGAGGGGCTGTGTGGCTGCCTGTCTGCCTCTCACTACTCGCCTTGCCACAAAATGCTGCAACTATTGAAGGCACTTTTAGCAAGCATGTGTAAGTGTGATGTTACAGTCTTGAAGCCAAAAGAATTTGCTGTGATCCCAACAGATTGCTGTCCACCGCCCCCCCGCCGCCCCCCCACTAGCACCCGAGGGATATCCAGCTCTCAGCACGATACTACCCTCACTGCTTCCTGGTGCCAACAAGCCTCTGTTTCACACGGTGGAGGTAGTGGAAGCAGGCGGAGCATTTTAGTCAGAGGGGGAAAGAAAGCCTTCATGAGCTCTCCACAGTTATCACCAGCCTGCCCCTGGCTAATAACTGTATCAGTTTTACACCAGTGTGGAGAGTGTGAGTGAGTATGAGAGAATATGTGCGTGTTGGTGTGGCAGTGTGGGTGAAACGGAGAAATCATCCAATGCGACGCTTGTTATTTATAGACCTACAGCAGATTTTTGTGTTAATAGAAATCAGCTGCAGTGTTACGCTTGTGTGCAACTGATTCAGGCTTTAATTTTTTGTGCATTTTTTGTAGAAGCACTATGTGAAATTTAAGTTTACATTTTTGTACCTTTTCAGTCTCAGCTGGCCCTTAGACATTGATTAAACAAAGATAAATATAAAAACATATTTAATTGTTGATGAGCACAAGTGAAAAGTCAAAGAGATGAACTTATTTTTCATTGTCCTCTATTGTTTTGCCTCCACTGGGATTATACAGAGAAATAGTATGAATCTCATATGGAACTTGCATACAAAATTCATACTGCTGAATTTTTCCATAAGCTAAGAAGAATTTTTCCAGTTCAGAATTCATGTGATCAGGTAGAAGTTCTGGAAGTACAACTATGTGAAAGCAGTCAATTAGTGATACAGAAGCAGCCGTATGTATATTAACAATGTTCAATGACCTCTTGAAGTTATTGCTATTAGTTTTAGATGGTTAGGGGCGTGTATCTTTTCTGTATTCTACTTGAAGCACATAACATGAACACATAATATTTAACAACATTAATTTATATATATTTGGCCCTAGTGCATTAGAGTAAAACAGTCTTCTATGTAAGCTTCATGTGCTGTATGTACATAGCAGCTTCCTGCTGGTCTGGCTGTTCTGACTCATTATTTGTTTTTTCACAGCTTTTATGATAATCAGCAGCTTTCTTGCACAATTAATTTTACTTCTGTTTAACAATTTCCAAATAGCTAATCATAGTCATATTTTTTTATGATTCCTTTTTTTATTTTAAAAGAAAAAAAACCCCTCAGCTTTATTTATTTACAATAGAATTTAGTGGATGTGAGTGGACGTGGGTGTATAATTGTGTGTGTGTGTGCGTGCCATTAAATGCATGTGTTCTTTTTGTTTGTATTGTGCACTCCCACACATCTGGCTATGTCTGCTCTGCCACTCCACTGGTGTTTGTCTGGAGGCCAGCGGGTTGGTCTCCCAAGGGGACCTGCAGTGGCTCTTTCCCAGGCCAGACTGCAGCTACTCTCCCAGAGCTTGCACAATACCAAACACTGCACTGGAATGTTGTTGGCTTCATTTTTTTCTTCTCCCCTTTTGTTTTTTGTCTCCTTTTCTGTGTTTTTGCCTTGTGCTTTTGCTTTTCTCTCCTAAATTTATTCTGTTTGTTTCAGTTTTCTACAGATTTCAATTGACTAATATTCCAGTGTAATTAATGCACTGATTTACAATTTTCATTGTCAGTGTTTTGACTTTTTCCCATAGGAACAAAAAAAAAAATACAAAAATATAATTAGTAGTTATGAATTAAAAACATGAAAATAGTTATACAAGAATCAGAAAAAATTGTGCTTTATTTGGGGGGAACACTCAAACGTTTGTTATAGGAAAGCAACCTGCTGACATTGACAGCTAACTTGGAATACTTTAGTCCTGTCACCAGTGGCTATATTGAAGGTAAACAACAGCAACTGAGACTTGAGACAGTTGGAACTGCTAAGAGATAATGACTGAGCCTTGCTACTTGCTGTGAGGACTTTGTTTTGACACTGTCATTTCGTTTTGCATCAACTGTTCCTAGTCAAATCTGTCACTAAGTAAGCGATGGGAGGTGAGCTCATAATGAGGTGAACTTGTCACACTGCTCATATCTATTTGTCAGCGCCTACCACTAAAGGGCTCATGTGGCCCATGTTTACTGTCTGGTGAAGACTTTAGCCTTGAAGAAACTCCTGAGTAAATTTTCGAATAAAATGTGTGCTCACGTTGCAAGTAAATCATGTTCTTAGAGATTGAGTTTTCACAATTAATGATTTGAAAATGCAGTTCTTGTTGCAGTTTTTCTCCTGCTTGCATTATGTTTATTATTTCAAAGAACACATGAAAATACCTGATTGTGTCCTACCATTTATTTAAAGCTCAGATACATCTCTGAAACATGGACACAACTGTCTGTTTTTCCAGCATAAAACAAAAAAACAACAACAAAATCCCAGTGGAAGCTTGAATTGTTGCCGATGCCACAACTCATTAGACTAGAGGCATGGCACTGTCGCAGTCAAGTCTAGGATCACACACAGACTGTTTCTAAAAGCTGAATGTAAAGCCAATGTTTGAATCAAAGTGTGGAGGGCTAAGGTATCAAAACTAACACGCTAACCACTCACAGATAGTTGCTAATAAGAGATTGTGGATGAAATAATACTAGTACACTAAATCCACAGCTTTGCTACTTCATGGATGAGCTCGTAAATCGTCAGCCGTCACTCAAAGTAGCCACGCCCCTAATTTTAGGTCTTAACAGTAACCAGGTGGATGAGTTGTGGCTTTGAATGAGTTGTTATGGAGTTATTATTGGCTGTAAAGACCAAAACAGTTTTCTGTACAAGGCAGTAAACATGTTATTTTACATTGTTGAAGTTGGTCATTCAGCTTCAAGTGGCCATTAGAGAAACTGGAATTTCTTTTTTTTTTTTTTACATTTTTATTATTATCATCCTCCCCACACACACATACACATCCCTGGAGGTTACAGCTTCTGGATCAGTATCTGTGTTATTTATACACATTGTTATTGTCACTCTTTCAAAGCTGTGCGAGTGCCTCACCAACTCGACTTGTCTTCATGCGAGCAGGCCAGCTGCAGCAGACAGTTTCACACAAACACAGAGTAGCAGCTGCAAAACTCAGAGAGAGTGAGCCGTCTGGCCGCTTAGTACATTACAAGTGGACTCAGTCCATTACACCCAGTCCATCTTGAGTTACAGCCACATGAATGGGGACTTGATGCATCGTGAATCCCATAAAGGAGATGCACAGTAAAAGCCATTCATTTCCCTTTAAACATTAATCATTGCACCGTACACAATATTTTTGTGTAGAGTTCAGTACGGTTGTTTGTCAGCCAGTGAGTCTTAGTGTTTTGCCTGTTTAAGTGTTTTTGCAGTTGACACATGTAAAAACAGGGTTTTCATATATTCAACAACGATTTAATGCTGTTAGACGTAAATCGTCTGTTTTTTGCGTCTTCCTGCTTGTGATCTTTTCCATGTTGCTGTTTCGTTCTCTCTCTTATGCGAGGGTTGGATGAAAGGCAATATCAGCCTTTTTTCATGCAAGGTTTTTTTTTTTTTTTAATGTTTTATGTTATGATTTATGTTAACACTTCCATTGTCTGCAGTTAGCTAGAATAATGTTATTTCTTGACTGTCAAATTTATATTTACATTCATTAATGTTCATCTTCAATGCTGCAGTAAATCATAAAGGATGAAAGGCAGTCACGGGATGTTAAATTTGCTGGTATTCCGGATCAGTTGTGATAAAGCTGCGGTTGAAATTATGTGGATAAACTGAGGCCTGTGCTTCCTCTCTGCTCCTTTCTGTTGTCTGGCTTCCTTGGTGGTCTGCATATTGTTGGCTCTGTAACTTGTTTGGATTGTGAAAGTGACTATTGAACATTCTGTAGGTTACATACCATGTCTCTCAGTACTGCTCATTTGTTGGAACATAACTCTTATAGTTAAGCCTGTAATTGAGCTTTGTTTTTACTTAGCTGTGTCTGAGTTGTATTTCCTTAGTGGCTGTTTTCTCCCTGTTGCCTGCTCTGCAGGTCATGTCAACATAAGTTGAATGATTTATCTCTTACTGGTGTGTAACCAAATTAGTGCACTTAAGACACATAAATCTTTTTAGCTAATAAATCCTAAACTGGTTGCTTTTAATGTTCGGCTATTCATCCTTTTATGTGAAACTTGTGTCTTTTTAATGGGATTCACCAGTTGCTGTGAAAATCCATCTTTTTGTTCGACCTGCCTTCTTGGAGTCAGTACTTGTGAACATAAACATCCCTCATAAAGACACTGTAAGATCCAGCTAGTGATATTGCTGATGCTTCTTTGGAACTCCTCCATTTCCAATGAGATCATTAATGTTTATTTCAGCTCATTAATGCCAGAGGAGATGTAATAGGGACTGAAGCTGATTTTTAAGTTAACAAAGAGAGGTGAAAAATTGCATCTCAGTTGTGCAGTAAAATGAATGGTTGACTGTACTTAGGACACAAGTTCAATTGGGCAGCTAGTGAGAGGCATGCTTCCTGGAAAAACTCCTTAAAACTGGAGATACGGACTGTGAAGTCATTTTGGCAGCATTGCTGAAAACGAGCTGAAATTTGGTCAGAACTAGGGAGCGAGTCAGCCATAACTTGGAGTGGACTTGCTTGAGAAATTGAAACAAGGCTGCCGTGTACCAACACTTGTGTGCGCGCTCATCTACATCTACAGGACACGGCTTAAACCACTGTTGCCACAGAAGTAACATGAGTCCATATTAGTGGGCCTGCAATGTAATTATTTTTGTTCCATTTTTTTTAACCAAAGATAATTGTAGAGAAACTTGTTACATAGCAGTAGGACCCTTGACTAAGTGAATAAATTAGTCTTGGATACTACTGTTATTTAAGGAGTCAGTACTTAGAAAACTCTGAGAAATGCTTGAAGGGCATCACTTTAAATCCCTGGATGAGCAGAGAAAATCTGTGGAAAGGAGGCAATAAGTGAAGCCCGAACTTCATTTGCTGCTCTTTGAAAGCACTTCATCAATGTGCTGAAACTGCTGCTCAGAACCATTACTTTCACTATCTGTACACCAAACGGACATGTTTAATATAGCTTATGACACGCTGTCAAAATTATTTATACAAGAACCAACCAATAAAGTTTCCGATTTGCAGGACTGTAGGACTGAATATGTCAGTTTATATGTTAGCTGCCTAATAATAGCAGATTTCAGTACAATACAGCAAAACACTTTAGGCAGGTTAGCTTTACACTGGTTGAAGCAAAGACTGAAACAAAGAGAATGGATGTGTACGCTTGTCAGAGAGAAAAAATAATGTTGGTGCAGCTCCAACAGTCTAGCAGTTGCCAGGCTAGTGCAATTAAAGCATCATGAAAAACCAACTTGTTTTGAACTCATAAACTTAAAAACTTCAACATCTGGCAAAAGGCAGCCGAAGAGCCAACTACTAATGTTGGAGAAGTGATTATCCGTCCAGTAGAGTTCCAGGGACTCATCTCCGATGGATCTCAAAGAAAAAGAAGATCAATATAAAGTGTTGATCCATCAAGTTCTGCTTCAGTGATCCTTAGTGATGACTCCTTAAGTCCCTAGAGCTCTAAGGGAGTGATAAAACACCCTTCCTCCAAAAGAAATATTCTTTTATTTGATCATTTATGTTGTGAGAGTGGTGTCTAACATGGTGGCCTAAAATTTCCCATAGACATGCAGTTGTGTTTTGGCTGATCATTTCCTCAAAACATAACGTATGATGTCATTTTCATCGTCATTTCTTATCAAAACATTCAGTGACTCTGTGCCCTGTGAATGAACAAACCACTCCCAAACACAGCAAAACTGAGTCACCTGATTCCCACAAGTTCCACATTTTTTCTTTCATTTGTCAGCCATCTCTGACCTCAAGAAATAAGTCATATTATAAAGCTTTTTGTCCTTGCAGCTGGCTGGTTGATGGGCCCTCGAAAACATGAAGCCTGGTAAAAAGTGACATTGGCTAACTGCAGCATCACTAACAGTAATGCTCTGTGTGCTTCGTGGCCTATTTTCCTTCCCTCCAAAATAACATCTTGAAAGCTTTTGATGTTGCACTCAAAGAATATATGACAGTGGTTTTCTTCTCTAATGAACTTGTGGTAGAAGACGACGACTTTTTCTCGGCTTAACAAACAACAGCGTGCCCTGCTTTCTCACACTTTCTGGCATCGAGCTCTGCAGTTCCATCCCTATTTCATATCTATTCTGCTCTTGTCTATCCCACTGCTACGGCTGTCTTATCATTCAAGCCCTCTGCCATAAAGCAGCAGAAAATCCCATATCCCATCTCCTCATGGCTTCAGCTTTCAGCCTTGGTTATTCTGCTATTATGTACCAGGCTCAGCGAGCTTCCACTCCCTCTCAATAAACGTGCTCTGGGTGGGAAATGAGCTCCTGTCCTCAGTATTCTGATTTTTCTCAAGGGAAAAACATTGCCTCTCTTTGGAGAGGTAAGTGTAGCAGAATCTGATTTAGAAATTTAACACGAGTTTCCTGCTTGTGGTTCTGGTGCCTTGCTTCTCTACATCTCAAGCGCTCATCTCCCATTCATTGGTCACGGTTTCACATCTTTGACTGGTTTGTCTGTTTTTTAACAGTCTCACTACTATGCTGTGGCTCTCTGTGTCTCCATATCCCCCAAATTAAGCCTTTTTTGACTCAACAGATTGCCCTATATGTACATGATATTCTTTAAATGTGTGAAGACTTTTCATGTGAACGATATAACAATATGAGGTAGATCTTTACATTTGTGTTGGTGGTAAGTTCTTGTGTCTTGTTTACAGTCATATTGTTTCTTACCTGGAAGTTAAAAATTCTCCTGCTATGTGTTTATTTGATTGATGCAGTGTCAGCATTAATGCAGACATCTCATCCACTCTTGTGATGAAGAAAGAACCAAGCTGAAAGGCATGAAAAACTTGATTTGCCAATGCATCTATGTACCAGCAGAGATCTGGGTAATGACTGAGACATCAAGGGCACAAATACAAGGGACTGAAATGAGTTTACTCCATAACGTGGCTAGGCTCTGCCTTAGAGATAGGGTGAGGAGCTTGAATGTCTAAAAGGATATCGGAGTAGAGCTGCTGCTCGGTGTTGAAAGGTCTCAGTCGTCCAACTGGAAGGAGACCCCAGGGTACACCCAGAACTCACTGGAGAGATTATATATCTTGTCTGGCCTTCGAATGCCTCAGGATCCCCCAGGAGAAAGTAGAAAGTGTTACTGGGTAGAAAGATGTGTGGAATGCCTTGCTCAGCCTTTGAATGGATGGATTCTGTTTCTGTTTTTATAAATCATCTACCCTTAGTTTGATATTTGGTCGTCAGCCCAGGTATGAACATACGTCGGAATTCCTCAAACCTCTGTTTGAGGAGTAAAAAGCAACAGCATTATTGCCTCCAGTACAGGATGATGTAATGATGTGTTATCAAAAGCATATATTGAATAAGCAGTGAAGAAAATGACAAGAAATACATTTTAAATTGAGGCAAAAGAAAATGGATTCTCTACATTCTCTACCCACAAGTGTTTTTGTTAAAAGACCTCTGGCAGTATTTTATCTTGTCATGAATCAAACAAATCACTGATTCTAACCAGAGCCCAGAGCCTGTGTACTTTTGCCTACAAACTGCATTCAAACTTGCTGATATATCATTGGTTATATTTCAGTTCAACATAAATGTTATCAAACTAAACTGTTCTTCTAACAAACAGTAGGTTTTCTATCTTAGTGTCTCACATTCAGACAGACAGAATTGTTGCATCCTGATCTCTTCAGCTAGCCCAGCCACACAACTAGACACCAGTGCCTACCTGAGTCAGTCTCAAGCAGGTGGTAACAGGAAGAGCGATGAGGTTGGGCCGGTTGGGCTCCGCTCTGGTTTAGATGTACTGGTTGCTAAACACATAGTGACATCCTTGCAGGCTGCCTCCGACAGGTCCCACATGCTTTATCTTCTTTAGAATGAGTATATCTCTGGTGCGTCAGTTCACTCAGCTGTGACTGATGGAGGGCAATGATGAGGAAGCCTCAGGTGTATTGGGTGAATAAAAAAAAAAGTACGGGGAGATGTGGTGAGATAGGAGTTTAAAAAATGGGCTTTCAAGTGTAAGAAGTAGGAGTCCCAGAGAGAGGTTTTCGTTCTAATCAATTTCATCTTTTTGCTAACATCTGTGTTGGTTTGCTGCATATTTAACTGACTCCTTGAACTATTGCTTTTTTGTTTTTGTTTTTTTAAAAGGCCGCACATTGAGATGAATGTTTTAGGCATTCCTAGAGTAGATTTCAGTAAATAAAGTTCTATCCCACCAGACCCTCTCGAGAAGTTATTCTTATCCCAGTACAAATCTGGGTCTCACTTGGCAGTCCCACGGGGGCTTGTGACTTGGTGGTAGTGGCACCAAGCAGCAGGTGCTGTGTGATATCTCGCCTGGCACAAAACCAGACAGTGTTTGCTGCTATCAAATGAGGAGCAGATGGTCACAGATCATCGGTCAGCACTGCATCTCATATGAACGACTACCTTGCACTGATTTGATTGGGGGAAAAAATGTAAAAAATGAAGGGTAAAGCAGAAACCTGCCCTCAGTCCTCATCTTATTTGACTGTCTTTGTTTTTAATGAGACAAAGCTTTGTTGGTTTGTGTGATGTTTATCATCGGTATGAGTAGTTTGTTGTTTTCAGATTTTTGTCATTGAGAGAAAGCCACAAGTGGCACCACCAAAGTTTCTACATTTTTGTGGGAATATGGGATTGAATTATGCATTTAGGCGCGTGTGTGTGTGTGTGTGTGTGTGTGTGTGTGTGTGTGTGTGTGTGTGTGTGTGTGTGTGTGTGTGTGTGTGTGTGTGCGCGCGTGCGTGTATGCGTGTGTGTGTGTGTGTGTGTGTGCTTTTTGTCTTGTGAATGCTCATTATGACAGCAGCCACGGTTGTCTTCATAGAGCTGTCAGATTTCGATATACTGTCTTGCGGCCTACTCGCTGACAGGAATCACTGACAGCACAAGTCCCTTTGAGATGAAGTCAACTTTATATGGTGGACAAAATAATAACAATTAAAAGAAACACACACGAGTCTTAATTAGGCTAAGATTTGGATTGTGTACCACAAAAAACTTAACAAAAAGCCCCACAATGCATTTCCTTATGTAGCTTTTACATTTTCTGACAGGCTGTATAAAAAACATTTCTTTTATAAAGAAACTAAAATTGCTGTGACGCTGGATCATATTTGCTTACATTGTTTGGCAGCTGTCCCTCTACTCCTTTTTGATTGTTTGTGGGGGTGTTTGTGAATCCCTGTCTTATCCTTCAGAGTGTGTGTAGGTGAGCTGATGCAAGTGAATCCTTGTTCATCCTAGTTGCTTCTGCATTGGACCATTTTTGTTGTTGTTTTTGTTTTGTTTTTCCAGAAATCCAGCTGACTTCTACATTGTGTGTTGTCATCAGATCTGCATAGTGTAGAGTAAGCTGTGGAAATTTTAAATCTTCATTGTTGTGAACTAATACTCTTAAATATCATTTGTTTGTTTGCCATTATTTTCACTGGACAATAGGCTTGATAATTAGGCTTTTGTTTGTTGTTTATATGTTGCTCTTAGCCATGATTCACTTTGTGCAACCTTTTATTTTTGAGCAAGAAGAATAGGGGAGTCGCATCATGTTACAGTACTGTGAAAAAAGTCTTGAGTCTCCCCTGTTTCTTTATATTTTGTTGGCTGCAGGAATTTAATGAGTCGTTTGCAAACATATTTATTGTTGAGTTTGTACAATTCTAATGACCTTGAAAGTCAATATTTGGGATGACCACCTTTAGTATTCAACACAGCGTGAGAACTCTCTCAGGCAAGATTTCTTACCATTTCTTTCATCTTCAGGAATCTCCAGGCTTCTTGAAGGACATTTAAAGCTTTTCTTTGGATGTTGGCTGCCTTTCGTTCCACTCAGGATGATTCCACACTACCTGAATAACGTTGAGGTCCGGGTTCTGGAGAGGCCAATCCGTGACTGGTAGTGTTTCATTGTGTGTTGGAGGCAGTCTTGTGTTTTTTTGCATTGGCAGTGTGGTTGAGATCACTTTACCAGACACTTTGCAGATGGTATTGCATGGTGGGTCCAAATCAGACTGTGTTTTTCTGTCTTCATAATTCTATCAGTTTTGCTGAGATCCCCAACACCACTGGCTGAAATACACCCCTAAGCCGTGACACATCCTGTTTTACTGATGATTGTAGATACTCACTATTGCAGCTCTCTCCTGTCCCTGTGTTAACAACAATTTGAACCAGAAATTTCTAGTTTGGATTTGTCACTCCGTAAAACCTGTCACCACTGATTTTCAGTCCTGTTTATATGTAAATTGGGATACCTCGTTTTTCCCTTCTTTAAGAATGGCTCCTTGACAGCCACCCTTCCATGGGGACAATTTTTGATGAGCTTCAGAAGACAGTGGATTCATCTGCAGAGCCAGATGCATCTCTCAGTCAGAAAATTGTTAGGCACAAGGACTGGACTGAAAGTGAGTGAAAAAGCAGCCAATGTCCAAACAAAAACTTTGAAAGTCTTTCAGAAAGACCACTTTAAAACAATGACCCAAAAATCAAAATGTAAAGAAATCAGGGGTAGCTCAACATGTTTTTTGTTGTTGTTGTTGTTGTTGTTGTTGTTTACAGTACTGTATGTTCACGTTTCTCCTAAACCACCGATGTCAGTCAATATTGAAAATAATCATTAGTCCCTCAGTAAATCACTCAGTGTGGAACTGATCTATAGATTGCAATAGTTTTGGTTGAAAATAAAACACATGTAAATAAAAAGGCTCATAGTTGGACAGGACTGCTTGTTTCTGGCTCTTGAGTTTGACACACATAGGTTCAAAAGCTCATTGCAGCTCTTTAGCAAGTTGGTGGCCTTCCCAGTTGAAGCAATTTGGTGTTCAACATCTGGTTCCGGACATGTGGACAGGTGGAGTCGAAAGTCAAAACATGTTATGTAATCACAGATGTAGTTTACCAAGTGAATGCATAATCCATTTTGTCACAGATTTGGTGTTCACATGCAAGTCATGGTATGTTGTTGGTGTTCACAGTAAAGTGTAAAGGTGTCTTTGTTGGCAATGGGTTGGATGGTGTAATTGCGTGTGGGACACCTTGTAGCTCTGGTGTTTGGTGGTGTTGGTTTGCATAAGTCTCACAGCTTCTGCTTGAAGTGCTGTTTGAAATAAAGCGGGGCAGGAGAGAGACAGATTTGCATATCTCAGAAGACAAAGCAACAGTGGGGAAAAAAGAAAGCCTTCAGTAAACGGCCTGAATAAGAAGAGAGTGGGTAGGGAGAAAGAGTGGGAAATTTTTGAGCCACAGGGAAAAAGACAAAACAACAAAGAAAAAAAACTTTGCGAGGGAAAAGAATAGAGGAGGAAGAAATGCAGATGAGACAGAAGAGCTTTTGGAAATGAGTGGAGAGGAGACTTTGGGGCAGCTGCTCGTACACAACAAACATTATAATTCTTATGAGATGCAACATAATTATAAGATAATTATAAGACACAAAGAGCATTATCTGAGTTTGATTTGGGGATTTGGCTCAAACACATATTTCCCCATGTAATTATGTAATAATCTATTCTTTATTTACATGTAACACAACCTCAAATCCTTTCCAGAAAATTTGGGACACTGTGTGAAATGTAGATAAAAAGTGAATTCATATATTTTTGCTAAAACAATAAAAACAACCAGTTTCAACATGTGATGTTGCATCTGTGCCATTTAGAAGTGGAAATAAGATTTAAGTGATTTCCAAATCATTGCAATCTAAGCTGATGTGCAGTTCACAGTGAATTCTAAATTCTTTGAAAAGGTGACCCGAGTGCGCTTCTGAGTTTCATTGGAAGTGGCTGGCAACTAGTAGATTACAGTCATAGCAATAGTGACTGCAATATGTGGTGCCAACAGATAATTTGTGAACAGCAGGCTGACACATGTAAGTGACCGTTTCCAAAACAAAATAACAGTCGTACAGCTGACAAAGTTTTCTGCTGAGCTGAGACAGCACATAACACCCGGCGTTAGCTTGTTCCCACCCACACCGTGCTCCAATTCCAGTTTGAGTTGCTGGGTTAAAATTCCTAATGAAATGCTTGGTTCTGTTTGATAACTATGCTAATGAAAATAGTCATGAAGCCATCCTATAGATTAGCCAGATTTCCTTCATTCATTGCTACTTCATTAAATGGCAACATTTTCGTAATGCTGTAACCTAATTTCGAACAAGCAGTGAGGGATGTCCCGTGTCCTCGTGACAATTTGTTAGAGATAGAAGATGTCTCAACTTTATGTTGATTATGCACTTATCTTTCTAGGCACAAAAAAATCAAATTTTCTAGGATGCCATTACAATTTTGATGAAGAGCATTTCATTACCTGTATTATCTGTCTTTACTGACATAAAGGGATCCGTTTAAATTGTCACTAATGCCTTGGCCTCATCAAATATACATGAAAGGAAAGTCGGTGATAAACAAAAACACAAGATGGGGGAGAATAAATGAGTAGACAGCAGTAGACTGTAGATAAATTATGCGTTTATTAATCAGTATTTATGTTTGGTAGAAAAGGTGGTTATTTCCTATATTCTGGATAAATGGAAAAGCAGCTTCTAAGAAAGAGAAAATACGACTGTCCACACTAATGGAAATGCTGCAGATTCAGATAGTAGAAACGCACAAAGATGAGATCAATAAAGCAATGTCTATGATAAAATAATCCCAAACAAAGCGAGGGGGAAAAGCATTCCTGTGTTAGTGAGCAAAATGTCTGTTTATCATTGTTTTTATTAGTATTGGATCCAATTTGCTGTATTGTTATTCATCACATTTCCGCTGTGTTGCATAATATTTGTTACATAATGAAAGCAACACAAAAATAGATGTCTATAATTTGGCTGATGGCCATAAGTAGGAACACTTTTATTGCAAAAAAAAGGAGAACTGCATTTAGGATCATGTTAATGTTGAAACAAAGTCGATTGCATAAGCCAGAGGGATTTCTTGTGTCACGATGGTTTTCTCTTTCTTTCTGCATCAAGTCGGATGTATTATAGTTTAATGACTGTGTCCCTCACGTTGAGCTGTGTGAGCTGCTTTTCGTGGTTTACGAAAAGATTAATTGGTATAAGAGAAGTCATCCGGTGCTTCATTTGTCCTGGGTTGTCCTAGATTGTCCTGGTATCTACATATTCTATTAGTTCATCCCCTATTCTCAAATATCTGCAAAGACTTGTTAATACTTATTATGTATTCTTGATGTTATCTGTCCAGTCTTTCTTTTTTGGGGGCAATCGTGGCTCAAGAGTTGGGAGTTCGCCTTGTAATTGGAAGGTTGCTGGTTCGAGCCCCAGCTTGGACAGTCTCGGTCGTTGTGTCCTTGGGCAAGACACTTCACCCGTTGCCTACTGGTGGTGGTCAGAGTCCGGTGGCGCCAGTGTCCGGCAGCCTCGCCTCTGTCAGTGCACACCAGGGTGGCTGTGGCTACGATGTAGCTTGCCATCACCAGTGTGTGAATGTGTGTGTGAATGGGTGGATGACTGGATGTGTAAAGCACTTTGGGGTCCCTAGGGACTAGAAAAGCGCTATACAAATACAGGCCATTTACCATTTACTATTTTTTTTTCCCAGTGTTAATTCTAAAAGCAAATTTTAAATTTTAAATTTGACTAAAATGTCATTTAGTTTTGGCATCTAGGTTCTTTTGGTTTTAGTCAACTAAACATTGTAGAATATAAGATTGTTGTCGGCCAAACCTAAAGTTGATTCGGTTGACTAAAATATAACTTGTAAAAATGTTCTCCTGTTTTTACTGGAGAACGTTGCTCTAATGGGTTTAAAAATTATTTTCCCTTGACTCTTCTTTTCTTCCTAAGTGTTAACATGTTACGTATTCATGAGAAACAAGTGTGGGAGCTAGCTGTACTGTTCCCCGAGGGCTGCTGAAATGTGTTCCTCCAACATTACTAAACAAGGAGATTAATTCTGATTGGATCAAACTCTTCCCGCCTTTCTACAAAACTTATTCAGTTCTGATTGGATCTCATCTCTCTAGAATATTTTCATCTTGTTTTTATTCGTTGATGAAGGAGTCAATACTTTTCATTATAATTTTTGTCCTTGTGCATCAGCTTTTATTTATGATGAAAATGAGCAAACGGTTTAGAGAAATGCTTCTTTCCAAGCAGTTTGATTTATTATTGCAGATGCTCTGATCATTAAATGTAAATAATCTGTGATTGTTAGTGTTACATTTATAGTAAATTTTTAGGGTTTTGACCAAAAGTGTTGCAGTGTGCTGCAGTCATGCAAGAACAGGTGGTGGGAGGTCTTGTAAGTTACATCATGGATCTAGTTTTGCTCAGAAAAAATCTATAATATACAAATATGTTTTACTTGTTGCTGGGTGCAGTGTCATATTAGCTCCCACTGTGACAGGATTTGAAAATAAAATCAAACAGCAGCAGAATTTTAATGAGGGAGAAGAGAAAAGTAAAATATGTTGTCACGTCCATCACGGGTGGTTTCTACTGGTGGATTTGTGGATGTGACACATTAAATATCTGATATTTCCCAATTCTCTCAAGTGTGATCAGAATTATGGCAACAATGAAAAGTGAAGTATCTTATTAGAAAGCACCCTGATAGCTGCTGCTCATAATTTCACCAAACTGATTTGGAGTCAATAAACACAATAAGGAGTCTTTTTTTCCTGATTTCCACAGAAAACTGCTCGCTTCCTCCCCTCCATCTGCTGTCTGTCAGGGAAGAAATAATGCACTTACAAAGTCTGCCAGGTCTACATCTTAGCTGCATTTTTTTAGTGTGCAAAGCATTGTTGAAAAAAGTGAGATCCTTAAGTCTCAGGATCTCGTGGATGTTCATGGAGCAATGACCCACAGTTTGCGCTGGAGCAGTTTGCAGCCAGTTGTAAAGCAGCTAGGATGAGAAGTGGCACCTCTGAGTCTGAGGCCATGGTTCTGAGTCTGAAAAGTGGCATGCTAAATCAGGGTTGGGAATGAGTTGCTGGAGGATCTCAAGTGCCTCAGGGTTTTGTTCACAAGTGAGGGAAGAAGGGAGTGGAAGAGTGGCAGGCGGATTGGTGCAGTATCTGCAGTATTGCGGATGCTGTACTGGTCTAAGTATGAAAGTGAAGCTGTTGATTTACTGATCGATCTACATTCCCACCCTCATGTATGGCAACAACCTGTGGGTACTGAATGCCAGTGGCATGAATAACCTTCCTGTGTGGGGTGTTTGGGCTCTCCTGTAAAGATAAGGCGGGCGTCCTTTCGATTTTTAAAAGCACATGTGAAAAAGCAAAGTCCTAATAATGTTGTCCTGTAAGGGTCAGAATTGGACAAAACAATGATACGTGCCGTCACTGTAAACGAGCAGAAATACCGTTAAGGTCCTTTCACAGACACACTGGGCTTTCTTGGGCTTTAGAAAGTTACTTTTTGAAAGTCTGCCACAGTGCCTACGTGTCACACTGTGACAGCTTTGGAATAATATTGTGTGAATTACAGCCACTGTTTCCTGTGTGGATGCAGCCTGTTCGGTGTAACAGGATAAATCTTCTCCCGCCCAATGTGACTCGGTCAGCAGAGTTTGATTCAGGAGTTCCTCTTTTATTGTGTCTGGCCCTGGGCGGGGTGTTGTCATTGTAACATCCTTCCGTACGGGACCTGACGTCCATGATTCACCTAACCCTGCTGATATCAGCTCTGCTATGAGTCATCCACAGCTTTATTTGGTTAACTGCTAAGTTCAGTCATAAAAGTGCAAAATACTCAAAGATTTAATTAGGTAAATATTAATTTGCTAATGCTTTTGTGATAAACTGTCAGAAGAGAAGAAAAACCAAGGTTCTCTTAACATTGTTCTGTTAATATTGCATTTTAAGTTTCACAGGTGGTCATTGTAGAATGTCTGCATGATTGTTATTTGGTTGCCTTAAAAAAACATTCTGAAAATCTGTGTTTGGATGTCTTTTTACCTATAAAGCATATTCACTTGTGAGACCAGCCCAAGTGTTTTAAAATAGTCCATTGGTGGACCCTATATGTCAAGCAAAGCTGAATAAGCTCTTAAATCCCAGCCAAAGACATAATATTGGTTTAGAAAACAACACTTAAATTTATTGCTTTTTATTGCTTTTTTTTTATGCACCTTCTTTTGTAGTTAACTGTTTTATTGTATTTTATTTTATTTTTTCCTTGAAACTAATCTGTTGATGGCAGGCTAGTTTTAGAAATGGTGCATAAACTGCATAAACAGATTATGTAACCTACCATTCCTGTGTAATATTTAAACATGGACTGAGCTTGAATTTAATTGGCTATTTGAGTTACACTTCACTTATTATCCATGGATTTGATGTTAATGTGGTATTTCAGAGCTTGTTATAATTGGCTGTGAGAAGCTGGACTGGTCAATCAGGATAAAGCACATCTAAATGCTAATGGCTTTTTCTTTGTCTTTCTTCCTCCATTAGATTCATGATTTGCATTGAAGTGTGGCTTAACCGGATATAACAAGGGTTCCAGAAAAATGTTTAGTCCCATCTTTCCTTCTTTGAATGTATTTAGTAAACAACTAGGGTAGGGCCTTTATCACTCTGCTACTTTTTGTTAGCATTGTATAATTACAGAAGTACATAAATATGACCGGATAATTGGACTTGTGCTGATAACCAGAGTTTTAAATGTCAGCCTTTGTCATTTTACAGATTGAATGGTGTGGATTTTTCACCACTGATCTTTTTTTTTTTTAAGTGGGTTGTTTTTTTTAATAGGTGCCATTGTTTTTAGAGTTTATTTTACTTAAAACAGTAACTGTGTGGTTCAGTGCCAGTTTTCAGGTCTTTGGTTGTTTGCATTCAGTCCAGCATGAAGAGAATATTAAATGACCCAATTTCAACAGGTGATTTAATATTGAACAGACAGAGGTGTCTTATTGAATGCTTATTTTGAAAATAAGTTTCAGTCACACCCCAAAGGCTGTGAACTGTGTATGTTCTTGGGTTTCTTGTATATTTTTATTTTTACTTGGTTTTGCCTTGAGGCTTTACTCTTTGATATTTTGTGGATTTCAGTCTAATTTCCAGCAGTGAAACATCAAATATTGACAGTTAAGAGGAAATCAGAATCATCAGAATCAGAATCAGAATACTTTATTGATCCCTGGGGGAAATTATTTTTTGTTACAGTGCTCCATTTTAAACCAACATTAAGACAAGACAGACAATACGCTAACTAAGAATAGTACAATATATACATATATATACATACATACATACATAAGTCACTTATAAATAAATATTTGGAAAAGAAACATGTGTAGTTGTAGCAGCAAACAGTGTGTTAAGTGGATGCGTTGTACAGGGAGATGGCCACAGGCAGGAATGATTTCCTGTGTCGTTCAGTGGTGCTTTTCGGTAATCTCAGTCTCTCACTGAACGAGCTCCTGTGACTGACCAACATGTCATGGAGTGGGTGGGAGGTGTTATCCAACATTGTCTTTATCTTGGACAGCATCCGCCTCTCCGACACCACCTTGAGGGAGTCCAGCTCCATCCCCACAACATTGCTGGCCTTACGGATCAGTTTATTAAGTCTGTTGGCATCTGCGACCCTCAGCCTGCTCCCCCAGCATGCAACAGCATAGAGGATCGCACTGGCCACCACAGACTCATAGAAAACCCTCAGCATTTTCTGGCAGATGTTGAAGGACCTCAGTCGCCTCAAAAAATAGAGACGACTCTGGCCCTTCCTGTAAAGTGCTGTGGTGTTTTTAGCCCAGTCCAGTTTATTGTCAATGTGTACTCCAAGGTATTTATAGTCCTCCACAATGTCAACACTGACCCCCTGGATTGAAACAGGGGTCAAGTGTTTCCTGGTCTTCCTAAAGTCCACGATCAGTTCCTTGGTCTTTGCCACGTTGAGCTGCAGATGATTCTGCTCACACCACGTGACAAAGGAGTCGACCACAGCCCGGTACTCTGTCTCATCATCCCTGCTGATGCATCCAACCACCGCAGAGTCATCAGAAAACTTCTGAAGATGGCAGGTCTCTGTGCAGTGGCTGAAGTCTGTGGTGTAGAGGGTGAAGAGGAAGGGGGAGAGGACAGTCCCCTGTGGTCACTCACTGGCCTGATAACACATTTTCCATAGCCATCAGTCATCCCTCATTGTCATCAAATTTTATGTGAATATGTATCGGAAGAAGCCCTGCACATAGTAAAGTGGTTAGAACTGTTCCCTCACAGCAAAAAGGTCCTGGTAAAGTCCAGTCTGGGGCTTTTCTGTGTGGAGTTTGCATGTTTTCCCCGTTTTTCCTGCTTGGGTTCTTTCTGCACGCTCGGACTTCATCCCACAGTCCAGAAACATGCATGAGGTTCAGTTAGTTGGTAAACCTAAATTGTGAATAGGTGTGAATGTGAGAGTGAATGGTTGTCTGTCTCTTGTGTTGGCCCCATGACAGATAGGCAACCTCTCCAGGGTGTACTCCACCACTCACCTTGTGAAGCTGGGATACCCCCCCCCTTGCACACCTGAATTGGATAAGCAGAAGAAAATGGATGGATGGATGTATCACAAGAGCCACTGGTCACACTGATCATGTGTGAACTCTGCTGAATCACATTTTCCATCTGAGTAACAGTTCATAGGGTTTTGGATTTTGATTCAGTAACAACATCAGTGACTTCATTTTACTTAAGCTTGACTCAAACAGTCCATAATAATAATAATAATACAGAAATAACCTGTTTCAGTTCCCACTGCTTCTGCCCCTTGCCTTTCTGAGTCTTGTAGGACCATTTTGGGTTAGAAAACAGATCAGCTCCCTGTAGGATGGACTGAGGTAGTAGAGAAAGTTTGCCACCTAATGGAGAAATTGAAATACTGCTTTTCTGAATCATTCTCTCCCTCCCACAGATGATTATTTTTTGTTGTGTTTTTGCTTCTGCCTTTCTGCCTCATCCTACTCTTTGTTACCAGTGTTGCATGAATAAATCTAAATGCACAACTAACTGAATTAAGTTGAATGTATTCTTTTCTCTCCTGTTGTGTTTTTCAGGTCTGAGGTCCTCCACGTTTGAATTGTTTCAATCATTATTCATCTACAGATACTCACTGTAGTTTGGAGCTTCATGGAGGGATTTCCTGTCCACTGACCTAAAGGGCTGACCTTCTGGACCCGCAGCCATGTCGGCCTGCAGCACCTTCACAGAGCACGTGTGGAAACCAGGCGAGTGCAAGAACTGCTTTAAACCAAAGAGTTTGCACTGTCTAGCTCAGAGTAGTGGAGGGAAGCCTCCTTCTGAGCAAAGACCTCAAACATCCCAGCAACAGAACCTTCCAGCTGCTGGTGCCAGAGCCAATCCTAACCATACCACCACCAACTCCCAGCGGACTGGCAGTGGATCTGCTCGCTCAGGACACTTCCGTCCACCTGTGGCCAAGAAGCCAACCATCGCTGTTAAGCCCACTATGATGCTGCCCTGCTCCTCTGCAGGACTTGATTCAGATGGCAATCTCCAGCAACCACCAAAGGTAATAGAGCAGGGGAAAACATCAGCCTTCACAGTCTGGAATCGCAATGGACTGAACCGCAAAAGACCTGGTGGGCCCAGCAACAACAATGAAGGAGAGGATGACAATGATGAGATTGAGGGTTATGGACCACTTAGCCCAAGGACACCTAGTGGAAATAACAACAACAGTGGATTGACAGATGTACTTAAAGAGATTGCTGGGTTGGGCCCTGGTTCTAGTCCCACGCAACTTTCTGGCTCAAAGGACTTGTTTTGGGGTCGGATCAGTAGTTCATACCGACGATCCTTAGAAAGAGGCATACCAGCTTCAAGCTGTCTGGCTATGGGAAGTAGTAGTGGTGGTGGTGGTGGAGTTGGGAGCACTGCTCAAAAACGGGTATCCCTGAGCGATAGTACCAAGATCATCAGCACAGAAGGTGGTCGCTTTTGTTATCCGGACTTTACAAGTGAAAGTGAAGATGAGGAGGATGAAGATGATGATGATGAGGAAGACACTGAAAGGGATGATGATGAAGAGCATGAGAGCTGGGATGAAAGCGATGAAGAGTTGGTAGCCATGGAAATCCGTATGCGAGGACAACCACGATTTGCTAATTTCCGTGCTGCCACATTGTCTCCCGTTCCCTTTGCTGCGGGGAAAAAGTGGAATACTGTGCCACTTCGCAACCGCTCACTACAGCGAATTTGTGCGGTGGACTATGATGATAGCTATGATGAGATCTTAAATGGCTATCCTTCTGTGGATTCCAATGGAGGGCTGATTTCCTACGGACCTCACGATATGCTAGGCAGCGGCTTCCTGTCAAATTCTGAGTCTGCCACTTCTCCTGAATCATCGTCATCAATACCGGAGGATTCTCGAACAACATCCAGCAGTGGTAGCAGCGCTAACTGTGTCCTTCGAAATGGCTTGCATTCTCCCACATTTTGTAAGCCACCTATCACCTGCACTTCTCCTCCTAAGAAGGAATCTGTCAACAGGGCACTGAGTCCACTAAAGGTAGCTGAAACACACAAGGCTGTCCTGGCTATCAGATTAGAGGATCAGGATGGCAGAGAAGGGATGCCAATGCCCCAAGCGCTTCCTGGTCAGCCAGTCACTATAAGTTTTAGTCCCACAGAGGAGCAAGCTAAACCATACCGTGTAGTAAATTTGGAAAAGTCATTGATCTGTAAGCCTTACACTGTAGTAGATGTCTCAGCATCCATGGCCAATAAAGATGAACAGATTCCAGATTCTCAAAAACCCAAAAACCAATCGATGCCTTCAAGCCCTACGACATCTAGTAGCACTCCTTCAGCCCAGGCCGTAGCTCCAATGTCCCCAATATCTGTGTCTTCTCCTGTGATGCCAACATCACCTACTTCTTTTGCTCTGTCAGGTTCATCCCAAAAGAAGATTAGCAGCATACGTTACCAAGAAGTGTGGACATCAAGCACAAGCCCTCGCCAAAAAATACCTAAAATAGATTCAGGGGTTGGGAATAATCCTGTCCCTGCCCTGACCACTCAGCACTGCAGCCACAAGTCAGCTCCCACTTCTCCCATTGCTGGGCTATCTTCTTCTCGAACTGTACCTGTGAAATCCCCCAATTTATCAGAGATCAAATTTAACAGTTTCAATAATGCAGGCATGCCTCCTTTTCCCATTATTATCCGAGATGAGCCTGCTTATGCCCGCAGTGCCAAGAATGCTGTCAAGGTACCTATTGTTATTAATCCAAGTGCATATGATAACCTAGCTGTGTATAAGAGCTTTCTGGGACTCAGTGGGGAGCTACCACAGACAAAAGGGATGGGTAATAGGGTAGCCAGCCATACTTATGAAGAGATTGGATCCTCTGAGAGTGTCCAGTCCGCCTCAACAGAGAAAACTCTCTCTGGTAGAGGAACATCAGAGCGAGCCTCCTTTGAAGAGACAAAGGTTCCACTTGAAGCAGTGTCAAAAGCACCAAATCTACAACCTAGAACCACTACAGACTCTTGCACTGTGACAAGCACTGTAATGGGCTCGACAAGTGGGGCATTCTCACCCACTATATCAACAAATTCTCCCGCCAATCCTGCCATTACTGCAAATGCAAATGTACCTGCAGCCAGCACTACTGCCAGTATTGTTACACACACTTATAAGACAGGTGGAGATGCTGCTTGCAATAAAGATGATAATACAAGCTTAGCTTTATCTTCTGGGACAGCTGTAAGCCATAGGGAGGAAGCCAGTGCTGTGCTTTCACAGATTGTGGCCTCCATCCAGCCTCCTCAATCTCCTCCGGAGTCCCCATCAGCACAAACCAAATCTTTTAATTCCGAGGAGCTATATGCCCTCCCACCTGATGCCATTAAGGAGACCCTTCTTCGGCCCAAGTCTCTCTTTTCCCCAACTGATGGCTGTCTTTCCAAGTCAAAGAAAGACACACCCTCAAAAGTTTTGTCTAAGTCTCAGAGTGCCTCTGCTGCTGCCCCACTCTCAAGCCCCCAGCCTGAGCCCACTGCCCCCTTCCCTCCTCCAAGATCTACATCCTCTCCTTATCATGCTTCTAACATACTCCAGAGACATTTTGGAAACTGGACCAAGAGCTCTGCCTCCAGTTCACCAGTGCGACCTGGCGAAGGTGAAGCGAGTCCTGGAGGGGAAGGGAGACGTAGTTTAGCAGAAAGCTCCAAACCTAAACGCTGGATCTCCTTCAAGAGCTTTTTTCGTAGGCGGAAAGACGAGGATGAGCAGAGGGAGAAGCTGGAGAGAGAGAAGGAGAAGGGCAAGCTTGTCGGGCTTGATGGAACTGTCATTCACATGCTTCCACCACCACCAGCTCAAAATCAGCACTGGTTCACTGAGGCAAAAGCAGAAGATCCCACCCAGAAACCAACCATTATCTTCACCTATAAACCAGACACTGGCAGTAGCCACGGCGATGAAGGAGAACTACGGGTAGAGGAGTGCAGAGAAACTACAATACTGAAACCTGACGGAAACAAAGATCCTAGGCCTTTGAGTCCAGGCAAAACAACATCCTCACCCAAGGCTGGAGGAGAAAATTGCAAGGATTTAAGGTATTTTAAAATTTTTGTTTAGTCTTCTGAAACCAGCAAATGCCCTAAAAAATGCAGTTATTTAATTGTAGTTTCGGTTTTCAATAAGAATACTGTCAGAACATGAAACATGTTCATGTTCATAAAATCTCACCACTAGATTTTAGTAGGTTTGCAGATTGCAGTGTTGAGTTCTATTGTCTTACCCCTCTCAATTCAGCTGCATAATCCTAGCTACGGAGCGTGCTGACAAACAGCTTTAAAACTTTGTCAAATGAGCCCGATACATGTCGATATGAGTCAGTGAAGCTCACTTCTGACCGATGACAGCAATACTGAGGTGAGTTGTGATAAATATCCTGACCCTTTCTGTCAGTCAGATCAGCTGTTTTTGCTGCTGTTAGGCACAGTTAGCTGCTGTTAGCCAGTGTTAATTAAACTTTCCTTGAAGTGGATCTGACATTGTTAGACCTTTACACATAGCAAATAATTGCATTTTCACATTGTATGAGAGTTTAAACTGTCGGAGGGAATGTGAATTTTTTTAGGACACTCAAGCCTAAAATTAGCTTGGATAATGTTAGCTTATAACATGCTGTCGTTGTTTAGCTGGCTTGTTGTCAGCTGTCTGGAAACGGGATGATCACATGTCACATTAAGTAACTGTGACAATATCAGGAATAAATAATCATGTTTATCGACAAGGATGATGTTTTATTCAGATGCTGGTGGTGTTGTCACTTCCCTTCATGTTTTCACTTCTTTCACGAAGGAGACCCCTTCTCCGATGATAAACCATATGTGTGATCCTTCATATCTTCAATCTGAAGGTGCAGACAGAAATAACAATTTGCCTGCAAGCTCTCTACTCCTCCACCTTTAGCTTACTACCTATGTGGCTGATCTCTAACTACATACATAAAACGCAATTAGGCAAAACAACAATGTCCATCTAGGCTACTGTATTTGAAATAGCAGGTCAACATGACATTTTCTCCTCCTGTGTGTTTTTAATGGATTCATTTATAAGTTTATGAGAATGCATCAGTTTGTTGGAGGATGTAATTACAACTAATCACTGTATATTTATGAGTGCAATATCCTTTTCTTGTACTAAATAACCTAAAAAAAAACTACTAATTGTACCTTTTTAACTTTCAGCTAAACTAAACCTTGAGTTGAATTGTGTTGCAAACAACTGCTATAAAATATGTGATCATTTCAAAACCAAAAACTAATACAGTTGTGGTGTACAGTATATTCTTTACTTAAAGTACAAAAACAGAAATAATACCAGCATTGTGGGGGTTATGACAGAATGTGGGGTTTTTTAATATAGGATAACAATATAGGATAAATTGTTCCACTAAAAAACAAACAGATTTCAACCCTTGGGACATATTAAAAGCAAAATTAATATTTTTTACCCAATTAGTTGTAGATGTCCATTTTTGTGTAAGACTCAGAGTAGAACTAGTAAGAATCTATCACTCATGTTCACACGTTTTTCCTCTGTTACCTCCAGCGAATTAATGAATGATTTTGCAGTGCTATGCCAGTATTACCATTACCTACACAGGTTTCCTTCATTGTACTCATGGGAGCCAGCTTAATATGAACATGCTCAGCCTTTACCAGCTGCTGCTTCAAGTGTCATAGTTGCTACTCTCCCCGTCATACATATCAGTCATCACAGATTTGAGAGGTATTTGATCTCAATCGGGCATGTCTACTTTCCTACTTACCCAGCCCACTGTGGTGTGATCTCTTCTGTAATATCCTCTATTACCTGCACAGCAGGCTTTGCGCACAGTGCATTCTTTAAGAGTAGCCCTCCGTTTCCTGCAAGTCGTTCAATAACACATTTATTAAACCCAACTTTAGACTGAGTTTTCCCTGCAGCTAGTCAAAGCTGCGGCTGTATCAAAGCTTCAACCACATTCATATGCACTCTTTCACACTAATTAGCCCTCGCAGTGTAGGTGCGGTGTTCTTGTATTCTAATTTCACAATTTTTCTTTGACCTGCCATTGCCCTCAGTATATCTTGAGGCACTTTTCCTGCAGTGTGACTAATGGTGCTGAAAAATGATAACCCAGATATTATCAGATGCATCGTATGTTCTGCACTAAACTGTGAGCTTGTTTGTGACTCAGAATTGAAGCATTGTATAATTTTACATTTAATGTAGGGATGGTAAATAGTCAAATCAGCTAAATGTGGCTTGGACTTTGGAGATATTAAAAAGCAATTATGTCAAAGTTTCATATTTCTTTACTATTTGTTGACAGATAGAAAATGAAAATGCTTTTGAGCTTGAAGTTCACCAGCTACAGTGATTTGTCTATGATTGGTTTTTCTTTCTTTTTTTCAACCTATCAAACACCATATATTAGAAAATATTTTATAAAAATGTTTTGTAATATATTAGAAAATACTCTTGAATTGATTTGAATGACCTCCTTGCTTCCCAAGGTTGCTTTCTTCTGTGTTTAAATACTGAGTAAAAAAAGCACATTAAAATTATTTTGCATAATTGGACCTGCTACCATAGGGTCCATAGGGCTCTATGGTGGCTGAGATAGGGTCCAGAGAATGGATGGATAATTGGATTGGACCTTTTACTGGAGACTTACTGACAACAGCACCGTTCCCTCTCCTGTTTCATGTACTGTAACCCACAGCTACCCACATTATTAGGAATAACTTTCCATAAGTGTTACTGAAGATGCATCACATCTAGACACAGTTTATATCTTTTTCTCACCTTATCTCTCGCCTCCTGCTTAGTCCCTTTATATCTGTGCCACCCTCATATTGTCCATGTCCTGTTTTGTTTTTCTTTTCCTCCAAGAAAAGAAAATGTTTTCCCACCATTCTTTTCTCTGTTTAGTGTAGTTTTTCACTCCTCTTCTATGCTTTCCTTTCAAAAATCTTCTCTTTCGAGCCCGAAGCACTGTGAACTCCTAAATATTTCACTCCTCCATCTTGTCAAAAGCTCAGCCCCATTCTGTCTCTTTTCTTTCTGCTGCTCAAGCTCCTATCTCTCGCCTAACCTTATAACAACATGTGCAAGAATCAAATGTGCACTGCTTCTGATAATATTATTGCACGTCTGCTGAGTGCTTTACAGCAGTGGGCTATATTGGGGTGTGCTCTATATACCCACTGAGAGCACCCAGTACATGTTGCCAATACCTACTAGTAATTAGTCCAAGCAAAGCTTGCACAGAGCACAAAGGATTACTCAAATGAAGTGAGAAGGCTTTCCATTCCTGCTCCCTACAATGAGTGTCCAGATAATAAGTCCAGAAATCCAGACGATATGCTTATTATTACAGTACAGTGCAAAGGTTTTGAGCTATCCCCATTTCTTTATATTTTGGTAGGAAAATGGAAAATAACTGCAGTGTTTTATTGAAACGGTCATGGCAATACAGTATATAAGGCAAAAATAATTCTAACAAGTTTGAAAGTCAGTATTTGGTCTGATCACCTCAATTCTTTAACACAGCCAGAACTCCCTTTGGCAAGCTTTCTCGTAATTCCCTGAAGTACTTCTCAGGATTAGTTCTCCAGGGTTCTTGACGGGCATCCCAATGCTCTTTCTTTGGTGTTGGCTAGTGTTGTTCCTTTCTACATCAAGATGATCCCACACTGCTTTAATAATAGAATAGCAATATTGCTATTCTTAGTTAGTGTATTGTCTGTCTCTGTTAATGTTTGTTTATAATGGAGCACTGTAACGAAAACTAATTTCCTCTAGGGATCAATAAAGTATTCTGATTCTGATTAATTGGTTCTCGGCTAAGTTGTGTGTAAACACAACACAACCTAGGTCGGCATTTAATGGTTCAATAAACATGAGTAACAAGAAATGAGAAAATACAGACAATGTCCAAAGAAAACCTTTAAAATGCCTTCAGAAATCCTGGATAGCTTTTGCTCAAGACCACTTTTAAAATTACAAGAAAGTCTTGCTGCTTGTAAGCAAGCAAATAAAGAAATAAATGGTGGCAAAAGCCTTTTGCGCAGCACTACAAATATTCTTAATTTATTGTAAGAATAACAAAGGTTTTTCCCCATTTCTTGCAATGCCTATCCAAATTATTAAGCAATGATTTAAAATACTTATTTAAGTGGTGTAATGCACACACCTTGTAAAACACACTCGTATACCCTCGACTCAGAGTTCCTGTAAAAGCATCTGTGTTAAGCTAGCATGATATAAATCCTAACACTAACTAGCCTAACCTTCAGAAGCTTCTCACCTTTGGTCTAACCGTTCTTCACACCTGACATTGATAAGCAGTTGTTTGGGACCTTGCTGTTAATTGTCAATTAGTAACTAAACTACTACATTTCTTCACTTGGCGTGTTGGTGGTAGGGTGCTGTGTTTTTCAAGGAAAAAGCAGCTAAATATTTGTCCCTAGCACCTGAGATTACTTTCATGTTGTGAAAATGTGTAAAACAAATAAATAAAAAATGTGTCACCCTGTTTTAGTGACGGATAATAAAAGGATGGGAAGTATTCATAAAGATCCCAGTTCAATTATATTGTTTAAATGATTGCTTCTGCAGGGTAATAGATTTAAGTCTTGTATACAGACACCCAACACCAAATTTAATGTTTGGTTTTAAAAACAGCAACCTTTGCGACTAATCACTTACTAATTACTTACCTAGAAACACAAGACCCATTTGACAGAAAAGGTGTAACATGTTTTTGTAGTCTTCTTTTAAACCTATACAACCCATACACAAACAAACTCACATATTATGAACCAGTTCCAGAGTTCATTTTAACAGCTTTCATATTGCTTGGCAGATGAGGGGTTAAGCCTGGAAGGGTTTTGAATCAGTTTTATTGGTGAACAGTGGGTGTGCTCTTCAGCTTTGGCAAACACACATTACCTTAGACAGGTAACAGCGTTCAAAGAGGAAGCAGCAGGAGAGAGAACGAGGAAAGAACACATGCAGAAAAAGACTTTCTTTATTCTTCTCAACAGCGCGGTTGCTGTACCTAGAATGTGATTCCATCTACACGTTTGTGTTCTGGGTTTCTAGATGGGAAGTTGTGTGAGCCAGTACAGCGGGTAAGAACTTTAAACTCTCTTCTGCCGCACACCTTTGTAACCTACGACCAGCCTGGTCATTTGAAGTCACATTGAACAGCGGGAAGAGAGGTTTGAATTTAATTTGATTTGCATTTTGGATGAGGCGTTATTCTTCTCTCGCAGCAGAGGAGTGAAAATGCACCCAGGCAGTTTTGCGATGTCTAAACAAGTCAGGTCCTGACCGCTGGAACATGTAGCAGCCATAAAGGTATTTGTATCAAGGCCTCTCAAAGTTTACCCTGGATGTTTTGTTCATACGGGATTTTGAAGTGGAGATTGGGCTCTTTGTGATTTAGTGCTCTTTTGAGCAGCATTATAGCTAGTTGTTAGCTAATAGTAGACCGGATCTGAGTAAAATCAGTGTCAGCTTTGTGCAAAGCAAAAAACGGGGAAGAATAAGAATACGCTGGCGTGTACAGGCAGAACAGAAGATCTTTTGCCTCGACAATGTTCTGTAAGCTGTCTTGGCTTACTCAGTTTTCAGGGTGCAGTTTTGATTGCTTCATCTTTTCACAGTTTACTTACTTTTTGATTCCTTGTTAGCCGACAACATTGTGTTATGTTTTTATTTTAACTGTCAGCCGCTGGTAAGTGCAGAAGTAATCCACGATAGTACCTTGGGAACTATCGATCAACTCTTAAAAGAGACATGGACGGTTTATAGCCTTAAGAGACAGCTGAGACAGATCATAAATGTGTCACGTCTGATGTTTTCCTCAATACAGCGCTCCAGGGTGGAGACAGAAACGCGAGCCGCTAGGTGTTGTCTTGATGACTCTTTTCTTTCATGTAACGGTCAGATATTGCAATAGTTTTCCAAATGAACAATGAGTCTGCACCAAAACACAAGGGGAATGGCAATTAGAAAGAAACAGATTAACGTCCAGTGCATTTGGCTGTAGCGAGATGCAAGATAACACAGCATGCCATTCTGTTAGGAAATCATGTAATAGTTTAATTCCTTTCCCCCCCTCAAAATATCAAATATTTTTAATGTTAAGACGATAAACAAGGTGGTTGACCTTGGACTGCCATGGAAATTTTGTTTTATATGTTTTTTTAGACCTAAAATGTAATTGATCAGCCCGGTGAAAAGCGTGTCAGACTTTGCTTCACTCATTTCCTTTTTTTGTTCTTCTTACCCATTTCATGAAAGCATTTAACTTTTACAATTATTACTGTCTTCTTTGAAATGAAACCTTTGCTTTTATCTTGATTTTTTTTTTACATTTGTTAAATATAAAACTACTTGGTGTGGTTTTGTGTAATTTAAAGCTAATTTATTATTCCTGCCACACATGGGCCTTAAGTCATGCTATACTTTGCACACACAAAGAATATGAGTAACTGTGAGCAGCTGTGAGTAAGTGGCTGGCTAGTTGTTGACAGAATAATTTCAACTTGTTCTCTTGAAGTTTGTTTTAGTTTCAGGAAAAAGTGTCCTACAGTGTATCAAGCAGCTCAAATATCTTGATGAGCTTTGTCCCATGAGCTGTACTTTAGGGACTTTTGCTCATGATCACACAAATCATTAGTCATGCCAGTGTGCAATCAACATTACAGTTAAAGGAAATGACACATCTGATTTAGCATAATACAAACATTACTGCCAGCCGGTCCCACCCGTGACATTGCCTGCGGCTGTGAAAACAAGTGTGAACTTTTCATGACCTTTAAAGTTTTTTTTAAATAGTCTTTGACAATGAATCTTTTTCATGCATTACATTTAAACTCAAGATAAAATTTGACATATATCCCCACCACCATAATATCTAAAATGCAAAGCACTGTACAAGCCCTGTTCTCTGCATGGTTATTGCAGTTGTTCTCCTACTGCTTTTGACAGGGGCACGAAAAAGTGTCATAAACTTCCTGTTTGGGTTGGTTGCTGATCTACTTTATAGATATAGCTGACGTACTGATTTTGGCTGTAGTGAAACTAATTATTTCAGTGTCCACTACTACCCCCCACCCCCCGCACTTAAAAAAAAGCCGTTATTCCTCTTCCTCTCTTGTAAAGTAATAAATACGATGATAGTATGTCAAGCAGCTGTAAATATTTGACACTGTAATTTCCAATCAGAGGAAGGAAAACTATTGCTACTCATTAATCTATTAATTGGTTAGTACTAAAAGTCCTTTTCACTCCAGAGTTCATGAAGCTTTAAATAAAACATTTTAATTCATTCAAATGGTTTCTGGTTTCTGTCTGCTATGCCAGAAAAGGCAATACTGTCCGTAGTACCCAGTACTGTGTTGTTATTTACACATAGACGGCACATTGCCTGTACAACTTGCATCTTTGTCAACAACATGCACTAGGGTGCTTCCAAATATGCTTTGGTGAGTGGAGTTATCACAGTTATTACACAGTATGGGTGAATTTCAGATGTGGCCCAGAATTCTCACACCCGCAATTCAATGGGGTTAGCACATGATGAAGTCATTGTCTGGTGTTGTAATGAAGACTATTACATAGTGTGAAAGCACACAGCAACACACCATTACAAGGAAAGCTGTTGTGCTCAAAGATACAGTCATTTCTTTTGAATGAATAAAACAAAATGTTGTGCCAAGAAATATACTTTGATTAGTGTGTAAATAAGCCTTCCAACAAATCCATACATTGTTATAAACTTAAAATGAATCCATTAAAAGTACAAGTGTGATAGATGGACATCGTTGTTAAACCT
The DNA here is from genome assembly GCF_041146795.1 of Maylandia zebra. NCBI lineage: Eukaryota > Metazoa > Chordata > Actinopteri > Cichliformes > Cichlidae > Maylandia > Maylandia zebra. The sequence goes on along the minus strand of NC_135173.1, from coordinate 21,565,347 downwards.
GATCGTGTTTTGTGTACGTGGCAAGAGCCCAGCCACTTCCCCAGTAAGGATTACAAGTGAATTTTCATTTACAAATCGCAAAAAGCATTTGAACAGGTGCATTTTTATCATCTCTTTCTCATTATGTCACCACTTTCTCTTCTTCCTCCCTCAAGCTTCATATGCTTCAGTCCGAGTACTACGATGTTAGATCCACTTCAAAGACAGTAACACAGTTTCACTAACAGCAGCAGGAACAGCAGTGATTACTGACAGAAAAGTTCAGGATATCCTCAGCAGCTCACCTCAGTATCACTGTGATTGGTCAGAAGTGAGCTTCACTGACTCATCCACTCACATCTGAATTTTACAGCCTCCTTGAGAGTAAATAGATGAGGATACATATTGACAGCAGAGGTAAACAGCAACCTGACAGCCTATACTCACTGGAGATGAACGGCACTCAGAGTTGTTTTTCCTGTAACAGAAAAACAAAATATAACAAAAATATATAACAAAACTCAGTCGACTGCAAACTGCAATCTACTGACATTTAGTGGTGAGAGTTCGCACACCGTATCTTTAAAGTTCTTGAGCTTGAGCGTTACCTTTTTTTGCAATTCTTTAGTCTTACCTTTTTTACCTTTTACCATAACTCTTTGTGGAATTTGCATGTTTTTCCTGTGCCTGCGTGAGTTTCCTTCTGTTTCCTTCGACAGGTTAATTGGTGTTAAATAACCTGTAAGTGTTGATGTGAGAGTGCGTACTTGTCTCTCCCTGTGTGCCTGATGAACCAAAGGCCTGTCCAGGGTATAACTCGCTTCTAGCTCCATGTCAGCTGGGATATGTTCCAGAAAGTTGTTTGTTTTTTTTTAATTGAAGGATGGATTCATTAGCGTATTTTTCAACACATTCGAATGTTACAGTCCTAGTGAAGACATGTTTAAAGAAAAAAAGCTAAAAAAAAAATTATTTATAATAATAATAATAAAAAAGGTTAATAATGGCATTTATATCTGCGAAATATTCTGATCTCACCTCCTTAAACACCTCAAATCAGAGCCACCTACTGATGAATGGTTCTTCAAAACATGTCATCATACTGTGCTGTGACTTGCTTTGCCTTTTTCTTACACCTTCCCTCAGGCGCCGTATGTGTAGTTGCATATAAAACGCATCAAGCTTCAAAAGCCTCCCACTGACAGCTGCACTGGCTCCAATTTATCACTTGCTGAGGAAGATGAAGTGTGCTGATAGAGTGAGGCACATACTGATATCAGAGATGGAAAAAAAGACTGACCAGATAAAACCAATGTCGTATGTGTTTTTGTTTATATCCTGAGATGTTAGATACAGTTTCATAGACGGAATGAATGACAGATTAAAGTCCCTATCATAAGCAACTCATTCATCATTCTGCAGCACTAGTGTCTTTCCAATATGGGCCTTCTATTATTATATTGCTTCTTTTATGAGTTGTTTTGCTGATATTTCTTTGAAGAGCAAAAGCTTGTCATGAAAAGATTAATAAAAGTCGAGGCAGTCTGGCAACAGGATCAGATCAGCCGCCACACCCATCAACATATTGATGTCTCAACCCTTTAGTACTCAGTAGGAGTTAATATAGTCATGCTATCAGTACTCTGTAATACAGCTTTATTAGTGCAGCCAATATCTCGCCTGATTTAAGCTATTTTCTGATATATTGTTGGTGTATTGATATAATTATTTGTAACTGTCGATAAATAAAAATGTAAAAAGTAAAGAGGGAGAAACGCCCTTCAGCCAGTGTTAATGTTGCTTTGCTCGTCCTGCAGAGGGCGCTCTGTAGCTTCCCTGTTGGCAACATGTGTGTTCAGAACACCCCAAACACAACCAGCTGATTCAAACAGAGTGATCCTCCACTTGTTGTGACAGTAAAACTAATTTTAAGATTTTTTTTGTTTTAAACTTCATCATCGTATTTATTCTGGTATTTTTATAACACAGAGTTATAACTGAGTACACCTCCATCTCAGGACTTTGGGCTCCATTTTGATCCGCTGTTACAGCATAATGTGAAAGAACCAGAGTGCGCCATGAGCTCACACAAAAGCACTTACAGACTTACAAGGTTAAAACAATACCAGCTACTCTGTCGAGTCTGGCAATGGAAGCACTGGGAAAAAATACTGTCAGCAAGTGCAGTCACGTGTAGGCAGACCAGTAGATGAAGAAACTAAATGAACCATGCCTCTCTCTGTCATGTGCAGCCAGGTACCAGTCGGTGCCAGCGCCAGGGATCGGGAGCTGCCCAGCGCCACCTCCTTGCCTGCCAAAGTGAATCTGGGGCTGGTGCTTGGGGAGGCCGCGGAGGGCCATGCCAACCAGGTTGCTAGTACAGCCGCGGCCAGTGAGGGCAGCGCCAGCCTGGGAGAGCCTGAGGACGACGGGATTCACTCTCATTATTCTCACTCTCCTGCCTCCAGCCAGTGCAGTGCCACCTACAGCAATCTGGGTAAGAGTGAAATATGAAAGATGGATAGAGAAGGATTTTTGTTTTGTTTTTTTAAACTCATGTTTATATTAGTGCTGGAGAAACCTGAAATTTAAGATGATGCCTTCTGTGGTGCGTAGGCTTAGTCAGGATGATTGAATTGTCTACATAAGTAGGTTTTGACTGTGTGTGACAGATTTTTCTGCCTGATGTCTTAAGACACATCCATCTATTGCATTCTTCAACTGATTTTTATTCTGGATTTGTCACATCACAATGCTCACAAAAACTGAAGATAACGTAATGAGGAAAGCTAATCTGCAAATAAAATATGGATTATACACCAAAATTATTGAATTCAACATTGTTTGCACTAATTAGTATATTAAAAAAAATACAAAAACAGGAAAGTATGACATGTCAGTGTATAAGACCCTCCTTTGCTGTCGCTGTAAGCTTGCCAAACCGGTGAACTTGTGTTTTTTGGCAGTTTTGGCAGTTCTTTCACTCCTGAGTGGCTGATTTTACTTTCTTCCTGTATCAGCACACTTTCTCATGTGACAGGGCATAATTTATTCTCTGCAAAAACAGCTGGAGCCCGAAATCTCGACACATCTTTTCACACACAGCCTGCAGCTCGGTGCCTAAAATAACATATTACAAAAAAAATGTTTGTTTTTTTCCGTTGGAGGTGGGAGAATCTTTGCCCTGGGGTTATTGATCCTACTCATGAAGCTGGTTCAGTTCCTGATGGTGATCAAAACTGAGAACCCTAGGGACCTGCATAAATCCCATTTTAATCACAATCCTCCTCTTTGTTTTCTTTTATCATATCCTGTGTCTCTGTCTTGAAACTATATCATGACTGACTGATAAGATTGTAATAGGGCTACCTGCCTTGCTGCTTTCACACAGTATAAGAGCATAGACTACATAGCTAACCACAGTACTGTTAATAGGATAAATATTGTGGGGAGTTTTTATGTTTTCTTTTTTAAATCACATGTCTTGTAGCCAAGAAACGGCATAAAAATATCTCTGGATATTTTTTTCAGAGGTGTGGACTCGAGTCACATGACTTGGACTAGAGTCAGACTCGAGTCATTAATTTTATGACTTTAGACTTGACTTGAAAAAATGTTCTAAGACTTGTGACTTGACTTGGACTTTTACACCAATGACTTGGGACTTGAATTGGACTTGAACCGGTTTACTTGAAAAGACTTGATATTTTACCCCAAATATAAAATTTAACATGCATATTATATAGAGATTGAAAATGTGACGTCATTCAGGGGTAAAACCGCAAAGGATTCTGGGAACTCGTGGCAAGCGGTACTAGCGCACGCAGGCTTTCAATTAAAATCAGTCACACAGCGATAAAAAGAAACACAAAAATGTCAAGAAGCCGTTGTATTATTAACTGCAATAGCCGGTCGCATGACAGCCACGGGAAGCCGACGGGTAAAGAGATCGGTTGTTATCGGATTACGTCGTTGAAGAGAAATTGTTCGAGCCATGTTTCCGAAGTAACAAAGACGCGACTGGATTGCAGCCATTCAAAGATCAAATATAACGTCCCAGAACACTCCAGCTCACAGGTTAGTCTGCTCCAAGCATTTACACGAAGGTCAGTGTTTTTTAGTAGTTAATACGTCATTTTTCATAAAATAATTGGTGATATAGGTTACAAGCAAGTCTGGCGCTGAACAGAAATGGTCGCGCTATGCTCCTTTGTTTATTGTGCATAAATAGTGAATTGTCCTGACATGATATTGCGTTTCGCTTCTGTTATTATGGTACATTGACAAAAACATACTTTTATTCACAGGATAAAACAGGTTTTTTGTATCACTAATTGTCCAGTACGATTACAGCATACAATATTGTTGTCACTGCTACATTTCTGTGATGCTACCAGAAATTATTTCCACTACTAATTAATTACCGTTGAGCTCAAAGGTCCTATTAATAAACGGATAAGGAATGTGTATTTATGAAGACGATTTGTGAGACTGGTAAACTTATGATATGTACGATGGTCTTTCGTTCTACACGGTGCATTTCAAGGTCCTGCACCCATCTGTCGGTAAACTGTACCTGGGCTTGTTGCAGTGACCTGAAGTTACTAAACTTCATGAGTGTGTGCACTCACTCCAAGAACCGTATAATTATAAATATGCATATAAATATGCTAAGATGAGATAGCTGACTTCATCTAACTAGCAAATGTTGTCCAGGCTACGTTGGTGATACAGTTTTTTTTAATGTGTATGATATTTTTGTCATGCGATTTTAAAGCTGGTCCTACAACCGCATCCAAGAACAACATGCAGCTTATCTCAGAACTGTCGGTGAAAATTATTCTTGGAGCTAGGTTTAATTGAGCTGCATTTTAAAGAGGTGCAATTTCACAATTTGTGTATATTTTCTAAGTTCACTATTTTGTCATGTGTTGAGAAAAACACAGATTTTAAAATTACATGGTCTAATATTTACATTTAGCATAACTGCAACATTATTTTTTCGTTTGTTTGTTTTTAAAGACTCGAAAGGACTTGAAATTCAAAGTTTCAGACTTGTGACTTGACTCGGACTTTTACACCAGTGACTTGAGACTCGACTCTGACTTGCCTGACATTACTTGAGACTTGACTTGAGACTTGAGGATAAAGACTTGAGACTTACTTGAGACTTGCAAAACAATGACTTGGTCCCACCTCTGATTTTTTTCTCTGAAAATTGTCCCATTTCCTAGAAACAGCAGGACATCGGTAAACAATTGGGAGGCACAAGAACAAATTCTTTGAGGCCTTGATGTTCTTTTCACAGAAAAAAAATTCAGCCAGCACATTGCAGATTTGCTCCCTGATACTTAAAAAAAATAAAGTTATTCTGCATGAACAAGACAACATACATTCACTTAGGTACTCCTTTCTAGTACTGTTTTGAACTTTTACCTCCAGAACTGCTTTAATTCTTGGTAGCATAGATTCCATTTTTAAATCCATATTGACTTGAAGCATCACACAGTTGCTGCAGACTGCCTGTGGACGCCACAGTGTAATGAACTCACTGTGATATTCAAGATAGCAGTTTGAGATTTGTGCCATGGAGCATTATCCTGCTGGAAGAAGCCATCAGAGGATGGGCACACTGTGGGCATAAACCCTTTAATGCCCGAACCATGAAATAAGTGCCAGAAAATGTAAAAAAAAAAATTGAAATGTTAAAAGTATAGTATAAGTTTAAATAAAAGTATAAGTTTATCATAAAAGAAAAGAATATTAAATACAATTTTTTTATTTTTTTATTTTGACATATTAGATACTCACACTCTGTGCATCAGAAATGGTCGTTCTTGATCAGCACCAGCAATTCTCAGGTTGGCTGTGTCATTTAAACGATGCTGTTGGTATTAAGGACCCCAAAATCTTCCAAGGAAAAATATCCCCCAGCCTGAGCTATTGTATCAGTGGTTCAGACTGAATCCCTGCTTTCAAGCTGTAATGTTTCAGAATTTTGACCATCTGAATGCTGCAGTAGAAATTCAGACCATGCAACACTTTTCCAAACTTCTGTTGCTCAATTTTGGTGAGCCTGTGTGAATTGTAGCGTCAGTTTGTTGTTCCCGGCAGACAGGAGTGGTACTCGGTGTGGTCTTCTGCTGCTGTAGATTCAGAGATGCTCTTCTGTGTAGCTTGGTTGTAACAAGCAGCTGTTTGAGTTAATTTTGCCTTCCTGTCACCTCGAAGCAGCCTGGCCATTCTTCTGTGACCTCAGAAGGTTCTCTGTGAACCACAGAGATGCTTGTGTGGGAAAATCCCACGACATCAACCATCTTTGAGGTTCTCAGGACTGTTTGCTCCATTCTGTTGCTTAGTTTAAACTTCACCAGGTCATCTTGACCCTGTCTGCATGCCTAAATGTACTGAGTTGCTGCTATGTGATTGGCTGATATCTGTGTTAACAGGAAGTTGAATAGGTTCTTTGTCCATCACATTCCTGTAACTCCATGATAATAAAGTGTCTTGCTGATGGACAGGTTTCATTTCAACTTTGCTAGCTGCTCCGCTTTACAAGTTTTCTCTCACTTTGACAATAAGCACATACAGCCCAGCTTCTATAACAGAGAGGTAGGCACAGCTGTCGAGTACTGTCGGGGCACTTAACACACGAAGCTCTCTGTGTGGGAAACGGATCTCTCCGTGATCAAGTGGTATGTGAGAGAACAAGAAATAGAAACACAAAGCGAAAGGGTTAGAGAGTGTGGGTTTGCAGAGCAGCTGTGCAACTGAGGTGCCTCGCTGCGTCGTCGCACATGTGGACGTGTGATGTTTAAGAGAATTAAACTATACAGCTTCCTGTTTAAGGATTCAGCAGTGACAAAATATTTGTGTTGCTCTGGCACTGTTGTACTAATTAGGCCTTTTTTTTCCTCTCTTTTCAGAAGGCATGTGCAAACTGGGAATGCAGCATTTGCACGGGTTTGTTTGTGAAGCTTGAAATGCACACGGGCCCTGTGGATGGGTTGTGTTAAAAGCTCCCTGGATGACGCACGCAGCGAGCTGCCTGCAGCCTAATTTAACTTTGCTGCATACTGCTAATGAGGGGCTAGATAGAAGTTTGTGTATCCGTGTTGTCAAACATCGCACAGAACAGCGTGTTGTTTCTGTTTGGGAGGAGGAGGTGTGTGGCCTTCCACACACTGAGACACACACAAACAAGTGTTGACCTAAGACACACAGCCGCTCAGTGTAACGCCTGCTTTGAGTTTCCTGTTTTTCCTGCTGTTACCGTAGCATCGCTTTGCTTTTCACTACTGTGGGCTACATTTGCTGTTCACACGTTTCTTTTTTTTGTGAGGAATCAGGTTCACTTTTTAAATGAAAGTGTCTCTCTCTTGCGTGCTCTCGCTCTCTCACTCACTCACTGTCATGTAGTATAGTCTCGCTCGGGTTTTAATCAGAGCATCAGGCGGTAGGAGGCAGAGTGCTCGCTGCCTTTAAGTGAGAAATCTCCATTATTGGTGGGAGCGCTGAGCCTGTCTGTTGGCACCGGCGACTCCTCACAGACTCTCAGGGATGGAAGCAGAGAACAGCGTTTTATTCTGCCTCTGGGCGCTGCTGCTGCTGCTGTAACTGCACCACGTTTCTCTAAAAACTTTGAGGCGTTAGTGGAATTGAGGTAAGCTTGTTTCGCTCGTTTTCCTCAGTGTTTATCTCTGTCATATATTTATTTTTCTCTGTTCATCAGCCCCCTCACCTATTTATTTATTTATTTATTATTTTGAAATTCTCCCCCCACCCCAACCGCCACTTCTACCACCTCTAACCGCCTACTCCACCGCTCTCACTCCATTCCACCCCCCCGGTCCTCTTTATTCTACTTTATTCTACCCACCTCCTCCATCCATCGCTTGCCTCTTGTTAACGTGTCAGAGTTAGTTCGGAGGCAGCTGAGCAGCAATCGCTCTGCTATGGCAACAAGTTCCCTCAACCAGTCAGAATTCATCAAACCAGTTGATGAATGCTGTTCCCTGGAAATTTGACTGCACGGCTCTGACATGATATTTTAAGAACAACGGTTGGATCAGTCGCTGCATTTGTGAGTTTTCACATTATATTACAAATATTAACTGTTAGCTTTATGTGCTCTAATTTGCGTGTATATATTTATCACTTGTTGAGCTGTTTTCAGACTGATTGTTGACAGTGTGATGTGATGCAGCAGAGACTCTGAACTGACATCTGCTGGTACTCGGATTTGGACTGAGAGCAGTAACAGAGCAGTTGGCTCAGACACATCAGGTTCTTCATGTTGCTGTAAAAGAAGTTTAGTTTAACAGCAGTGGACTTTAAATGATTAAAAATCAACTTTGTAGTCATGTTTGTGCACAGCTTTTTTCTGTTCCCCCTTTTTTTCAAATTGTGGTTTTGCTTCAAGCATGCTGTTGAGCACCGTCACAGGCCTTGGTTTAATTGAATTGCAATGCACAAATAACTATTTACCCTGTTCCTTTACAGTAGGTGTACGACATTCTGGGATTTAGAGTTGCTACTTTGCTAATAGCTGCAAACATTAACTGTGTCATAAATAACAGTGTGTTCTTTATTGTTTTTATGTAGTTTTAAAGATTTATTTGCTTAATCATACACATGCAAAAAAAAAAAAAATCCCAGTCTTATGTAATTGAGTTAAGTCACAGCCACACTGCAATAAAAGATCCCTACAACTGGAAGTGGGAGACGGCTGCTTTCTTGGATGGATTACTGCAGATTGGTGGAGGAACACATTTAATATATTCGTTCCACGGAGGATTACCAAGACTCATTTACTTCATCCTGACTGCTCTATCTTAAGGCTTTTCCTGCATTCTTAGGATGATGTCAGCATGACTTGCACATGAGGTGTCGCCCATACTTTTTAACGATGTATAATCAGTAGTATTTGTGCTGCACAAAGAGGAATGATTTGTTCACGAACATGCATTTGCCTCAGGGACGGTCAAAGTAATTTGGTAGAAGGAGGTGACTTTGAAAGACATGAACTCAGATCTCCCTGGTGAGTTAAAGCCGCGACGTTGAGTTATCTGTAACCCTACATGCACACTTTGTTAGAAAAACCAGGGAGCTTTGTTTCCATCATGCAAACAGCACGACCCCTGCCGCCTTTTCCTTTTATCACACTTGCCTCTGACCCGTGTGCCTCGGTGGTCATTAACCCCACAGAACGTTGAGGGAATCCAATCAGTCTCCCAACCTTCTGGATTCTTCCTTCCACCATCCAAGCAAAAAAATAAGGTCACATCAAGCCACTTCTAAATTTGCTCTCCATGCTGCGTCTTTAAGCCTCACTACAGAACAGGACTGCAGATTGAGTCAGGCAGCTGGATGGTTGAAGAAACAGCTTGTGGCATCAGGGCCACCAGCTCTATCACGTGCTGTCGCACACATCATCATGTCATCCTTTTGTCCTCAAGAGACGCAACAAGCTAGTGGTTCTCTGGAAACGCCAGAGAGCAAAGGGCAAGCCCTAGCTGTAAGGGTGTGTCGTTGTTTTTGTGGCGAGGGATTTTTCGTTAGTTTTATCGAATTGCAGCTTTTGTGTCGTTTTATTTTTTTCATGTATCCTTTACTGATATCTGGGTCTTTAAGTTGTTTTTTTCCCATGGCAAAGATTCCCCACCTCCCTTCCAAACCAAAACAACTTGAGAGCGATGTTTCTGTTGGTGTCTTAACTGATCAGAGTGTGGAGTTAAAAAAACAACAACACAGAAATGGTGTTGACAAACTATCGAATGTATTTGGATGAGTATTTAAAGGTATACATATACGTGAAATATTGAATCTGTGCAAATGCTTTCATTGACTGATTAGATTTTGGTTATAAAATTTCTGTCTGCAGGTTATTTAAGGTAATAACTGTGCTGTCAAATCATTGTTGTGGAGTTAACGGGCTAATTTTTTCATATAAAGTCTGTTGTATACTAACATTAGATTATTGTGTGAATTTAATTCAAGGAAATTGAAGGAGCTGTTCTTCCTGCTTATTGAACTGGATATCATTACGCCCTCCGTTCAATTTGAAGGGTCCCAACAGTCTTTTAGTTTCACTGGATCTTTTTTATGCAGTATAAATGTTTTCTGTTTTCTTTCCTTCAGGTAAATCTCGAGCCAGCATGATTCCACTTAAACAGCCAAGAAACATGAAAGCATCCAATGACACACTAGCCTCCATCGAAATCGAAGGCCTCGCTGAGCAGCCAGCCCCTAAAGCTACACCACCGCCATTACCCAAAAAAGCAGTTCCTCGTTCCAGTACTGAACCCATCCTGGGAGGCAAAGAGCCAGTGGGAGGCCTCAGGCCTCGAGCTGAAGCTAAACCGGGGGGCACCAACCTTAGTGTAGCCAACCCTCTTTATGACTTGGACTCCACCTGGGAAACAGCTAGTCAGAGCTCCTCTCTGAGCTCCGAACCACATCGAGGCCACGACCATGAGAGCGGTGACTCCTTAGAGAGGTCATCAGCTGCCACAGCTACCAACAAGGCCCGCATGACCAATAGCGTGTCCTCTCTGGTCCCTCAGCCTTCACCTGCTGCAGCCAGCGCAACCCCCGGCAAAGAGAAGAGAGTCTACCCAAGTTCAGAATCCCTGGCTGGAAGGGGTCGGACAGCGGGTCGCGGAGCTGCCGGAGGCGGCGCAGCCTCCAAACCCCAGAGACCTGCTCTTTACAGGGGGTTGGACAGCTGGGATGAGGTGGTGGGGAGGATCCGCGGGCTCCACACAGACACTCTACGGAAACTGGCAGCAAAATGCGAGGACCGTTTCATGGCTGGCCAGAAAGATCATTTGAGGTTTGGCACTGAAAGCTGGTCCCACTTCAGGCTGACCACTGGGAAACCCTGCTGTGAGGCGGGGGACGCCGTTTACTACACTGCATCTTATGCCAAGGACCCACTGGTCAATTATGCCATCAAGGTGAGATTCTTTCTTTTAGTTTGGTGTTAAATGAATACAGCTTCTTTTGTGTTACATATTCTGTTGAATATTTAAACCCTAAAACCTCGAAAGAACCTTAAACACTGACTTGTAGGAAAGAAGAGAAAAACAAGGTTTGTCCTATTTTACAGTCAAAGCTGTTTTCCCCCCCCCCAAAAGAAGTGATGTTTTCTGATCTCAGTAAAATATTTCAGCATCTCTTTGTTCAGCTTGTTCTTAGTTTTCTCTTAATTAGTGTGTTTATTTGTTGTGGGGGATTGGTTTGAATTCTTGCTACATCAAAAGTATTGTAGATATCTTTCTCTGGTAGCTGCTGTCTTTGCAGTAGATTCATAAAATCCTTGTGCTTATGCCGACGAATCTCCTCCCCTCTTTTCTTGAAGTGCTGTGAAATATTGGCACTTAAACTTTGATCCCTTAGGGCATGACCTTGTGCAATAAAAACGAGCGTTGTTGTGTTTGTTTGTTTGTTTTCTTCGCCTCTGTGCGATTGTGCGAGAGGAGCAGCTTTGTCTTCAGTGTGTATGGAGATGCATGTGGTGGTTTGAGGGCACAGCTTGCCGAAAGAGTTCTGACGCTAAACACAAAGCAGATATGGATGAAGGTTAAATTATTCACAGGATATGAAACACTGTGCGCCACACCACTTCAAAGCCTTGCCTTCGTATTAGCAGCAGGCTTAAGAGAGACTCTTGTTTTTTTAAAGACGCTCATCTATAAATAAGGCAACCAGAAGCAGTAGAAACAAGCCCCAACTTCCCAATTAAACCTTCCCCAACTCTGTCTGAATGCAGCCCAGCTAGGCCCCTGCCTTCCTTTAACCCTTTATGTGCAGATGACGCATCTGAACTTTCATATTTTACTTCTGTGCTAATTACTCACTTTAGCTCTCCAAAGAATTCAGTGAGCACCTCACTGTGCTTTAAAGCTCTAGCGTATCACTGAAGAGTCGACATTAAGGAGACAAGAGGTGGTAATAAAAGCAGTGAGTTTCTGCTAATTTGCAGGATTGTGTTACAACCAGAAACACGAGTACGGTGTCAGAGTTTTGAAAATCTGCAGATGTCTTCAAAGAAAGTGAAGTAGGCAGGTCTAGTCATCGTGAGCCATCATGCTCAAACAAACATCAAGTGAAGCTGCACATTCCTGAACAATTACAGGGTGCGTCTGAAAGGAGTGCACTGATGCGGTTATTCATGCTGTATGAGAGTTTAATCAAATCTACATAAATCACAACAAACACTTTAAACTTTTAATAGAAGTAATAAAGTGAAATGACTGAGGTTGTCGTTGTGTTATAAAAACATGTTCAGGTTTTAATTCATAATCCATGTCTTGATTTATATCAAGGGTGACTCAGTTGCTAAGTACTATAATTATTAGCTACTTTGCAGCTATATACAGTTAATAAAAGGCTGCAATATTTTTACATATTCTTTATCAAGATGGAAAACTTTTCAAGTTCTATCTTACAGCAACGTTAGAGTGTTACTATTTGGCCACTTTGAAAAATCAGCATCTCGTCTTTACATGTAGATTTTTATTGTTTTTACTGTTTAAAACATACATTGAAAGTGCCACAGGAAACACAAACAAAGAACTTATGTCACAATCACAGGGGGATGATGAAATTTGCATAATATATAGGAGGAAAATGAAAACAATTGGGATTTATAGTATATATTTTTAAAGATATTAATATATATATGTTAATCGCTGTATGTCTGGCGGTGTTCATACAAAGTCTCATCCAGGTTTGCCCTCCCGTATATACATATATATCCATACATACACTACAATCAGATTCTACAATAGTAAACAACAAATGTTAGACACCTGCCAGAGGTTTCTCATTACAGCATCTTTACAACTCACTGTTTAGTCTTATGCATTACAGCAAACTCACTTGTCCTCACAACATCTTTGAGTCATTTTGTATTTTGGGGACATTTATTAAATTTCTGAGAGTAATTTCTGCAAACGTTGCACATCAGTGAAGACAAACAGGTTAAATTTGATCATTATTAATGAAACCACACTATTCATTTTCAAGGGGACAGAATGTTGTTCAACCCCAGACATCTAATACATCATGCTTTCTGCACAGACTGATTCTGTCTCTGACTCGGCTTCACCTCTCACTGTGCTGTGATCAAAGATTAAGAATGAGAGCTATGGAGGCTGTAACTGCTTTAGGAGACAGAGACACACTCTCAGTGCTGTCTGTAACAGCCTCAGCTCGGCTTTCTGCCCTTTCAGCTGTGTATCATTAGCTGCATTGTTTGAGAGAAACCGAGCAGGACAGAGAGTTTCGAAAGAAACAGAAAATGTTTTTGAGTTCTCCACTGAAATGTTCTGTGTTTTCTCCTGGTGTTGCAGAAGGTCGCTGTTTGTTTGGAGGTCGCCCACAGCAGCCAAAAGGCCAATTCTGCTGCCAGTAGACCCCGTTTTATTTCATTGAGATGAATCTAATTTAGTTACCAGCGACCATATGAAAACACAGTATATAGGAATTACAGGAAGATGGGCAAAAGGTCAGGTATTGACGGATTTACTTTAAAAATAAATCCCAGTAAAACCATTGTTTATGATCATATTGTGAACAGATCTCATGAAAAGACTGAAACCAACCAAGTGTTTGTTCTTAAAATATACAACCCTGTCCCCGCCTGTGACAGGTTTCATGTTTAAAACCTCGAAGTTATTTCCTAAAGCAGCTAAGCATCTTGTTTTTTTTAACCAAACTGTGCACTGACAGGGGTAAGGGGTGCATTTCGAGGTGTATTTTTAGCCATGGATCGATACACATCCAATGCTTCTGTAAGCGTTTCTGACAGCAGGACAGTGTATGTGACAGAGACTCAAAATAAAGGAACGATGCCGACGTTTTTGCCGACACTAAGGGTAACAGTGTGGCTCATTTGTGTCGTTTCTGCTGTGTGTCACAGAATCGTCGGGTTATTTCGTGACAGTAAGAAAACTAGAATATCATTGAAGTTTCCCCTATGTTTCATTGCTGATATATGGACAAATAAGATCTGAAAATGACTTTAGGTTGATTGAATTCTCATCTTCAACTCAAGACATTGGACTGACAGTGATTTTTCTCTGACATTTATTTGTACTTCTTCAGATCTGTCGGAGCCAGGTGAAGGAGACCCAGCAGCAGTTTTTCCACAGCCTCGCAGTGAGGCAGAGCCTGCCAGTGCACTTCAACATCCAGCAGGACTGTGGCCACTTCCTGGCTGATGTTCCTGCCCGCCTGCTGCCCTGGGAAGAGGAAGAAGAGGAGGAAGAAGCAGATAAGGAGGAAGGGGGGCCGACAGTAAAGGACAAAGAGGCTAAGATGGCAGATTCAAAATCGCCTTCTCCAAATGGGAAGCTAGATGAAGTCCCGGCTGCGGGTCACATGAACACAGCTGGCCGCTTGAGGAGCCGAGTGGTGGTGATCACACGTGAGGTGCCCTTCCAGACAGTGGCCGACTTTGTCAGAGAAGGCATGAGCCGGCACACTCAAAACCCGGAGCTGTATGAGCGTCAGGTCTGTCTGCTGCTGCTGCAGCTTTGCTCCGGGCTGGAGCACATGAAACCTTTCCACGTGACCCACTGTGACCTGCGACTCGAAAACCTGCTGCTGGTCCAATGCCAGCCTGGCAACCCCTGGAATCTGGACTTACTGGAGCCCAACAATAACAGCAACGGCAGCAGCTCGGGGGCAAGCGCTGCAGCCACCGCTGCCGCCAACTCCACCTGCCCCGCACGCCTCATCATCAGCAACTTCTCCCAAGCGAAACAAAAGACCACTCTCATGGCCACTGACCCCGGCACGCTGCGCGACCAGTCGAGGCTGGCACCCGAAATCATCACAGCCACCCAGTACCGCAAGTGTGATGAGTTCCAGACTGGGATTCTGATCTATGAGATGCTGCACAGACCCAACCCCTTTGAGGAGACGCCGGAGTTGAAGGAGCGGGAGTACACCTGGGCCGACCTTCCACCGCTGCCCGTGAGATCGCTTTACTCACAGGGGCTGCAGCAGCTGGCGCGCTTGCTGCTCACCGTTAACCCCTCCGAAAGAATCCGGATGGCCGAGGCGCGGGCCTGCCTCCAGTGCCTCCTCTGGGGACCTCGGGAGGACTTGTTTCAGGCGCTGGGCTGCAGCAGCACCGGGCCTATGTCCGGGGCCACTTCGGGCCAACGCGAGGCCACCCTGCAGAACTGGCTGGACCTCAAGCGGACACTGATGATGATCAAGTTCGCAGAGCGCTCGCTGGACAACGCCTGTGGCGTGAGCCTGGAGGACTGGCTGTGCTGCCAGTACCTGGCGTTCGCCACCACAGAGACCCTCGGCCGGGTGGTGCACATCCTGCAACAGCCCCAACAGCATCCCCCATCTCCGAATGAGAACCAGCCAGTGCACCCAACACAGAACCAAACTCAAATACATCCAGCACACACCTTTCACTTGACTCCTTCGCAGCCACTCTGAGTTTCTCTGCCCAACTGTTACTATGGCAACAGAGCCAACATATCCCCCCTGTGTGGTCCCTCTGCTGATGTTAAAAGTGTGATGTAAGCTAATAGTCAGCTCCACAGTGCTCACCTAAAACAAAACAGCTGCTTGTGCTGTGTCTGTGTTTTCTTCTTGGACTGAATCGGCTGTGCTAATTGAAATCATTTTGGCTCTCGTCATCAATGCCCCGCGTCTTCACATATCATGAGTTTATCACTCCACCAGTACTAATTATTTTAAGATTTTGTGTTTCTGAGACAAGTCTCCAGACTTGGAGAGTTGTGAGTACTCAGTGTTAAATATCATTTTCACGCCATCTGTCTACAGGGTTTGAGGGAGTGTGAAATGAAATAACTAAGCTTCTACGGTGATGCATATTGATATTCTGCAAGTTTTGTCTGACATCTAAAGGGACACCACGGTCAGAATTTAGAAAGGAAACTGAGAATTTGGAGTTTCATCCCAATAATTTGACTCTTTTTTTTTTACGCAGTGTTGTATTATAAGCAAGTTTTATTTGAATCAGAAAAAAGGGGAGTGTAGGGAGGATTTGAAATGAAGGGAGTGGAGGAAAAACAAGCTTTTGCCAGACATGAGGACATGGCTGAACATTGAATTTAATATATTTTAGTCTTGACATTTGCACAGCTGAGACTTCTTCATTTACTCATTGTGCTTTTAGAAATTCAAAAGCCAGTATGAAGTTGAAATTAACAAAAAAAATTTAAACATAAATAATTATCAAAACACATTTCTGCACAGAGCTTTGTAGAGGTGGGTGACGAACACTGAGCTAAACTTGGCTTTTCATTTAATGTTTTTACGCTTCGAAGTTGGAAAAGGCTCGACCGCCCTGGCTGCTGGTTTGGGTTCTTGTTGGCGTATGTGCAATTAATACCTGTCTTTTATTTCTTTTTGAGGTAACAGCATTATGCAGTCTTTTACTAATACTCTCTTCCTTTGTTTTTGTTTTGTGGCACATAAACTGATCAGTTTCATTTCAATCCTGCAACTTAAGAAGCAAGGTAAAGTTCAGTGGAAAGTACTTCTTATAGTAGATGGGATATTTCAGGGACTGCAAAAAAGTTATTCTTTGTCGATCGTTTTATCTTTTTGTCGAGTTGTTTTTGAACGGTTCTGCGTTACGGATGACATTTGCACATTTACATTTGGAACGCTGGTGCCCCTCGGTGGAGCCCGGAGCACACGGTGAGACTGAATAAAGTTCCTGTGAATCTGAGGAGCTGGATCTGATGTGTTTTGCAGCGTGTGGAATGTAAACGTTTGTGTGGACTGAAACGGACATTTGTTCTCATCTGCTCTACAAATGTGCTTTTTTTAGTTCAACCACTTAGTTTCATGTATAAATTCTATCTTGGAGAGAAACTAATTACACAGCCACTGACACTTGCTTCCATTCCTCCTATATTGTTTGTTTCCCCTCTTCTCTTTTCCCCCTTTGCTCTACCAGTAGGAGAGTAAATCCTGTATTGATGCTTCCTGCTTGTCACTCTGAATTAAACGAGCTCTGTGTTATTGACTTTCCAGTCTGGAGTCAGTAAAACCAAGACATGTACAGAAGCCTCAACCAGTAACACTTTATAACACAGTCCATAACTAAGAGTGTAATTCTCCTGTAATTTAGTGGAATTTTAACACATTTTATTTGAAACTGCAATGTAATTATATCCACATACAAATATTTAAAAGGTCGTATAATGGAATAACGGGGTAAAAAGTTAGATTTTTACTGGAAACAAAGAAGTATTCATACTGTAAGTAATTGTAAAAACAAACAATATTTCTCTATCTTACACCGTAGGTGCTCTGTACTTTTCAGGGCATGGCCCAGTTATGGAGTGCCCTGACCTTGCTTAATTTCCAGATATTTTTACAGGACAGGAGAAACAATTTTAGGCAATATGTAATTAACTGTGAATTTTGCAGACAAACAGTATTTTCCTTTTCTACATCATAAGTATGCTCTACTTCTCGGAGTGTATCTGTATTATGGAGTGACTGAACCTCGCCTTTTACACCCTTAATGTTCATTATGTCTCCTTCGCTGTAAAATACTTAGAAGTTTGGCGTGGTTAAGCCACTCCCATGACCCAGAAAATGCAGTGTACTTACAATGTAAGATAATGTTTTTCTATTAAAGTACCAAGAAATTATGCAGTACTTACAGTGTAATTATTTCTGTTTCCTATAAAAACCTAACGTGTTACACCATTATTCCAGTGCACCTATCTTGAAGTATTTGTATCTAAATATAATTACATTGTCATTTCAAATAAATACATTACAATTCCATTCAATTACGAGGGAAGTATGCCCTCAGTCAGCGGCTGTATTATAAAGTGTTACCATTGAATTTAATGTGTCGAACAAAACACCCCGAATAATATCTGTATCCCAGAATTTAATACTTGGAGGACTGGTGCTGCAAATTTACTTTATTTCAGATGTGCAAAAACTTTGTGGTCCTTGGAGCAAAAAACGAGACAAAGCAGGTTTAAAGTTTGTTACTGTGTTCAAGGGTTTGTGTACTGAGGAATGTGTGTGGGACAGCACTGGTGGCTGTCCTTGTATTCAGAGTTAAGCCTTTATATATTAAATATAGTATAAATATATATATATAACCTTTATCTATTTTAATCCACACTATTTTGTGGCGTACGGAGCACTTCTATTTCTGTCACGAGAGTCTAATAATCATTTTATCTTTTAAAAGCTTTACTTGATTTTCTTCCACCTTGCATGTTTTGGAGGAAGAACAAGGTGAGTAGTTATCACTGTCCTACACAAAGAATCAATTGTAAAAGATCCCAATCATTCAGTTGCATCCACGCAAAGAACAATGTACAGTATTTTTACCCCTCTTGTAAAGTTACCTGCGTAGGAGAAAAACCACTTTGGCTGAAGGATGACTTTTGAACGCACCACTGAACCATAATATTCATCCGCCGTTTGGAATACGGCGGACGTTGTTTTCTGTTCCTCTTTCTGCTCTGGTTTTCTCTTTTGCATTGTTAACTGCCACTGAATCTAAAAATGGAAGCTCTCCAGGGCTTTCTAAGTATGTGTACAGTATGTCTCCTGGCCTGCAGCCATTTATTGTTGTTCAATTTAACCAACAGTAACAGAACAATAAATATATGTTTTTTATATATACTCTTTGTGCTCTGTGTCATTTTTGCTTGATTTAACTGTTTAGAAAAGGAAGGATTTCAGTCTTTCTGCCAAAGTTTTTATTACTTTTTTTTCTTGGAAATCAGGATAGTTATTTTAGGTCATTCCATCCATCCATCCATCCATTCGCTACCGCTTATCCTTTTCAGGGTCGCGGGGGGCGCTGGAGCCAATCCCAGCTGTCATAGGGCGAGAGGCGGGGTACACCCTGGACAGGTCACCAGTCTGTCGCAGGGCCAACACACAAGGACAGACAACCATTCATACTCACATTCACACCTAGTGGCAATTTGGATTATCCAATTAACCTATCCCCACAAACTGCATGTCTTTGGACGGTGGGAGGAAGCCGGAGTACCCGGAGGGAACCCACGCAAACACGGGGAGAACATGCAAACTCCACACAGAAAGACCCCGGCCTGATGGTGGAATTGAACTCAGGACCTTCTTGCTGTGCGGCAACAGTGCTAACCACCGTGCTACAGTGCTGCTATTTCAGGTCATTCTTGACCTGAATTGATACAGCCACATCAGCAAAATAAGAATTGTCCTCAAGCTCAATGCTGATAAGGAGCCTTTAAATTATTTACAGTGGGCATTATAAAACTGGAAACATGGGTTGTTTTTTTACTCTGTAAAGTACTCAGCAGTTTGTGTTTAAATGAGGTTTTTGTTACTTAAAAACCACATTGAAAGTGGTTTTAAGGAATAAACACATTTCTTTTTAAACAAGTTTCTGTTTATCCCAAATGCCTGTATTGGTACTGTCTGCTTGCCTCCGTGATAGCTTTCAGAATTAATTAAAGCAAAATCCCCTCCAATTTTTGCTTTTATTGTAATATAACAAGAGTGAATGGGAAGGTGTGTAACATGGCAGTGAGACCTGCTATGATGTATAGTGTAAAGAATGTGAAACCGACAAACACAGACAGAAGAGCGAGCTCGAAGTTTCAGAGTTAAAGATGCTAAGTTTTTCCAATGGACATCCGAGGGACAACTGAGGTCGAGCAGCTTGGAGACAAAGTTAATGAGTAAAGTCTGAGATGGTTGGACACGTGCAGAGCAGGGATGGTGGATGTTTGGAAGGATGCAGGAGATTGAGCTACCAGGCAGGAGGTAAGGTGGAAGACCTCAGAGTAGATTGATGGATGGAGTGAAGATTGTATTGACATGCAGAGGGTTGGTGTGACGGAGCAAGATGATCTGCTATGGCGACCCCTGAAGGAACTAGCTGATAAGAAGATGTAGTTCTCTGCCAATGTTCACCACCAGATGGCGGCATGCTAAAGAACAACAACATGCACCGCTCTCCAGTGTTCAAAATCTCTTTACTGGCTGACTCTGTTTAGTAGTGTGTACCACATTCAAGCATCTGTGAAGCTGTGAAAAGGAGTAAATACCTGCAAGTACATGTATTTACATTACATAAACAAATTAAATCACCTCTTTGGGCCAAAATAACAACTTTGCAGTTCTTCATCAACACACTGCTGAGTGTCTGTGATGGCATCAGCCACACAGGGGTAAATCAGTCCATTTGTTCACTTTATGAGTTTGGTTTGCAGTTTTCTTCATTAATATAATTCATTAATCATTTGGTTAAACCCCCTGATAATATGAGGCACGCACATAATATTGTGTGGTTTTTCTAAAAATGTTTTGTTATATTAATTATGTTTCTTTTTCTTTGAGTTACCTGGTTTTGGGCGGTGGCTGTTTCCTGTCTGGGCGAAAGGCGTGGCTGAGGACTCTGAGAGCAAAATGCCTGCTCAGCAGGACAGACCATGTGCTTATCAGGAACAGGGGTGTTTTAGGTTTACTTAGGTTAATCTGTGCTTAGGTAATATTAGTGTGTTTGTTTTCCCCCTATTGTGTGTAAATGGTTTGGCCAAACCACTATAAAAGCTACCCTCATGCATCTTTGTAATTAGGTCAGTTTGTGAGTTAAGTTGTGTCCACTTTGTTTATTTAAGTTTCTGGAAATTACTTTTTGCAGAGTTATATCTAGTTGACCTCTTTTATGGGCCTGCTAATTATGTTTTTGAATTTTGTCATTTTTGAACTTTTTGAGGGTTAAAATAAAGAAAAGTTTTTTGAAGATTTTGCCTGTGTCCTCTATGCCTTGGCTGCTTGGTCCCTCACAGTGTCTAATCTGTATCAGCGAATAATCACAAAAGATGTGGGTGCATGTGTATGTGTGTCCTGTGGGTGGTCAAATCAAAACATAGCATTTCCGCCTGATTTTTGAAACACAGTTTTGGCTCATTTGAATCAAGTTGAATGAGATCAAAGAGGTCAGTCTGGTGCTCAGAGGATCCTGCGGCGATGGCCTTTGGCATGCGTTTGACCAATCATTCAGGTGAGCTATGACAACACCTCCAGAATTTAGAGTTATTATACGGTTGGGAAAGTGTAGCTGTCCAAACTGCTGAATAAACACCTAAATTGTCCTTTATGGGTTTTGTTATTTGTTTAACGGTTTTATAGCTATTATTTTATACGATGTTAGCTGGAATTTGCAGGTTTTCCACAACTTTTTGCAAATTCAAAAGTGGATTTTGCAACTTTTTGCAAATAGAAGGTCCTCGAGGTGATCGTGTATGCATTAAAAAGGATCTTTTATGCTATTCTCTTTTTGTCACGTGTGTTCCAGTGATGGATGTTCATATTAAACGTGGCCATGAGCATAGAAACTCGCATAACCTGGATGTCATGGCTTCAAGCTGCTTTAAACATAGTTTTCTAATCGTCGCGCTCTATGATGTTGATTAGAACAGAGAGCCTTAATATCCCGCACTCTTAGAATCTTTAAAAAAAAATTGAAAAGAATGTGTTGTTACACACTTTAACACATGTAAAACAAAAACATTTAATTTCACACCTTGTGTGTTGGTTTTAGCCCGCACAGCTCTGGGCAACTGCTGTGTGGGGCAGCCAATCAGAATAAAGCTTGCTTAAAGGACTAAAATTCATTTTTTGGAAGGCTGACAGTAGATATACAGCTTTGCCAAGGCCCAGTATGAGTAAAATGTAGTCTGAACTGTGGAGCATGGGACTCAAGGATTTGGGATTGAGTGAAGCATGTCCCCTTTAAGATTCAGACTTTGATCTTATTTCATATTTCAAGCATTTTATATGCAAAACTGAGATGAATGAAAACTATTTCCAGCAAGAACTGTCTGGGTTAGTTTTCAGCTCAGTTATTAAAATTACTTTTATTTGTGTCTAATAATGTTTTAAAGACCAGCTGATGGTTTGTAATTACAATGTTGGGCTTGTAAAGTAACATTTAAAAAAAAAAATCACATATCATATGAGCTGTGTCTTTGCAGCATTTCACTCATTAAAACCGACTGCAGCATGTAGTGAGTGCACACTAGTTGGAAATAGTTTAATTAGAATTATTTGGGGGAAATGAGGACTGATGCATGTTTTTCTTATCAGAGGTTTCATTACTGCACCATGCCAGCCTCCAGCACAGACAGTTATGCAATTTCACACTGAATCATCCCTAACAGCTCAAATCTCAGATGAATCAGGGTGGTGGTGATGGCGGTGGAGGAGGTGGAGGTTTGTTCAGCAGACAGATTTTGATCATTTGAGGTGGGGGGCGCAGGAGAGTTTTCACAGGCGTCAGATTTGTGGAGGGATGCTGAGGGTGACTTCAAAAGTTTGGGTGTACCTGTGTACCTCTCTCTCACTCAAACACACACCTCCTCCTCGTGCGCGGGGTTGTGTAACAACAGTGTGTGCACGTAGAGCAGGCAGGTCCTCCCCACTGCTGCTGTTGTGAAGCCTTGAAGGAGGAGGAGGCGGTGGTCGAGTCTATCGAGCAGCCCGAAGGTAGAAGTTGCGCTGCAGGGGTGGGACTTCATTTGTGCAGTCGGTCGGAGGTTCATCTGCGGCTCTGGCTGCAGCTTTCTGCAGACCTTAGTGACGGAAACACACGGACCCCTCTGAGTTAAACATCAAACCCTCCTCCTCCTCTTCTTCTTCTCCCTCTTTTCCCTCCTCCGGTTGGCCGTATCTGAACGCTTCCGGATGCGCTGACCCAGCAGCAGCTCCTCCACCATCAGCACCATCATCAGTGTGAACGCCGTGTCCCTCCCTCCACCTCCCCGGGGTAGATAAACCCGACCGGCACCGCTGTCATCGGATGGAGAGAGCCGCCTGAAGAAGGGAGAGCGGTGGAGTTGGTCTACCCCCCACCTCCTCTTCCTCCTTCCTCTCCACTGCGCCAAAAGAAAACTCCCGGTAAGAAATGCGTGCTAACTCCGGCCGGCTGGCTCGGTCGACCACCTGCCAGCAGCTCCGTGCGCTCCCGCTGAGCATAAACATGCAACCCAGACCCGGGACCTTGCTCCCGGGCTTCCGTGTTGGCATGAGGGGATTCATTTAAATTCATTAGAGACGCCTGTGAATACATTCCAGCAGACGGGATGGCGGGATATGCTTCGCTTCTGTGTGTGTGCGTGTGTGTGTGTGTGTGTGTGTGCGTGCGTGTTTGTGTGTCTCTGCCTGGCTTTTTGATCCAAATATTGATTTGCGTTGCAAGTCGACTGAAGTGCAGGCGCAGGGCACGTGAGACTGGTTAGATGTCTGTGAGGATGCTGTGAAAATATGGAGACGGCTAAAAGTTGCTTTAAGACAGACGTTTGTTGTTAAGGATTTAAAGCAGGGATAAAAACGTTGGCATCATTGGAAAGTTCGGGATACTTTGGAGTTGAGTATTGTTGTAAAACCTAGCTCACTTTCACAGAGGTGGATTAAAGTTATTAACCTAGTAAGTAACCGTTTTACTTAGTAGGCTGACAGTTTGTGTTTAATTTTACTACTCTATAGCAGGGGTGTCAAATATAAGGTTCGGGGTCCAGAATCGCCCGCCCAGGACTCCAATATGGAGTTTATTGTAGTTTTGAATTTTCATATTAGTTTTAAATTTGTATTTCATTTTGACTTTTTTTTTTTTTTTTTTTTTTTAAATATTTTTATTGAGAGACAAGTGTACAGTAGTTTACAATGACAAGACAATCTGTTCCCCTCACATATTTTTTAGTTTTTCTTACATGAACAGACACAATAACACACACACAGGCACATCTACACACACGCTTAAGTAAACAAACAAAACAAAACCTAATAAGAAACCCAAAACAAACACAAACCCCAAAAGGGGGGAAAAAAAAAAAAAAAAAAAAGAAAAAGGGGGGGGGGGGGGGGGGGGGGGGGGAAGAGACATGATATTAATCAGCTGGTAGAGCGTTTAATGACTTGCAATAGTCCACGAAGGGGCCCCAGATAGAATAAAATTCTCTGTATTTGCCCTTCGCCACAAGGCCTATCTTTTGCAATTTAAGAGATGACATCACATCTCTAAACCAAAAAGAAACTGAAGGTGGCTTTGAAGATTTCCAAAGGAGTAAGATGCAACGTCTAGCCAAAAGTGATGTAAAGGCTAATATTTTGAAGTGTGTAGGGTCGGTTAGACCAGTGTTGACTGGAAGCCCAAAAACAGCTAGAAAAGGGTCCATGCAGATTTGGGTCCCAAGAGCTTTGGAAAGAATAACTGAATACTGACTCCAGAAGCCATGGAGTCTTGGGCACAGAAAGAACATATGGCCTAGGTCACATGGGGTGGCATGACATCTCTCACACTGATCCATCACTTGTGGGTAAATCTCAGACAGACGAGACTTTGAATAGTAAACCCTGTACAACACCTTGAACTGGATGAGTTGTAACCTGGCACAGGACGTACTATAACGGACATTGGATACTGCTTTCTCCCATTGCTGATCCGAAAAAATTATTCCTAACTCCTGCTCCCAAGCCCCCCTAATTTTAGCAACGGAATGGACATTTAAATCCATAAGTTGTTTATATATTAAAGATATAATTGACTTCTTATTGGGTTTAAGGGATATCATTTTGACTTTTTAAAAAATTCAGTTTAGTTTCCAAGGTAGATTTTCTTATGTTGGTTTATGTTTTATTTGTTATTAGTCTCAGTGTTTTAGTCCTTTTATTGTTATTGTATGGGGCCGTATGTAAGAGGCAGGACTCACAGTTTTGTAGGCATTCAGAGTCTCAATACAGCACTTCACACATACATCAGTGACTCATTACGTAAGCTAAGGATATTTTTATTTTCTTTTGGTTCATTTTCCAAGTTCACAAAATAGTTTTCAGTTCATTTTTATTTTTTCACATCTAGTTTTTAGTTTAGTTAACTACAATAACCTTTGAACGAAGACATAGAGTTTGGACTTCTAATTGTATTTTCTATGATATTAGCTTTTCCTACTAAGAAAAATCGTCCCCATGGTCACTCATAGTGCACTAAAGTAACTAAGTGTTACATAAACATTTAAATCAAAGAAAATGCTCTTTTTCCACTGTTTCCTATGTATTTTCATTTATTGTTTTTCAGTTTAGAACATTTTGTAATACAACTGTCTGACAAAGAACGCATACAAGACATCTTAGCTTCTATTGTTGGTGAGTGAAATTTTGTAATTTTATTTGTGTTCATTAAATTTTTTCATGAAAGTCATTAGCAGGTACCTGTTTGTGATGCAGCCATACTGTATGGATTCTCCTCATGCTGCCAAGTGTTAGCTGATAACCTTGCACTGCACCATCTCAGGCTAATAGAGTCACTTTTGGCCCAAAAAACAATAACATGGAAACAGCTAAAGCTGAAACCAAGAATTCAAACGAGGACTTTACAAACCAGTGGGTGATGTCGTAGTGGCCATGTCCATCTTCTATATACAGTTTTTTTCTTTAATCTTTCAGGTTTTCCTCCAAATGTTTTTTTTTAAAATTATTATCATGAAAAAACAGATAGTGTAGTTCAAATGAAACATGATGTCACCACTTGGCTAAAGTGCCAGCAGCTTAAACATTACCCATCCTTAGGGAAACACGGAGGTAACAGATACACACTAAAGGCTGGGAAACAATGTCAGGATCTCACAGAGAGGAAAATTATACAAGTTGAGCTTTTAATTTGAATGTTTTCCACCATAACGCTATTAAATGATGTAGATAATTATGCCTTAAAGATAGTAATTTAGTTAATGCTCCTTCCTGCTCGGTGTTTTCTGCAGTGATATTTGTGACTTTAGGGGCCTTGCTTTTACTCTTAAGAGGACTGTTTGTACCAACTCCCTGGGAACCTTTTTGTATCAGTCAAAGGATGTGTAGGAGCAGACTCTCTGTACTTCAGAGGTGTTTTTAGTAAAGACGAAATGAACTTAACATCTAAAGAGGATTTAAAATACTTGTTTTCTTTTTTACTTTTATTTTGACATTTGAAATGAGGGGATTCATCTCGTTAGTCTGGCTTCCTCCATGAGTGTTTTCCTGCACTTTT
Source organism: Maylandia zebra (assembly GCF_041146795.1). Taxonomy (NCBI): domain Eukaryota; kingdom Metazoa; phylum Chordata; class Actinopteri; order Cichliformes; family Cichlidae; genus Maylandia; species Maylandia zebra. The sequence goes on along the minus strand of NC_135173.1, from coordinate 21,539,306 downwards.
CTAATCGTGCCAAAAGCCTGTGCGAAGCGACGTGTGTGTCGCCGTCACTGAGTTGAAATACGAGATCCTCAGAATCTGATTCCTCCACCAGCACTCGCAATCATCTCAGCCATTCGTTTAACACCTACTCCTATTTCTCCCTCTCTGTCATGGGCTTTCCCTGTCTCTCTCTCTCTCTAACACGCACACACACAAACACTCTCTCTCTCTTTCAGCCTTAACACACTCTCTTCACCTCCCATTGTCCGTGTTGAACTCCTCTGGGAAAAAAGTGTTATTACATTAAGGAAACTGAGAACACTCAGACGAACACCGGCTCTGCGAGGCTACGGAAACACCCGAGGCCCACAGCCATTATCAAAATGGTATTTCTTAACAACAAGGACTGGGTTTCCCTTAATGTATCACATCCAATATTTTCAGACCAGACTGTGTAATGGATTGACTCGTTTTTTATGGTGAATGCCTGTGGTCAGAGCAGTTTTGCTGCCAAATGTAACTAGAGCTCACCTCTCCCAGAGATGCCTCAAAAGGCAGCAAGGCTACAAAGAGAATCATAGTGTCCCGAGATGAATCACATTTAGGAGACTTTAGCTCTAAGAGCAGTGAGCAGTGTTGACACAGTATAAAAGTGGCTGCTTAACTTCACTGTTATCTTGAAGCGATACAACATTGATGCTAATAAACAGGAAGTCCAGCATTGGGCTATTCTTTAGGTTTAAAGCTAAAGGTGTTCAAAGTAAGTACCTATTTCTGCCCAAATAATTTTGCACTTGAGTGCAGTTCCTTAAGAGTTAATCAATAAATCTGTGCTCAAAGCCTTTAACCTCTTTGGAGAATTTAAGCTTCCACCTACTTTCACATTACTGAAATGAAGCAAACCTTTATCCGAGACATTAAGGCAGGTCCAGCAGACACTTTCTAAGTGCTTTCCCTGTCCTTATTAGTCAAATTGTGAAGTGGTTAATCTCATAAGTAGTGGGTGTAATTAATTACAGGGACAGAGAGCAAAACATCACACATAAGCACATTAGCTTTTCTGTTTTAATCTGAGGGCAGCAGGTTTGATTACAAAACTGATGAAAAACTGTTGGCATGGAAAAACTCATTTCAGGTTGCAGGAATAAATGCAAACAGTCAGCAAATTCTAACAGGCTATCATTTTAAGGGCCGTGGTTATGTTGTGATGCGTCCATGATTGAGCTGATTCTGTAATAACAGCATGTTCTGTCGTCCTGTGACAGAAGGCAAAATCCTAACAAACGTTACTCCATCATTAACTCAACCAAACAGGAGTAGTGCTTCTGTTTATCCACTCTGTGCTGTATATCGGCCTTTTGGACATTTGACTGCAGGATTTTTCTTCATCGCAAAACACCCACAGCTTTTTCTCTCTCTGGCAAAGAGTGAGAGAAAATATTTAACCTCCAAATTTCTGGGGACAAATCAAATTCCGGTTGTGAGGGTTGTTGAAGCAGCTCTCCGCTGGGTAATCACATTAGATGAAAAGCAAACAGCTCTCTGAATTCTACTTTTGCAAAAAAAAAATTTCTTCTCCCTCCCATCATCATACTTTGGATTAAAATTGATTTGCAGACATCTTGACACTCTCTTGATCAGTCACTGGGACATCATGGCACACAGCATACTCATTTGACAGATTGCCAGTCCATCTCAAGCCCAGCACAGAAGAGACATCCATCCATTCATGCTTGAATTTGTGAATTTAGAATCCCCAAATAACCTAACATGATTAACTTTGGATTGTTGGGGGAAGTCTGAGTACCTGGAGAGAATACATGCAGGCAAACTGTTAGTAGTGTTTGCTTTAGGGTCTGTTAGCGTGAGCCCCAAGTTTGCACATGAAGCACAACAATGATCACTATCACCAGTTACAGTCCAAGACAATGGAGTCTGAGTATGTCTAACTGGATGACGATAGACAGAAAAAAGGGGCGTGTCAAGAAGGGGAGCATGGGGTGACACCAGCCCCATCTAAAATATGATTGACCCCCATTCCTGGTGCCACCTCACAAAAGTCATTGGACTAGAGATACATCAGTTTTTTTAATCCACAAGAGTACTTGTACTAGTACTATGTTGCTTTTTGATTTCACTCTACTATAGAGCAGGGCGATATGGCCAAAAATATTTATCACGATATATATTTGAAAATTTGCGATAACGATATAACTGACGATATAATTGATGCGAGACAAAATACAACTCCACAACATTACTAGCGCAAAAAGACAACCTTCCATTTATTTTCACTTAAACAAGAAGCTGGTTTTTATGTACATTAAAGCTTTATAAAAATGTAACAGTGCAAATGCAAATTCCTTGCTGAAAGTTTAACCAAAAGGCATTTCCAGTAGAAATGTGCTGACATATCCTGAGCATAACCATGTATAATATCCACTGAAGTTAAAAAGAGGTGCTTTGCAACATTAAACTGCAGTGTGCAGTACGTATTTTTCGGACCATAAGGTGCACAGGATTATAAGGCACATTAAGCGAAACAAAGCAGTCAGATAAATCAAACTTTATTAAACTCATTCTTCTTGCTTCCTCCACTTTTGTACCATTGATTCATTAATGTTGAATTCTCTGGCAGCTGCTCTGTTCCCATGTTGTTGCAGTATATTAATGACTAACCTCGTATTGTGGATGGATTATCTCAGTTGTTCTCCTGACTGAAGTTTGGTCCGTTTACAGCATCCTGCCATGCGATTGCATTTGTCTCTAACTATCAGAAACCTTAACGTTAACTTTTTTAAGTGGAAAAGTGTTAGTGTTCGTCCTCCAGCTTCACTGTTTATATTATGCTAACATAGCTGTGTCGCTAGCGATCACGTAGCACATCATTAAATACCAGCTAGCCCAACTTCAGTAACCCTATAAACGTCACTGCTGTTTAGTTTCCTGTCTTCATTTATGTTGGAAGTGATAGCAGAGCTGTACGTTTGAATTTTTTCAGAAATCTCTCAGTCAGAACATGCTATATCATGCTTGGGTAACTAGCGAAACTAGCGAGCTAACTTCCGCTAGCTTCCTGCTAACTTCTAACTCCGTTAAATGTAATAAATTTTGTTTTCATGGATGCCTGGAAGTTAAACTTCATAGTTACACCTGGTAAAGCAGCAATGCTGATCGTTTTATTAAAGATGAAAGAATTTAGACAGTTTTTAACTCTCAGTGATGCTGCAGTGTTCGTTTGACCTGAAGGATATGGAGTTTAGGACCCAGATTACTCCCAGATTTAAGAGCATCTTAGTCCGACAATAACGACGGCCGCTTGCATGTTCTGCAAAAAAATGTGCTTTGTCATGTATCTGACGGACAAACACCAAACCAGTTCCACATCACTGAAGTTGCACCATTTTTACAAACCAATTCTGGTTCATTTGTTTCACTCAACAATCGGCCATGTGCGTATGAAAACAAAGCCACTGCGCATGCGCGTTTTACTCATATTCTATCGCGATATTTCATTTTCCTATCGTTGCCTAACATTATACCGGTATTACCGTGAACGGTATAATATGGCCCAGCCCTACTCTACTACATGTATATTCTGAATGCCATTATTGGACTTCGTAATTATAAAATATAAAGATTTTGTTAATTTACTTTGGACTCACTAACTGTAGAAAAATAAGAACTTTCCTGTCAATCGTTTATCCATTAGTTAATTATTTTGATGTAGTATAAATGGTAATATGTGCGGGCCGTCTTTATCAATAGGAAAAACTGTACAAATTATGAAAGTACAGTTAAAAGGTCAAAATCTATGCACTCCTTCACATTTTCTAATAATGTCCAATGGGCCGGATTGGAGTCTTTGCTGGGCTGATTCTGGCCCCCGGGCCTTATGTTTGATGTAATGTTTGATGTACCTCCAATAATATGTATATGATTCTGAAGCATAATTACACACGAGTACATTGAGTTTGGATACTTTTATATATTTGACTATACAACTTGTGACCTATTAAGCTACTTAAGTAGCATTATCATTTTTAAAAAGCTACTTTGGGGGAAAAAAAGTATCCCTCATAAGATCAAGTTTAAATTCCTATGCAACTCCACTTTTCACATAGTAAATCTGCAGTATGATGACCATGACCTCCTGTGCTTTTGTACTGTAAAAGTTTTGAGTTTGGTGTTTTGTTCTTTAAACTCAGTGAGTGATGGAGTTGACTGGCTCCAACACGCAGAGTCTTCTTGCCTCCACTGGCAACGGCCAGTGCTGACTTTTTAAAAAGTGGCGCCAGCTACTTTTACTTTACTGTGCCGTCCAAACCAGAAAGTCAAAGTGCAGCCAGCTTGGAAGCAGACTGATGCGAGGAGGCAGGACAGAAGGAACTGAATGGACAAATATTACTTTGCTGACTCCACACAGGCCGCTGTGTTGGGTTACATCACACTGTTTCACAGAAAGCGGCAGGGAGGAAGTTAATTTGATTATGAGCCACTGGGCAAGATTAAAAGCAGAATTGATTGATCAGTTATTGGGAGAGCCAGGGAGTGAGAGAGTACCGGAGAGTCTGACAGGCCTGCGATCCCCTCCCCCTTCTTCTTTTATCCCTTCCAATGCTCATCTGTTTCCTATTGGTTTCTCCAAACAGACATTCATTCGTTATGTTGAAGCATCATCTCTTCTGTTATCTCATTGTTTTACCCGGTTATCTTACTTCACTGTTTATCTATACTCTCGCCTCTTCTTTTTTTGTATTCCTCTGTGTGTGTGTTCCTGTGTGGGAGAGGGAGACCATAAATCCATGTTCTTATTGATCACGCCTGTTTTAATATGCGTCTAAGAGAAGCCATCATTTCCTTTCTTCCTTGTTGTTTGCAGCAGCAGCAGCAGCTGTGCCGTAGTTATATCCAGTGTGTAGAATCTTCCTCTCTGTGAGCAGGTGTGTTACTTCTTTGTGTCTGAGCTGAATTTGTGGGTCAGATACAGATATAGAAGAGGCTGCTTGGTTTGTATGCAGCAGCTACAGTGTGTGTTTCTGGCTCTAGGTCAGACTGCACAGAAACCAAAATAACAAAGTGAGGTTTTCATGCTTTTAAAGTGTGGGCACTCATATGGAAATTATTCATAACTGAGTATTTTTCTTATTGTAGGTAAGCTTCATGATATCGGTTCATGTATGTTTTACAGTTTCTAGGATGTGCTATAATTTTTTTTCTGTTTTGAGGACCGTAATTTTGTGTTTTTCAAGCCCCCAAAAATGTAAATTACAAACTACATAGTGATTTTGTCACAGTGGGACACACAGGTGTATTTATGGAACGGATCCAAAAGAAGAGATGGGTGAGCATGAACCTGGGCAGCAGCAGACCCTGACGAGACTTAACATGAAGGCAACAGACGACCCGATAAAGAAGAGTAAGAGACAGAGGACTTAAATACACAGGAGGGTAATGAAGGAAGTGGAAACACCTGGAGAGACACAGCTGACACAAATGAACATGACACCACAAAGGGAAGTAAAACAAAACACACTGAACATGGAAACACTAGACTCTTCAAAATAAAGCAGGAAACATGGAGAGACGCAGACATGACAACACAAGCTTGACAATTAAAACATTGAATGGGGAGAGACTAACGCACAGGCAGAACTGAAAGTAAAACACTGAGGACAAGACAGATGACATAGAGGACAGGAAAGGACTTGACTCAGGAGACGTGGGAAACAAAATTAGAATAAAACTCAACCAAATCCTAACACAAGAACCTAAAATACTTCCAATATAACATAAGAAATCAAAATTTTTTATTATTATTTTTATTTTATTATTATAAAAACTATGTTACTACAATGGTCGTAGCATATCTATATATCTTTGTTTCCTAGCTCTTCCTAGATGCATTTATTAACTTGGATAAAACTTACTATACAAAGTACTTAGGGTACCAAGATTATTAACATCTATATCACTTTTGGGAATAAGTTTTATAACACTAAAATCCTTCAAATTATATATATTATGTGTAGTAGCTGATCTGAAGACGAATGGCGACATTACGTCTAAGTTACATGCATGTGTACATTGTTGACATTACGTCTAAATTATTTGTACGTTTATGTTGTTAACATAGCGTCTACGCTAGATGTACATGTGTGATGTTGATGTTTTGTGTACATTGTTTTTTGTGAATATGTTTTAGTTTAGTCTTTAGTCTCACTTCAGGGGTCACTGGAAGGTCACTGGAAGGCATTGTCATGCATATCTTTAAAATAAGTGTTTTCATTACTGAAGCTAACAAGTGCCAATGACCTGTAGGCCTAGTTTTTATTAAATATAATTCAATTCAGTTTTATTTATATAGCACCAAAGCACAACAAGAGTTGCCCTAAGGCACTTTATACTGTAAAGTAACTATCATACAATAATGCAAAGAAAACAGAGAAAACCCCAATAATCATACGAACCACTATGAGAAAGCACTTTGGTGACAGTGAGAAGGAAAAACTCCATTTTAACAAGAAGAAATGGATAGATACCATATTTCTAAGACTTTTAGGAGAGAGTACAATAACCTAATTTTTAAGTGAATTTAGAAGCAGAATATTAGAGGTCATCCAGGTCTTTATGTCTTTAGACATTCCTTCAGTTTAACTAATTGGTGTGTGTTACCTTCATGAACAAATAAAGTTGGGTGTCATCTGCATAGGAGTGAAAATATATCTGTGGAACTCCATAATTAACTTTAGTTTGCAAAGAGGACTCTATTTATTTAAACAAACTGCTATGATAGAGAGCTATGATACAAACCACTGCACTGAAACCTGACTGAAAATCTCCAAATTACTACTGCCAGCTGGAAGGCCTGTGGTATGTGACTGAGATAGGTTGATCAAATTTAAGATTGAAGCATTAATTAATGGTATGATTTCTTTGAACAGTCTTGTAGGAGTGGGGTCTAAGAGACATGTTAATGATTTGGATGATGTAATTACTTAAGTTAACTCAGAAAGATCAATCAAGAAAAAGAATTCACCGACACGGTGCAGAGCAGCTGCCTGAATACTACTCCCACAGAGGTCGATTATCTTGTCAATAATTTTACATCTCCACTGTGTACGACTCTGGAAACAGTAGCTCCACTGGAAAAGAAAGCCTCAAATCAGAGGAGGTTGACTCTCTGGTATAACTCTCAAATGTGCACCGTAAAGCAGATAACTCGCAAGCTAGGGAGGAAATGGCATCTCACCAATTTAGAAGGTCATCATTTAGCCTGGTTTGCTGCTTTATAAAAAAAAAGCCTTTCATCACTGATTGAGGAAAATAAGAGTAACCCTATGTTTTTCTTAAGCACTGTAACCAGGCTGACAAAAAGCTGTTATACTGCTGTGAGTCTCAATCACATACAGCCTGAGCAATAATATGTGGGTGACAAGACCATGTGCACAAATTCTCTTGTCACAAATGATAAGGGTCCGATCAGGACTGCAGTCTTAGTGCCTGGAGGAAAATCAAATCTTCACTCTTTCCCAACAAATCCAAACACTGTGAGATATGAAGCTTAATAATATGTTGTTATAGTGACAAGCATGCATTATGCTTAACTCCAAACTTCTGCTTGTTTTAATTCTTCTCATTACAACCTCATTACTGTTTCAGTAAATTATATTTCGCAATTTTTCACTGTTCCATCGCATTAGTCTCGTGCCGCTTAACAATTATTTTTTTGCAAGCTGACATTATGACAAGATACTCATTCCATGCCTTTTGTAGTAATTAAAGTCCTCTCAGCAGAGCAGAGCAGCTATGCTCTGTGTGCAGTGAAGAAAGAGGATATGGCTTTTGGCTGTTTGAGGAAAGTTATGAGATTGCAAAATCTCTGCAGCAGTGGTGAAATAAATCTTAACAAGTGGGAGAATCGAGATTATGTGGGCATGAAGATGACACATCGGCGGGAAAGCTGTAATGCACACTTTCACCTTTCCCTTCACAGCCGTGTGCTAATAAGCTGTCAGCTCAAATCGAAAAGAGGAAACAGCAGCACATCTGATAACGAGAAGAAGACATCGGGGTTCAGGCTGCAATTTTAAAATATGCTGCCATCTCTTCTTCTGTTTTTCTCTTTCTAGCTACTCAGCTTTATCGCATAGATTCCTTCCTCATTAGATCGCCTTCCTGGAACAGAGACAAGGAAACCGGGAATGAGTGGTTTTAAAAGCAACAAATGTCGCAAGCCAGAATATATTCTCTTCTGTTGAGGACGATGCATGTGAATTCCACCTTTGAGCTGAAGACTGCTTCTGTGGTAGACATGTATCAATGAATGCGCATGGGCACAGATTATTTCTTTCATGCTTTTTAGGACATGGCGTCAAACCTACCTTCCAGCAAGATATAGTATCAGACATATAGTTGCACAGTGTGCTGTAGCTCCTCTGTGGTCCCCCATGATCTATTGCTACTCATGACTCAGTCCTGTCTGTGCACATCTGAGGAAGCACAATTCAAAGACTTGAACTGCCAGTTGCAGGAACATTTGGTGATCAGTGCAATACTATTTGTGTTGTACTTATTGCAGAAACACATTGGCTCAGTTAAAAACTTTTTTTTCCTTTTAGCTTCCATCCATCCTCCCGTTCATCCACACATCAATTTTTGCAGGGAAGCAGCCCAAGCAAGATGTCCCTCTCCCCAGCTATCTCCTCCAGCTTAATCTCTCCAGCATATCCTGGGTCTACCACGGGGATTCCTCCCAGTGGGACATGCTTCAAACACCTCACCCAGGTGACCGCCGCTGCCTCCTTTTGATGTGGAGGAGTAGCAACTCCACTCTGAGGCCCTCTCAGATGACTGAACAACTCATCCTATCTCTAAGAGAGAGGCCAGCCAGCCTTTGGAGAAAACTCATTTTCACCCTTGTATCTGCAGTGTCATTCTTTCGGTCACTACCAAGAGCTTATCACCATAATGGGGTGAAGTGGCCTCAGTTAGAAAAGCGTGGAGTGCCTACTCCAGGGTCAAGCTGCTTCCCCGAGTGGAGAAGTTTAAGTATCTTACGGTGTTGTTCATGAATGAGGGCAGAGATGAGCGGGAGATTGACAGACGGATTGGGGTCCTGGATGCAGTGATGCGGATACTGTTTGTTGTGGTGAAGAGAGACCTCAGCGTAAAACTCTGGGGGACTTTGGTTTGGAAAGTTTTTCTCTAGTTTCTGCCACTGTGCTCTTGCTGTGAGTCATTTCACATTCACATCGCTCACTAGCTGTCCCCAGTTTGGGTACTTATATAATAAGGATATTACTTACCTTAGGGTAAGGAGGAAAGACTACTAAATGTATAAAGGTTAGAAACAACCTTGAGCCATTGTGTTGGATGATAATTGGACTTTATCCTGTGAACGTACGCCACAGAAATGCAGTGAGCATGTTTTGTAGTCTATTTCTGTTCCCAGGAAGCTGGACATCATTATTCTGCCGCCTTAAACCCACTGAGGCGTCGGAACACCAACGCTGCCTTATTGTTATTTACTAAATCCGTCTGAGACCTTGTCTTGCTCTCGCTCTTATTCCCTTCCACACTCTCTGACCCTTCTTCCTCTTTTATGCTGCTTCTGGACCTCTTCTACACTCACACGTTACCTTAAGCAGAGCTGAGCTGATCTGAATCATGCTGGGCCCTGATAGGGAGGTGGTGCTTGGAGCTTCCTTCTCAGCCAGAGATTCCGTGTGCTTTGCTAATGGCACATCAGCAGCTGTCAGTGGACCCTGCACTGCGTCAGCCAGCATGACTGTGGTCTGCAAAGCGCTCAGCAGAACTGACACACACACACACACACACACACACACACACACACACACACACACACACACACACACACACACACACACATCCTGCAGCCCCACCCCCTCCAGGCCTTTTTTCTATATCATTAGTGTAATGCTCCCATTTCCCCAGTGCTGCTCAGATATGGGGGAGATTCCAACAAACTCGGAAGGAGGAGGGGGAAGGAATGAGTCACGCACCAGTGACAATGTTGGGGTTTTTTTTTCAGTTTGCAGAGGAAGAGAGGGGTGCAAGAAAATGTTGTTTTGTCCTTTGACAACAACGCCTGCTGCCATTTAGAGAAAAAAGAAAACCATTTAAATGTAATATCTTTTTATTGTTAAGTGGACAAAGGATTTTTCCTCCTATCTGGCAGCTCTGGGCAGGAGGAAAATTGGAAGATCTTAGAGAAGATTCATGGACATAGTGAAAGAGGACATGCAGAGGGTTGGCATGACAGAAAATAATGGATAAATGGTGCAGCAGAAAGCAGAACAAGAAGAGTTAAAGAAACTTCCCTGTGTGCACATACAATTATAGTGCACTAACATTCAGAAGTCTGAGCCCTGAGGTTTTTGCCATTCATTTGAAAAGAACGTGTGTCTATTTTTTTATTTTTTGAAATTCCCACGTTTCACACAACAACAAAAGTCACAGATTTATGTCTCATAGTTCAAGCATGTTTTTTTCTGAGTACTGCAAATAATATATATATATGAACATTGTTATACAAAGGTTTTCCTGTGTTGTGAGAGGAGTGTCAAGTGCTGTAATTTCAGGGAGCATTTAAACCTGATAACAGGCTTCTCTCCTTGAGGCTAGCGGCTTAAAGCTAACCACTAATAGCACGAGCTGTCCCATACTCCAACCAAACTGTAACCAAGTCACTTCATTTCCCTTCAGCTCCTCAGAAAATAATCCCCTTTCATCTTTTTTTTTGTTTGTTTTGTTATTGTGTTGGATCCGGAAGGCACTCGTGAAGGGATGTTTTCCTGCTGATGACCAGATGAGAAAACACTGTAGAATTTTTGCAATATATCATTGGTCATGAACACCAAACCTAGTTATGCACCAGTGTTACCAAGCATGCATCCTGTTTATGCATTTTGAAATGGCAGCAGATGTCAAGAGTTATTAAGGATAAATAGTGTAGTTTGTCTTGTGGCACAAATCAGGTTTATGTAAACACATTTGCTTGACGGTTATTGCCAGCACGGTTTAAAGGTCATTTAAGTTACAGTTTGCAAAATCATATTAGATGTAAAAAAGAAAAAGAAAAAAAAGGAACTTATTGTTTGGTTGGGTTCTTGCAGGCTGGCTGCAGCACCATGTCCTCGGCTCAGAGTGGAGATATATCAGGCTACCATCTGAGTGGTGAGTAATTGTTTCTATACTTACTTTGTTTGAATACCTTTGTGTGGATTAGTGTTTGACAACCGCACTGTTATATTTGCACAGACCTCATCTCACATGGAGGCAGTGCTGTTAGAAAGCAGTTTACATTGTTCTGTAACTGGCTTATCACAAGTAGAGATAAAGCTGGCAAAGTCCTCAAGAAGTTTCAATTCAATTTTTAGGAGTCCAGCTCTGTGCAGGCTTCCAGTGCCTTTATAGATGCTGTAGCATTTAATTCAAACTGGCATTTTAACTTGTTTGTCAGATTTTTGTCAGATTTGGTTCCCAACCATCTGATTTACATAAAACTTTATGTGCTCCGACTGACTCCCAAAGCCACCACTTGGCATTAAATGACAAGACCTGTAACAGTGGTGACTGTGCTCAGTCACTGGGAGCTGTTCGAGATTCCTACTCAACCTGGTGTTCTCCCAGTCTGTTTGCCATGATCAAACTATGACTTTATGTAACTACAGATGAAACAGAAGTTTATAAGGAATTCTTTAAGCATTTGTTTTTTGTATCTGTTTTAGTGGTGCGTAACCCGCCGGGCTGGGAGGTTGGGCTCTACCTGGTGGGCTTTTTCGTACTGCTGGGCCTGGCTGGGCTTAATATCTGGAAGCTGTGGAAATCTGGAACTTTTCCAACGCCGTCTCCTTTCCCCAATTTTGATTATCGATATCTGCAAGAAAAATATGGAACCTCCTTCTCGGAAGTCAGACAAAAGGTACCCGTACAATATCAAAAACTAGAAAAAATACCTGCAGATTCACGCCGAAGCAGAGGCAACTTTGGTGTCAATTACAAGTAAGAATCTGATTTTTTGAGATTAGTTATATAACTGAGCATAAAAAAAAAAAGCTGAATGTCAGTTTCTATTACAGGTACATTCTGCAGTGATTATTAAAAATAAATTATTTCACTTGACAAAACTAAGAATAATACACTAATAATATTAGATTTATCAATAGTAACACACACATATTTCTATGTTACAACTTTTTGCAGTTGTTTCTTAGCATTATAGTGTAAATCTGTGGAAATGAATGCAATTTGAATTAATTTTTCCAGTCTCAGTCTACTTTTTAATCTAACTTTACCTTATTTTTTATTTTCTTTGTTTTTCATCACTTTTTTAAAATCAGGACCACTACTATGTATCTAATTGCTAGAACAAGGTTTATTAGATAGCTAGCTAGCTATATAGCTATCTCACTAGCTAACTATCAAATAAACTTTGTTCTTCTGTAGCAGCTGATGTCAACAAAGGTTATGTCCAATACTCATTAGTTTTTTTCTTTAACACAGTTTTGTGGAAAAACTAATTTATTCATAATGCATATGTAACAACTAGCATACAAACAAAAGTGCATTAAAGTTGCTAAACAGCGAGCTATTCCTCTGAAGAGTTGGTAGAGACCAGTAACAGAGCTAAAAGACCATAACAGGTGAATTATTACAAGTATAGCCGCTCCCTGAATCCATTCTTTGCTGACAAGTTCATGTTGTCAACCTAAAAGTTGCCATCAGATGTTTCCATGTCCTGTTTCTCAAGTGAAAAAAATCCTTGAGGTGTTAAAATGTTGTTTTGTCATTTTTTTTAATCCTCTACTCAAAGAGAGTGGCAGCCAATAACCACCGGCGAACCTCCACCACATCCAGCCGTAAGCCTAGTCTGGCCCTTGGCGACACCCCAGATGGCTTCAGGGACCTGGGCCATTTGGAGCTAATGAGTAGAGAGTTGGACCCATCAGGCATAGCTCAGCTCAACCGATCCATCTCTACCGACTCACTCAGCTCAATCTCCTCTATTGCCAACAACTTTGGTAATGACTTCACTGTTGGCCAGCTGGAGGTGACCCTGGAATTTGAACCATCCAAGCACCCGGGCCAGGGGATGGGATTGCTCCACATCACCCTGCACCAGGGCAAAGACCTGCTGGAGAAGGAGGAAGGCGACTTCCCTGGCTGCTTCATCAGAGTCTCACTGGGGCCAGAGGAGATTAATGTGGGAGTGACAAGGGTAAGGAAACCTCTGCCTTCTGGTATTTTCATACTATGGGAGACCTCATGGAATCTGTGTGATAAAAAGATACATTTTAGAATTTCTTATGTTTAAATAAATGAATACAAAATGTAGGTTTCATTTCAAGGTAATTTGCTTTGCAAAAGGTTTGAGGGAAAATATGACAGACCTCAAGATGCTGTGTTTAATTCATCTAGAATGTAAAATGTCAAAAAGGACAGTAAAGGTCTTCACAGTACTTGTTTTATATAATAAATAATAATGGCTTTCAATGGAGTTTCACTTGTAGAAGGTACTAATGGTTATTTTTGTTTTTTAGTACCTCATAATTATAATTAAAGTGGGACTCTGTTTTTTAAGGGGAATGGCTTTCCCTGTTATGTTTTTTTTTTTAAATGTTTTCTAAATACTTACTTTTTTGCATTTGCTAATTAGCATTAAACAGAAAGTAGTAGGCCAAAAGCAGGCAGAATACAAACTGGCAAAAAGACTCCAAAGCTCAAAGCAAAAATCTGTCAAGTTGTTCAGGGTGGAGCAGGAGTACTGAAGAACTAATGAGCAGAGTGGGAACAGGGATGTGGAACATCAAGTGATGCAGCAGGTGGGGAGGCAGGACAGATGTGAGGACCTTGTGTGACGACAGAGTTACAGCAGAGGAGGCAGATGACCCACAGATGAATGATATAAATAAAACCATGACTCACTGGTGAGATATTTTACACGGTGGCAAAGTTGATGAAGAACCAGCTGCCATGGCTAAAAATGACCATTACAAGTAATATAATGTTTCACAGATATAAAAAAGGACAATAACAGCCAAACCTTAAATTTGAGATAAAAACATTATTTATTAACAAGTTAATCAAAGCGTGAAAGCAAGCATCATACATAGCTGTGTTAATGTAATGTAGCGAACACATGTATCATGACAGCTGCGGTGTTCCTCGTTAGCTTGCAATAGAGTGTAAAAATGTGATGGGGGGCCTTTTTTTATTCATGCTTTTGACTGCTAAAAGAGCGGGTTTGTGATGCTGGAGGACTGAAACTAAACGAAACTAACGGATGGCTAATTAGCACTTAGTGCTGAGATGACTGAACTTAAGATAAAATTTGCTTCTGATAAATTCATGGAGGAATAACGTGGCATCGAAAGCCTTCCTGCTCAGTGAGGGCAGTTTGGGCTCCCTTGAAATGTGTTTAAGATCTCAGACCTGGCTGAATTTTAGTCAGAGACAGTGATACGTCCCTCAGGAGGAGATGCTCGATCCTGCAGCTCGACAAGCCAGTTCTTTCCTGTCCGTCAGAAGAGCCCATTTCATTTGCTTGAGTGGACAATCCCCCGAGAGCTGCAGGAAGGTTATTTCACATCTTTTACTGGATCAAGGATGCCTTTAATGTCTCCAATGGGCAAGCCTTTCTTACAACGAGCAGTAACCCCAAAAATTATAAAAGTACATTAATTATCTCACTCGGAAGAATAGTGCTTTAAAGACACTGTAATTTGATGAGCAAGACAATGCAATGGCACATTCTGCAGTGTTTTCTTTTTTCTCAATTAACTTTTCATTTTGTCATTTAATGGAGTACATAATGACTTCTATTGGAGTGTAACACTTACCAGCCAGTTTAGATACAGTTGAACATCTATTGTTTAATCAGTCAATTAGTGCATTTAGACAAGACAAGATGACCCGCTGAAGTTCAAACTGAGCATCAGAATGGGGAAGAAAGGTGATTCAAGTGACTCTAAACGTGGCATGCTTGTGAACCAGAAGCGCTGGTCTGTGTATTTTAGAAACTGCTGATCTACTGACATTTCCCAGCAAAACCATCTGTACGCTTTACAGATGTTCTGAAAAAGAGAAAATATCCTGTGAGCAGCTGTTGTCTGGGTGAAAATGCCTCGTTGATGTCAGAGGTCAGACGAGAATGGCCAGACTGCTTTGAGCTGATAGAAAGCCAACAGTGATGCAAATAATCAGTCGCTACACCCAAGTTATGCAGAAGAGCATCTGAATGGACAACACGCTGAACCTTTGGCTACAGAAGCAGAAGACCAGACCAGGTGCAAATCCTGCCAGCTAAGAACATAAAACTGAGGTTACAGTTTGCACATTCACAGCCAAATTAGACAACAGAGGGTTAGCAAAACGTCGCCTCGATTGCTGCTGCAAGTCAGAAGTCAGCATAAACAAGAGGAAAGCATGAACCCGTCCTGTCTTGTATCAGTGTTTCAGGCTGTTGTTGGTGGTTTGATGATATGGGGGATATTTTTTTGGTATACTTTGGGCTTCTTAGTACCAACTGAGCATCATCTAAACACCACAGTCACAGTTCACCCATCACATCTACCCATCAACTACCTCCAGATCAACGCCAGTAAAACCAAGGAACTGGTGGTAGACTTCCGCAGGCACAAGCATTCTCCACTGCAACCACTGAACATCCAAGGTATGGACATTGAGGCTGTGGACAGCTACAGGTACCTTGGTGTTCATCTGAACAATAGACTGGACTGGACTCATAACTCAGACGCCCTCTACAGGAAAGGGCAGAGCAGGCTGTACCTGCTGCGGAGACTCAGGTCGTTTGGGGTGGAGGGCACACTCCTGAAGACCTTCTATGACTCTGTTGTGGCTTCTGCTATCTTTTATGGTGTGGTCTGCTGGGGCGGCAGCATCTCTGCTGGGGACAGGAAGAGACTGAACAGGGTGATCCGAAGGGCCAGCTCTGTTCTAGGATGCCCTCTGGACCCAGTGGAGGTGGTGAGTGACAGGAGAACGGCGGCTAAGCTGTCATCCCTGTTGGACAACATCTCCCACCCCATGCAGCAGACTGTGACAGCACTGAGCAGCTCCTTCAGTGGGAGACTGCGGCACCCACGGTGTGGGACGGAGAGATTTCGCAGGTCTTTCCTCCCCACTGCTGTCAGACTCCATAATAAAGACTTTAACTGATCAAGCACATACATCCATACATATGCAATAATACTAAGTGCAATAATCTTTTCTGTCATCGTTGTATTTTTACTCAGTTGTATATAGTATTTGTATTTGTATTCTATTTTTATCTTATTGTATATTTATTTTATTTTATTCTACTGTATATAGTATTTTATTCTATTCTGTACAGCTGTGTACTGTATTTATTCTTATTGTATTCTAATTTTTGCCTCATAACTTTTGCACTGTCCACTCCTGCTGTGACAAAACAAATTTCCCACGTGTGGGACTAATAAAGGTTATCTTATCTTATCTTATCTTATCTTATATGATAGCTGCTTTCATAAAGATAATGTGCCGTGTTACAAAGAATCATCTCAAATTGGTTTGTAGAACATGACAGTGAGCCTGCTGTAGTTAAATAGCCTCCACAGTCACTACATTTTAATCCAAAACAGTCTGAGTAAATCAAATTAAATCATTTCAGCTGCTCACTTGCTTCATTAAGAGCATTAACAAAACATTTACTTGTACTGCATTCCATTATAGCTTTTGTGGTGCATTTGCTTCCTGATAATCTACTTCATTTTTAGCTTTCCTTTAAATTCACCACTAGAACAATTTCATCACGCTCTTAGTAAGAAGCAACTGTTCTGACAAGAGAAGAAACAAGGCGTCGCTCCCGCCATCTGCTACACCTGGCGCTCGCCTTCTGCTCTTGGCACTAACGCTGCCAGAATATTCACACATTTCTTCCACGCTGTGAGTCATCGCTCCATTGTGGGGCTGTGGTTTTGTGCAGGCTTGCACGGGATGCCGCGGGGACTCGTCGGTGCCCCAGTTTTAGTTGCCGTGCCGTTCGGAGGGGTTTGATCTGACGGTGATCATAACAGGAGCAGCCGCCGATGCAGCAGCTTTAGTGTCTCCCTCTTTAATGTCAAGGGAAGACCAAAGGAAATGCTGACATCAGCTTTACTCGCTCCGATGGCCACGCAGGCCTCCCTCCACCCACCCCTTGCATCTATGCTTCCTTTTGCTCTTTTTTTTCTTCTCCAGCGCCTCTCTGTGCTGTTACTGCTTTTGTTTTGCGTTCTGTCAAAACCCCCAAGCCCCCACCCACCCAAATACCCCGTTTTCTCCCTCTTTTCCTCTCATTTATTTGCTGTCAGTTCTGCTTGCCTGTCGTGTTGCATGTAACAACGTGCACACACACCTCTCTTTCTTTCTCTCTTTTTATTGGGGGCTTACATCTCCATTGTAAAAGTGATAAAGCTAATACTGCAAGCAGGTAGTCTCACACGGTGGTGGAAGGCTGCTCAAGATGCTTTGTATGTTGTATGTTGCTACTTTTTTCTCTGGATCCCGCAGGTGCTGAGCAGTTATGATGCTATTCAGTTGGTTGATATGAAGCACAATCCAAGGTCAAGCCGCACAAGCTGATTTGTAGACCATTTGCTCTGCTCTAAATTCACATGTCCTCAACGCCGCAGTGCGTTGTCGTTTTGCTGTTCATCACTGGAAACCCCAGGTGACCTCGCGATCTCGGTTATGATGTGTTTGTGAGAAAGCTGCAGTGTTTTTATTTCAGACACATTTAGCAAAAATATTCATGCTGGATCTCATACTTCGAGAACAAACACTGGTGTGTGTGTGAGTTGGGGGGGGGGGGGGGGGGGGGGTGGCTATTATTAAATCTGCTATGTTACTAGTTGCCTGGTAACTTCTGACCGCATCGGTTTCCACACATCCCCTCAAGACCTGATGACTTGAAATTACCATTACAACTGTAGCTCTGGCAGCCTCTGTCTTTGATCTTAAGTAGTCATGGTGTGGTTTGCTTGTCAGAGGCTGTTTTCCACATTAAAATGTGTTCTGGATGACAAGAAAAGGAAATGAATAGTGGTTTTGTAGCATTTTTTTCTGGTATATCAACAAAAAAGAGACCTTGTGCTCTTATCACGTAAGCTTCTTTAATAGCAACACTACAGGTGGCTGTAGCTCAGGTGGTAGAGCATGTCATCTACCAATTCCAAGGTTGGGAGTTTGATTCCTGCCTGCTCCAGTTTGCATGTCATCAGATCCTTGGGCAAGATGCTGAACTTCAAGTTGCTCCCTGATGTGTCTATCCAAGCGTGAATATTAGATAGAAAGCACTTAGTGTAGAAAAAGCTGCTTGTTTGAATGAGGCATAAAGTTGTAGAAAGCACATTGAGTGCTCAAGTAGATTACAAAAGTGGTATTTAAGACTAGTCAAACATATTACACATTCCTCTGAGAAGTATGGTGCAGTTGCACATTCTGTTTGGTTTATTTTCCATTGTTGTTGCATCATTGTGTGTTTTGAGTTTGGAATATACAATCCTGCAAATTGTCCACCACCTCCAACAGGTCCAGACAAATGCATTCACCGTGATCTTCGATGAGCGCTTCTCCATCCCCATGGATTCTTCCAGCCTGGAGGAGTACAGCCTTCGCTTTGCCGCTTTTGGTATCGATGCTGATGAGAGAAATATCAGCGCAGGCGTAGCAGAGCTCAAGCTGTCAGACTTGGACCTGACCATCAGACCATTCAACGCCTGGCTCTATCTTCAGGATGTCAATAAGGTGTGTTGATACAGAGAGAGAGACAGAAAAATAATGCTGGAACTGGAACATCTAAGTTCTGTCCTTGCAACGTTTCAGGAAGCACAGCGGTGTCTGACACCATCTGCTGGACATTTAACAAAACTACATGTCAGATCCAAACAGAATCAAGGTCAGGTCAGTGAGGGTGCTTCCTAAATGGACGAAGCGTACAGATTTTTTTTAATTCTATTGTGAAAACTATGTGACAATATCAATATAAAACTAATAGATACAATTTACCATGATAGGTTTAGTGGCGACAGTTTAACAGGATGGGAGAATCATTGTTACCTCATCACTGGATCAAATCTTGTCTAAAACTAAATCTAACAGCATTATTTTTTTTATTTAGAAATCAACATGTGTAATATTTTTCAATAACATATATAAACAAATGTGATGTAAAGCACATATATTATATCTTTTATTCTCAGCAAAACTGTGTCCTCAGTGAGCTGATCAGAGAAGCCTCATGCTGTGGAAAAAACGATGAACAGTATCCACAGAGCCTGGAGTGAGGCGCTGCAATAATCACATATATTAAAGATATTTAATTATGAATAATTAATATTCAGTTGAGTACACTTCATTTCTGTTTTATTTATAAAACTATTCATAACAGCAGTTATTAACAGCAGTCACCTCCAGTAGCTTCGCAGTGCAAGATAAAGACCTTACAATATTTGATAGAAAATCCCAACTATGCGATGATCTGCTATGAGCAAGCACTTGGCGACTGTGGGAAAGGCAAACTCCCCTTTAAAGGAAGAACCAGGTTCAGGGAGGGGCAGCCAATCTACTACCAGTATTAGGGCAGTGAGGGGAAAGACAGGAGATAAAAATGAGAGCTTAGAGAGACAAGGACAAAACGAACTATTGGAGGGAGAAGTCAACGACATGTGGCAGCGATATATGCACACAAGGGGAGTAAAAAGAGGGATGAGGAGGAGTGCTTAGTGCATCATGGGCAGCCTGAGCTTGTAGCAACACCACAAAATCATTTATCAAAAAGGAAGGTTTGGAACCTAAGCTTAGAGTAGAGAGGGTGTCTCTCTCCCAAAGTCAAAGTGGGAGTGGATTTCACGGGAGACGAGTTGAAGCCTCTGCCTCCTATTCTACGTTTGGAAACTCTAGGAACCACAAGTAAGCCTGCAATCTGACAGTGAAGGGATAATATGACACTTTAGGGTCATTAAGACGGGATCCGGTTGATTATTTAATGCTTTTTATTTGAGAAGAAATATTTTAAATTCAATTCAGCCAACAGAGAGAAGTCAGCATGAGAGAAATATGATCTCTCTTTCTAGTCAGCACTATCTCGGGGTGTTTTGGATCAAACGAAAGGTATTCAGGAAACCTTTACAACAATCCGATTACACAGAAATTACAATAGTTCAGCTTAGAAGGAATAAACGGATGACTGTTAACCGTGATTTACTCATTTTGACAAAATGATGAATTGAAAATTAAATGTTTCAAAACTCTATACATTATGCACTAACACTATGCAATGAATATATAATTTTAGTAATTTAGACTTTCATTTTCATATATTCTTAATTGAACTAGAAACGAATTTAAAGACTGTGTGTAGCTCCTTAAAATTAAATAAAATCCACAGTAGTAGGAGTTCTGATTCGCCATACTCCAGTCAACACGTTACAGTCATTCTGTCGGCGCATCACCTTGACTAGAAATGTATGATGTTGTATTTAATGGCTGCCATGCTCTGGTTTGACCCCACAGGCAGTGGATGCAGTCGGGGAGATCTTGTTGTCTCTCAGCTATTTGCCAACAGCAGAGCGTCTCACTGTGGTTGTGGCTAAGTGCAAGAACCTGGTGTGGACCAATGGCAAGAACACCGCAGGTCAGGGATGCTTTTTGTCTGCAGGGTTGTGTTTCCTTTCCATCATTAGAAGTTAACCTGAAGTGTGTGCATGAGCGTTTTGTTTTCTTTTTCGTGTCAGCTGTGCAGTGCATGTGTATTAATGCCATTAAATCTGTGCCGTTCTCAACACGCTAACATCTTGCGAACAAACAAAATGCTTATTGATTTAATAACAGCAGCCTGTCTATTTTTATTCAGTAAAAGGACTAGATGTTATACTCCCTGTTAATGCATTGCTTTAAATGAAGAAAATCTTGAGGGATGGCTGTTATGAGGAAAGGCAGCCCAGAAACTTTATGGAATTTCTTTAAATAGTGTGTCAACTGATAATGGTCACACTGCCTGAGACAGCGAACCACACTGAAACACCGCCTCCAGAGCTAATTCTGTATACAGAGCTGTGAGTCTACCTGATTTGTCTCCAATGAGGAATTTAGTGGATGTTCTACAAACTATTCACTCTACCTTCACTCCTTCTCCTTCATCAGATCCATTTGTCAAAGTCTATCTGCTGCAAGATGGCAGGAAAATCAGTAAGAAGAAGACTTCCACCAAGAGGGATGACACAAACCCCATTTTCAATGAAGCCATGATCTTCTCTGTGCCGTCAATCGTTCTGCAGGTATGTTTCAGACCATGATTTATTATTTTCCAGAATAAGAAAATGTTAATAGGAAACATTATTAATTAGTAGGAGGGAAAATTAAAAAAAACCCACAAGTTTTGCAGGACTTAGGCTTCTTTTTGTCGTTACACTATTATCTATCTCAATCTGTGTTTTATAATCCTGTATGTGCCCTCTTGTAAAAGTGATAAGGGCTTTCAAGTAAATGTGCAATAAATTATAAGTATACAAATAAAATAAAGCAAAAGTTAATATGTATATGCAAAGATGGTAGCAAGTCTAGAAAGGCCATTTTTATTAGCTGACTAACACACTCACAAGGGAAATATTAGCATGCTAACTTGAGGCCAGTGGCTACGATGTTGACTTGTCTTGATGCATTCTCAATCATTCACGTTAGTAAATCCCAAAAGCTAATTCTGTTCATCAGGAAATAGTGTTTTCAGAGGGAGAAACGTTTCATCAGTCATCCAAGTGACTTCTTCAGTCTCAGCTGACTGCAGGTTTCCCCAACCTTACAATGATTCTAGATGAAAATACTCTTAAAAAGGTGTTTAAATTCACTGAGAAGGCTCATTCATACAGTATGAGAAGTCTAAGACCAGGCAACAAAGGAAGTTTGACTTACTTGTTGTGCATGGGAAGCCACAGCAAAATACGGAGAGTGTCCTCAGCGCCCAGAAGAGAAAAGGATGCCACACCGGGCATGTGGACAAGTGGATTAAAAATCTGCCTGACAGACAACTCACCCAAGCAGAGAAAAACATCCTTTCAAAAGGGTTGACGCAGAGACAAATCCAGCTAGTGGAACTGATCGCAGCCACAGCCGCAGACATAGCAGCAGACATAGCAGCAGGGCAACTACAGACGAAAGTTTCGGCCGGTCTCAGCAATGCAAATACCCCAGCATCCAACATCAGCGTGGAGGAGAGGAAGGCACTAGCATCACTTGTGTTCAAGTCACTGAAACATTAGAGGTAGTTCATAAGAGATTACAGGATGACCCCAACCTCAGCAACAGGACCACTCTCAGCACCCACCAAGTGTGTTTGCTTTTGGAACGGTGTCTTAATTCCACCTATTCAGGTATGTGGATGACACCTGGGTGAAAATGTAATCTCAGGATGTACCACAATTCACAGATCACATTTCCTTGGTGGACCAACACATCGAATTCACCAGGGAGCAAATGAAAAGTGGCAGGTTAGCCTTCTTAGACTGTGAGATTTCTATCGCTAATGGTGGGCATTTAAAAGTTGATGTGTACCATAAACCTACCCATACAGATCAGTATTTAAGGTTTGACTAGGGCCAGGGAAGCAGAAGAACATCACATCAAAAAACCCCTGAGTAAATATAGTTATCCCAGCTGACCATTTATTGAAGCGTCTGATTGGCAGTGATCCTAAGCAGACTCCAACACCTGAAGACTCCTTAAATTAAAGGAAAGCTTGCCTAAGAGTGTTCAGAATGTTTTGAAGAATAAAGGTTGTCATACCAAATATTGTTGTTTCTATATATGTTTTAATTAGTGCTGTCATAACGCCATAACACGTTGACGCCGTGCAGCCCTACGCACGGGGCAATCGGCGCTAACTCGCTAACGGGGATTTGCAGCGTTATTGCGGTTATGCCGTTAACGTCATTTTAACGAGATTAACGCTGACACCACTAGTTTTAATAAATCTTTGCATCCATTTCCAATTTTACTAGCAAACAATAAAACCATGAAGGGTGGCTTTAGACTTTTGCACATTACTGTATGCTGGTGTGGTTCTTTAAATCTTTCAGTCGTTGGTTCTCAAGTGCTGGAATAACCAACAAACTGAAAGATACATTGTTCAATGGTCTACATATATGATGGTGATATAATTGAAATCCTGTAGTGGAAACTATGCCTTTAAAATGCATGGATCATTCAACCCCCACAAAAATAATCTGTTAGAAAAAGTGCAAAAGCGTATCGAGATATGGTCAAATTGTTGTTGTGACACATGTATTTAACTAATTCCATAAAGATTTAGATGAAGAAAAAAACCCAGCTGAATCCTGCTTAGAGAGAAGGTTATGTAACCACGTTTGTGCTCTGCAGGAGCTCTCTCTGAGGGTGACGGTGGCAGAGGCCACAGACGATGGCCGGGGTGAGAACCTTGGTCATGTGATCATCGGCCCTGAGGCCAGCGGGATGGGAATCACTCACTGGAACCAGATGCTGGCAACTCTGAGGAAGCCCGTGTCCATGTGGCACCCTCTGCGCAGGATCTAGTCACCTCAGAACATACCTGACCCGATTCGAGTACAACACTCACTTCTTCAAATTCCTTTGAACTCTCCCTTTGTTTGTTGCCATTTTTACATTGCATAAGTTATATGTCTCTGTAACAGAGACATTATCACCCTGGGTTGTGTATATAATAAATGAGTTTAGTCACCTCTCACTTTCATTATTTTGTCTTCATTCTCTCACCTCGAAAGGGAATTGGTCTGAAATCCGACTCTCCTCCAGTGAGAGGACTCGAGTATGTGGATGTATATATTGCTGCCTTAAAAGTCGTGATCAAATGTTTTATTTTCAAATTTGAAAAGGAGCCCGGCCTTGGCAGATGCACTCCCTCCCTCTGCATGGTGCGTGCGCTGGTAGAAGCCGATTGTAAATGTTTGGAGAATGAGCTACTGGATGAGAGGTGAACTTGTTTCTCTTTCAGGAAAAGCACCCATTTGTCTTTTCCCATCAGTCACTGATTGTACCTTCTTAATTGAATCGGTTCTAGAATTGAGATGGGTTAGCGCTCTTGGATTTGATTATCTTATATTTGTTAATAGTGTGGTTGATTAACATTAGCGGTTTTGGTATGTTCAGTATTAATCATGCTTAAATCCAGGTACTCTTATCCAGGTGAAATAACTGTAATTTGTAGCAGTGGTTACAGGGTGGTAAAATCAGAGGTAATCAGCATATAAATATCATGCTATGTTGTTCTACTTTTACCACGATTAACGCAATACTAGTTGTATAAGCATATTAGGAGGTGTAAATACTGCAGTATAACATTGTTTTCATTTAAAGTTTTTCTCTTCTGGGTGTAAAAGACATGTTTTTCATATTATGACTACTAATAAAATGCTGAACACCATTTGTACAACCCTATATTAAACATCCATGTCATTGGTGATTGATGAATTATTGTTATTAAAACACCTCTGGGAATTTAACCTTTGATGTGGAGTGTACTAACCCCCTGGAATGGGTTTAAAGTTTCTTTTACATTAGAGGAAACATCTTGATATCCTGCGTGGTTTTCACTGGCCACTTGTTACATTCATTATAGCTGTTGTTGTTAAAACTGCCCAGAAACATCCCTGGCCAAAAGCAGGTGGTGGTGGGCGGGGCTGGGTGTTAAGTGGAAATAATGCCGAAACATTCAAATGAAGACAGCGTGACAAGAACCTCGTGAAGGTCAGGATGTCAAGATGGCTTTTGATCAGTCTCAGACATTCTCTACAACATTGTGCAACAGTGCTTCTGAATGTGAATTATCATGTGACATAGCTGCTAACAATCTTTTGGATTTCTTTCGGTTTTCAGACACATTTTAGGTCAAATTATGATTTATAACCTCACTTTGAACACACCTGTGGTCATGTAATGGGCAAAAGTTTCCTACTGTGCCAAATAATGAAGCAATATTTTCATTTACAGTCAACATTGGCATTCAGTTTGATGAAGTTGTAACTAACATTCAGCCATGCATGAAGTTATTTAGCATTTGATGTGAATGTGCCTCATTAATAAAATGTATTGTGTGAATGCTGTTTGAAATAAAAAGTGATTCAACAGTTATTCATGAGCCACTTTATCGTCGTGACTTTAAATTGCAAATTATTGTGAGAAACCTCTATAATGCATCTGTAGAAGTTGCATCTTAATATGCTCATCTTGGGTTTAGAATTGTATTAGTATCCTGTTCTTCATCAGGAGATTGAGACGCCATTGCTGTTCTTGTGTTTTTCTGAGTACTTCCGAGAACAGGTTAAACAATTTCTATTTGTTTTACTGGTTACAGTGATGAGTTGATTGGTAAAAAGTGATCCCATTGGTGCATCTAAAAAATCTATACCTAGACTGAATGCAAGAAACATGTAATCTAGAATATTCTAATTTGGTGATTTGAAAACCAATCAAAACCGGATTTTTAAATTCATACCACAGGTGCATCTACTAGGACTCTGAGGCGCAAGACTGGTAGGCACCAATAGTTTTAACATATAATTTTTCACACATAATTTTTGTTTTTTTTTATAGGGCAGCATGGTGTCACGGTGGTTAGCACTGTTGCCTCACAGCAAGAAGGCCCTGAGTTCAAATCCACCATCAGACTGGGGTCTTCCTGTTTGGAGTTTGCGTGGGTTCTCTCCAGGTACTCTGGTTTCCTCCCATAGTCCAAAGACATGCAGTTAATGGGGTTGGGTTAACTCTGAATTGTGAACAGGTGTGAGTGCGAATGGTTGTCTGTCTCTATGTGTTAGCCCTGCGACAGACTGGCAACCTGTCCAGGGTGTACCCCGCCTATCACCCTAAGACAGCTGGAATATATACGAAGGCTGTGCTAAGATCAAGCAAAATGATCACAGAACAATTTCCTGCATCAGAGGCCATTAACAGATCCTTATAGAACCTTAAGAGAGCGGTCTCAGTGGAGTGCTGCTTTTGAAAAGCAGACTGAAAAGGATCAAAAATCTGTAATCTGCATAGTACGGACCTGGTACCCAGGTACCATGACCTAATGGAAAACTCTGAAAATGTTGGCGAAGATGGCAAAGTTTTCTATTGAAGGCTGTCCACAGTGGGACTCCTGATTAGGGAGGAAAAAGGAAGGTATCAAGAAATGAGTAGCGATGCTACTGACTATAACATTAGGTTTGATAGCAGTGTGGCAAATTTCTGAAATAAAGGACACAGGGTGGGATGCATTTGGACATCAGGCAATGACCCATTTTCATTCTTTCATTTAAAATACTATTCACCGACACAGCCTCTCCATCTGCACACCAAGCTAACACTCGAACACATAGCACAAACGTCACAAAAGTAATGACCTTAAACATAACTAATGCTGAAAAGATGGAGACACGATACAAGGGCTGCCACAAATTGTTATTTTGATAGTCGACTACTGACAGATTATTTTTGTGATTGTTTGACTAATCAGATCACGCATCCATTGGACGTAAAATGTACAGCTTATTGCACTAGCATGCATCTGCTCTTATATAACTATCATTAGCTTACAGCTAGTGTTTAAGGTATGTGCTAACTAAAAATAAAGACAAGATGATAGTTTATTAAACTTTTAATGAAATTAGCAGATTGTCCCAGTTGAGTTTAATAAATTCAGCCGTCTGCTCCTTGCTATCTAAAATATAACAGGACACTTGAGTAAATTCTTTACCATCTCACACTTTTGTTTAATCAGTTTTCTGTTTGACGTTTATTCAGCTGTGTGGAAACTATAACTTTATTCTCAGCCAAAATGATTTACTCACAAACAAATAAAATACTGAAAAAAGCCAAACAATAACATTTTTAAGTTATCTAAGTGACCTATATGTCATGTTTAACCTGAGTAGCGAAAGACCGCGGGGGTCTGAAAACGATGTGCCGGGAGTTCGCTGTTCTCACCTGCTCTAGTGAGCCTTGAACCCCCGACTAGGTTTCAAGCTGGTGGGTAACAGACATCTCCAAAAACGTCACAGCACTTTTGCAAATATGGGACGTCTTGATAAATCGAGCTGATATTTTAAGGTTACACAGTTACATTCTCGCCTGAAAATATCTTAAAAG
Organism: Maylandia zebra; assembly: GCF_041146795.1. NCBI lineage: Eukaryota > Metazoa > Chordata > Actinopteri > Cichliformes > Cichlidae > Maylandia > Maylandia zebra. The sequence continues at coordinate 21,512,159 of NC_135173.1, read as the reverse complement.
TTTATTTTGTGACCCAGAAAGAATAATATTAAAACTAAGTAGCTGCCGCCATTGTTGTAAACTGGAATTGGCTGGGTCGTGCTATGAATTCTGGATACACCCAACCCATCCTTCACATCTAGGGAAAAGGAGGACACATTTGTCCAGCCGCATTTGGGGGAGTCGTTGAATTTGGACAGCCTGCGTTGCGTCGCTGTAACGTAATCTGTCTACAAATGCGACCTCTGAAGGATGTGGCCCCTAAATTTGGACACAGCTACGATACCTGAGATTGCTGCTGCTGCTTCTTCTTCTTCAGTCAGTGCGCCCCAGGGCAGCTGTGGCTACAATGTAGCTTGCCATCACCAGTGTGTGAATCTATGTGAGAATGGGTGAATGACTGAATGTAGTGTAAAGCGCTCTGGGGTCCTTAGGGACTAAGTAAAGCGCTATACAAATACAGGCCATTTACCATTCTTTGGTGTTTAACAGCAGCTGGCATCCTTGTACATGCATTACTGCCATCTTCTGTTTCAGTCCATTATTACACCCTTAAATCCTAGTACTTATTCCCGCATCTTTCAGGACGCGTGGACTATTAAATTAGTCGTCGACGATCTCGACGTAATCGTGACTAGTTGACTTATCGTGGCAGCCCTCGTGTTACAAAAATAAACTGTGTGTGTGTTTTGGTCTCTCTCCCAAGCTAATGTTTCTAGGTGTGTGGTGTAGGCTCCTGCTATGCCAACTCGGGCCACATCACCATTTCAACTGACATCAGGTAAGCAGCTTAGCATGTATGCTGAAGTTGTTTAGAAGCACTTCACTGCTCCTGCTCCTGATTTCTACTGATATTTGAGGCTAGTTCTTTCATGTTTATCCCTAACAACACTGCACCTGATGGCACTGTGATTCAAGCATTAAAGTAGCTCATCACCCTTGCTGACGAATTGGCCTAGCACTCAGGGACAAGTGATCCATTCAAACCTTTCATGGAACAGTGATTTGGTAGATGGAGTGGTAGTGTGTCTTTTCTTTCAATCATGTTGCAGTGGCCTGTCTGTGGATGCTGCTTCATTGCGTGCATGAGAAAATTTCTTACACTAAAAATTTTTACACTGCTCTGTCCAGGACCATCTATCTGTATCGCTAAATAGAGCAGAAAGAGACCTAACAAGACGACCTACAGCCCATGATGACTCTATGGACAGTACTTAAGTTAAATACAATAATGACTATGTTGAAAACCTAGACAGGCGAGACATAAGCCTGATATATTAGGAGAAAAACAGTACACTATTTATTTGTAAATATTATATTAGAGTGTAGCATAAACACAAGGGATTTGATAGAAAAATTATTAAAGTTATGCAACACGTTCTGAAATTAAAGCTACGCAACTCTTTACAGTAAGCTGAGGAAATGTATGTTCATTGTGTATGCTTTTTCCTCCTTGCAAATAAAATAAAGGCGTTGAAACTCGCTACTGTGTCTCACTTAGCTAGCTAGTTAAGTGATACACTAGCTAATCAGAAAGAATTTATTTATCCCCTAAGGACGTTATTTACGGATTACCTTACAAACACACATCAGACAGAGAGCATATTTCTCTAGAGAGCATATTTCTCCTGTTTTGGCTTCCCTTCACTGGCTTCCTGTTAAATCCAGAATTGAATTCAAAATCCTGCTCCTCACATACAAGGTCTTAAATAATTAGGCCCCATCTTATCTTAATGACCTTGTAGTACCATATCACCCTATTAGAGCACTTTGCTCTCGCTCTGCAGGCCTACTTGTTGTTCCTAGAGTATTTAAAAGTAGAATAGGAGGGAGAGCCTTCAGTTTTCAGGCCCCTCTTCTGTGGAACCAGCTTCCAGTTTGGATTCGGGAGACAGACACTATCTCTACTTTTAAGATTAGGCTTAACTTTACGTCTGCTAGGTGGAGGAGGTAGGGTTAATTACCTGTACTGCAGCCACACACCAGGGGGCGATAGAGACGTTTTGGCTTTATTTTGGGGTCTGTTATGTCGTTTATGATTTCTACAGTGGTTGGTGGTAAACATTAGTGATGTGACATTCTGTATCGAGGCTTCAGAGCTTGTGTCGAGTAATTGAGGGGGCGTTTCCACGATGCGCGTAAAGAGGGTTGCTTCATTTATGGGAGGAGCTGAAAATGATGACGTCCGAAGCCTCGCTGCCCGGCTGTACCATGTGACTGGTTCATGAAGTGGTTTGAACTTTGCCACGAGCTATGACAGCGATATAAACCTCTCAGACTTCATTCAAAATGTGGGTGTTTGATGGAGAGTTGCGGTTAGTGAGAGTTTGGAGAGAGTTTGGAGGTTTAGGAGAGTGAGGAGAGAAAGTCAGGAGAGAATGGAGCCAGCTAAGAAGAGGAGGATGTCCTCTGTGTGGGAACATTTTGATCTTATTCCTCCCAACAAGGTATGGAAATTTCTACGGAAGATGTATTTTCATAATACTGATGGTGCAATACAATTTATGTTAAGCTGTCTTGACTTTTGTACAAGGTGAAGTGTTTGCTATGTGCCAGGGAGCTGGGATATAACAACACCTCATCCATGCTCAGGCACTACAGAGCTTTGCATGAGAATAAGGGGAACACCGATTGTGGAGCAAGACCAGGTGAGCCATCAAATGCCATGATAATATAGCATGCCGTAATGTTACTAAATGATATAACAATATTATACAACTGTAATACGTTACGTGTGATATTTATATTTGTGCTTTGTTTTTATTGTCTTTCCTCAGGAGAACAATCTCAAATAGATGACCTGGTTAGCATGGTGATTGAGGACTCCCAGCCTGGAGGACAAAGGATTTAAAAGATTTGTTAAATCATTAAATGTTCTATGTTCTCCCCACTAAAAAAGTCATAAAAGAAGTGAAAATTTAGTTTTTACAGAATAAAATGTGAACAGGCAGGACTGTAGCTGTCCATACCTCAACGTTACAAAAGCACAATCACTGTCCACACCCCAACCACACCTCACCTCACAGTAAATGATCATTTCCATTTTAAGCATTTCCAAATAATCATTTTCCATACTGCCAGTATAAATATACACAGTATACTGCCATCACTACAATATACATGTTTTACACGCTCCTTTTGTTGTTGACATTTACAGGCTGTGTGCAAAAGGCCACACTCTTCAAATTCATGCCAATTAATATTTTTACGTCCAGTAGATGTCCTACTAGAGAAAATGAAGCTTCAAGACGCTTTGCGCTGGGGTGAACCAATTGGATGAATCTGCCCATCACTAGTAAACATACCCCTGACCAACTTTGTTTGCTACTCCGTGAGCAAATCAGTATCGAGGGGCGTAAGAGGGGCGGGACCATCGCAGGCAAGGTCCAAGAAGAAATGTTCTTTTCTGGAGTCAGGATAAAGAGTTTTATTCCGAATAGTGTGTGGTCTAAACGCTGAGCTGTCGAGATGGCTGACAACAGAGATAAAGCTACCGACCAAATGAAGACATGGAAGGCGAATAGGGGCTCTCAGGTCTATACATTCGGTTTGATCGATTTTTTTTTGGTTTTGCGCGGTGATGAATTGGAAATGGGCGATTTAAGCTAGCTTTTCGAGAGACCTATCGTTCAGTAGACGATTATATTCAGACATATAACTTTGTTTTGTAAAGGGCTTACTTGCTAGCATTACTGTTTCATTGTTTTTAGCCAACGTTCTTCAAAGAAATCGAGTAGGTGACTACACATCTGAGACATTTTGGGCACTAAAAAAACAAACACGCGAACCAGCCGTGAAAGAGATGTCGTCTGAACAGCACATAGTAATTGTTATGATAGTAAGATAATAGTAAGATAGACACATGCCAAACTGCACCGTTGTATACACGTGTTACTTTTTATGCTTAACACAGTTTGCATTTTTTAACTCCTCATTCAAAATCGCCATCATGTGTTGTTAGTTTGATTAATTAATTCAAATTCAAATTCAAATTTTTATTTGTCACGTACACAGTCATACACCGTACGATATGTAGTGAAATGCTTGGACAACTGCTCGTGACCTAAAGAGAACAAAAAAGGAAAAGGCTATGAATAAGATAGGAAATAAATATGAAAAATTAAAAAGGGTAAATTTAACTAGGAAGGAATAAAATATAAATTAAGGTTAAAAATGAAATAACTGTACAACACACTGGGAAAGAATAAGATAAAATATATAAATTAAATTGAAAATAAAATAACTGTACAACAAAATACACAATATAGAACTATCCGGTTGTTCAGTGATGACGCGACGGATCCTACTTCCGGGTCTAAAGTAGTCTGCGTTTAATATCCGGTTGTTCAGTGATGACGCGACGGATCCTACTTCCGGGTCTAAAGTAGTCTGCGTTTAATATGGCTTTTGTGTTGTTAACATGTTTAATGTTATGTATTTTCTTCTATTTGATCTCAAAAAGCTCCTAAAACAGTCAGTGATCCCTGTTGATCTCCCTCGGCTTTTATTACCGCTAATCATTTATTTAAGCTCAGTTTTTAAAACCTTAGGATGTAACTACAGCCCAGCCCATGCAGTAGTATATGAATGACTAACCTCGTATTGTGGATGGATTATCTCAGTTGTTCTCCTGGCTGAAGTTTGGTCCTTTTACAGCATCCTGCCATGCGATTACATTTGTTCCTGACCACTGTTGAAAACAAGCAGTTCTTTGAATCTTTGGGCTGAAGGAAGGACAATACTCGGTGTATATATGCTCAATCAACAATCATTTATTTCGGTACAATTCACAATAAGAGCATTACAACGTCCGGACGGGAGAGATGCCTGCAGAGGTTCGACAGCATGTCTCAAAATGGTGGCAACTTTCACAGACTTTTATAGCTAATCCTGGCCCCCCTCCTTGTCATAAAAGCTGCATCTTCACATGTTTTTCTAATTCTTAGTGAGCCTGGCTCCTGACCTTGCCTCCCTGTCTTTCTGTGTGAAACTGGAAGGGGGGTGAAGAATGTGGTTTTATCTCTTCTGCCCAGACACCTAGTCTCCCTCTTATGGCCTTCTTCACATGATTCAGCAGTAAAACATTCTCAAGAAGACAGTGTCAGACATTCACAGCTGATCAAGGATACAGAGTAATGCACATTTTGTCTAATAAACTACAAATGATTATGTTTCTTTTATTCAAGAGTATAATAGAGACTAAACTACATAGATAGCACACCATTAGAACTAAAGGATAATATATGGCCTGCAGCTGTTAAGCTAATTTACTACCTTGACTACTGGTCATAAAATGGCATATGTTTAACTACTTGTCATTAACACCACCGAGAACACTCACGGTAACTTTTATCGAGTGGAAAAAAAGTTAGCTTGTTTATATTATGCTAACGTAGCTGTGTCGCTAGTGGTCACGCAGCACATCATTATATACCAGCTAGCCCAACTTCAGTAACCCTACAAACGTCACTGCTGTTTAGTTTTCTGTCTTCATTTATGCTGGAAGTGATAACAGAGCTGTACGTTTTAATTTGTTTCCAAAACCCCGCAGTCAGGACATGCTATATTGTATTTAGATAGAAGCTAGCGAGCTAACTCCCTACTAACTTCTAACTCCTTTAAATGTCATAAATTCCGTTTTCATGGATGCCTGGATGTTAAACTCAATTGTTACACCTGGTAGAGCAAAACACTGATCATTTTATTAAAGATGAAAGACTTTAGACAGTTTTTCAACTCTCAGTAATGCCATATGATCGTTTGATATATGGACCTGCAGCAGAGTTTAGACCCAGACACGGCTAGTGACGTCAGACTGAACAACCGGATATAAGAATGTATGAACAAAATACACAAGAAGTATAAATAAATATATACACAATAACAGCAGCAGTGATTTAAGTGATGAAGTGAAAACAATGTCCAGAATGTCCAGTGTGTGTGTAAGAACTATATGTGTGGGTCAGTACTGTGTGGTGGTGTGATTGTGATTGAGAGACCGTATCGCCTGCGGGAAGAAGCTCCTCCTCAGTCTCTCTGTGTTGGTCTTCAGGGAGCGGAATCGCTTCCCTGACCTCAACAGAGAGAACAGTCTGTTGTTGGGATGGCTGAGGTCCTTCACGATCTTCCTGGCCTTGGTCCAGCACCGCCTGCTGTAGATTGAGTGCAGGTCAGGGAGCTCGGAGCGGATGGTGCGCTCAGCTGACCGCACAACCCTCTGTAGAGCTCGTCTGTCCTGCATGGTGCTGTTCCCGAACCAGGTTAAGATGTTTCCCGTCAGGATGCTCTCTATGGTGCACGAGTAAAAGTTCCTGAGCACCTTGGAGGGCAGTTGGAAGTCTCTCAAGCGTCTGAGGTGGTAGAGACGCTGACGGGCCTTTTTCACCACGGAGTTGATGTGGCAGGACCATGACAGGTCCTGCGTGATGTGAACTCCGAGGTATTTGAAGCTGTCCACTCTCTCCACTGGGCACTCGTTGATGACAGGGGTCTGGTAGTTCCTCTCCTGCTTAGTGCTGAAGTCCACTATCAGCTCCTTTGTCTTATTGACGTTTAGAAGGAGGTTGTTCCTCTGGCACCAGTTCTCCAGATTCCTAATCTCCTTCAGGTAGGCCGTCTCGTTGTTATCAGAGATCAGGCCCACCACGACGGTGTCGTCAGCAAACTTGATGATGGTGGTGGAGCTGGTAGTGGCCACGCAGTCATATGTGTACAGAGAGTACAGCAGGGGGCTCAGAACACACCCCTGGGGGGCTCCAGTGCTGAGAGTGGTGGAGGCTGAGACATGTCCGCCCATCCTTACTGCCTGTGGTCTGCCAGTTAGGAAGTTAGTTAGGATTAATTAAGTAATTAACCAACTGCACCGATTTTGTTTCTTTACTGGAATCATCCGGTTAAAGTAGCAGAAAAGGACAGTTGTCATGTATTAGTGTTCTTGTAGTCTTTCTTCAAGATGTATATATTTAATGCTTTTTCTGTTTTTGTATGTGTGTTGTGTTGTTTGTGTGTTTTGTTTTTAATGTGTCTATTATTAGAAACCAGATGTGCTGACCACAGGCGGTGGCCATCCAGTGGGAGACAAATTGAACTTGCAGACTGCAGGGCCAAGAGGGCCGCTGCTGGTTCAAGATGTTGTCTTCACAGATGAGATGGCCCACTTTGACCGTGAGCGAATCCCAGAGAGAGTGGTCCATGCCAAAGGGGCAGGTAAGGCATTGTGCTGCTATCATGCACTCAACATTTTTTTGCTTTGAGGTCAGTAAGACAGCAAGACGTTTCATGCCCACACTTAGAACTAAGGATTGTGGCCAGATATACAATCACAATATATTTATTTCATTTTGATCCGATAATAATACTCAAATATGGAAAACAGTGGAGTGCCCGTGTCAGGGCCTGTACCTGCCTCAAGTGGACGAGTTTAAGTATCTTGGGGTCTTGTTCATGGGAGAGGGGAGCAAGAGCTCAGCAGACAGATTGGTGCTGCGGCTGCAGTAAAGTAGACCCTGTACCCATTCGTCGTGGTGAAGAGAGAGCTGTGCGTACCCGTTGAGCTGCGTTGTCACCCGCACCTATGGTCACGAGTTTTGAGTATTTGGACATTTAACATGAACTAGAATGCCACAAATACAGAGTTACTAAGTTGTGTATTCAGCTCCTGACACCAAAGATTGTCGGTGTTTAAAAGGTATTAACAGCAGCTATGTGGTGCAGTTATTTCTGAGATAAAGCAGTGGCCAAGAATCAAGAATTGTATTCTGGTGCAGGCAGATGGCTACAAATGACTGCATTAAAGTACAAAGTTAAACAAAACAACCAATAAAGTGGTCTAAAAGGAAATGTGGATCCTGCTTATTTGTGGATTAACTCTGAACAATTGTTAATCTTTACAGGCTTTACAGATCAGGGTTTCAGACTTTGGACAGACATTGAACGAGTTGTTTGTTGGCCTACGAGCAAACTAAGACCCAAACAACTTGGGTCTTATATTTGTCCTCATGATAAATAAAGTAAATACAAGAACTCGAAATTTGTGAAGCTTATATTAGCAGACATGTCTTTTAAAATCTGTATTTATTTTTATTTTTTTCTCCATTATTCAGGGGCATTTGGCTACTTTGAGGTCACTCATGACATCACTCGCTACTGCAAAGCCAAAGTGTTTGAGCATGTTGGCAAGACTACACCAATTGCTGTCCGCTTCTCCACTGTGGGTAAGAACGCCTTGTTCGCCTTGGTTACAGATTTGCTTAGTGGGGGGGAGGGGGGGGGGGGGTGTGTGTGTGTTTATTCTTCCCTGTTTACACAGTTTTTGATGTGATAGTTTGGACTTGCTGTTGAAATCTATAGTAGCACCACTGGACTGCACTCTAGGTCCTTACACTCATTGATATTTGCAGGTAGCAGGAGAGGGACAGCTCAGCTTCGGACAGTGCTGGGGTTTTAGCTAGCAGCTTAAATTGATGTAACTAAGAACCATCAGTGGCTTTCAGGCGATTCTTAATGGGGAAAAATGTTCCATATCCACAGAGCTCTGACATAGTGGCCTAAAGATTGTGTTGCTTTCCATGTTTTTGTGGCCTGGGGATCACCGAGGGTTTGCTACATCACAAATATACACCACTTCTTCACAGTCCTGCATCTGCTTTCAGCATATTTTATATTTCAATTAAAAAAACAATATATATTATTCAGAATTGTGCATGGGATGGAGTTTGCCTCAGAACTTTGACTATACTTATATTTAAACTGTCAGGACAGTTTAAATATGAAACAGGTATGTTTATAAATATACTCCTGGATTATAGGAGCCCTTAATCTTCTCACAACATGTTCATGTCTGCTGAAGACAGTTATGAAATGCTTTCATAGGAAAATAATATGGACAATTAAAACATTATATTGAATGTTTCAGAAAAATGCAACAATAGAAGATGATGATAATGATTTACTGCTGAAAAGGTTTTTGGTATGAGTTGCAAAACAAACTTTTAAATGCAAAGTGTGAGTAAAAGTGGTTATTTGTTAAAGGAGTGTTCATTGTAAGAAGCTGGCGATGTGATGGTAAGTGGTGTACTTACCATCTTGATTTGTGTGACACCGGAAGGGACATTAAAGGTAACTTTCAACAATGCTACTGGCTGTAAGGTGCAGATGGTACACACTGCCTCCAAATTTAGTTTAAAATAGTCAACCATATTACGTCATTGATTTTTGAGGAGTTGCTGTCTTTTGGTTTGTTTGTTTTTTAATATCCCAGCTGGAGAGGCTGGGTCTGCAGACACTGTGCGTGACCCTCGAGGTTTTGCAGTCAAGTTTTACACTGAAGATGGCAACTGGGACCTGACGGGCAACAATACCCCAATTTTCTTCATCAGGGATGCCATGCTGGTGAGTGGGTGTAGGGACGCATGTGTCTGGGCAGACCGTAATGGTTCAGATTTTTATAATTTTGTGTCAGAGAGTTGTAGTGTTACAGCAGTACTTTATTTTTTTAATTTATTTATTTTTTAACATGTAAATAATTCTTCCAGGAACAGATTGTAGATCTAGTTTCATAAGTGGATGATTTTTCAGTTTTGTATCTTGTTTTCTTTGTTTTTACATTAAATATCTAACATGGGGTGTTTACACTCTTAGTTTAACTCAAAGTTATAAAAGCCAAGCTTGTTATTCCTAATGTAAGATATTTAAGACCAGAGACGCATTCCTCACAACACCTGTGCTAATATCAGTCAAGTGTACATTGTCTTATATTAATGTCCCATCCTTAATTTCGTGCAGTTCCCATCCTTCGTCCATTCCCAGAAGCGCAATCCCCAAACCCACATGAAAGACCCTGACATGGTGTGGGACTTCTGGAGTTTGAGGCCCGAGAGTCTGCATCAGGTAGATGCTGCTGAGCCTGATACTGAAAAGTCTAGTATATTATGTCATGTCAGCTGAGGTGTTTCTAAAATACACATTTAGGATAAAGAATATTTTCAAGTAAGTAAGTCTTTCTGTGCACTGTTGCTTGCTGTCTTTATACTTGTAGTCATTATTGACAGAAACTCTTGTAGTTGTTTTCATGGTCTCGTCTTGTCTCCTGTGCAGGTGTCTTTCTTGTTCAGCGATCGAGGTTTGCCTGATGGCCACCGTCACATGAATGGCTACGGCTCTCACACCTTCAAACTGGTCAATGCCGATGGTGAACGTGTCTACTGCAAATTCCACTATAAGGTCTGCCTGAGGTCAGCTTTATTAGCTGTTATGTTGTGTGTTCTGCCATCTCTGACTTCATTTTTTTAAAATAAATTTTTTAGACGGATCAAGGAATAAAGAATTTGACGGTGGAAGAGGCAGACCGCCTGGCAGCCACCAACCCAGATTATGGAATTGCAGACCTGTTCAATGCTATTGCTAATGGAAACTACCCATCCTGGACCTTTTACATCCAGGTCATGACCTTTGAGCAGGCTGAGAAGTTCCGGTTCAACCCGTTTGATCTTACAAAGGTACTGCAGTTCTGCACAACAGAAAACATCCGAGTTATAAAGTAATACGTGACATAAATGTGCAGTGACTCGGTAACTTGTTTTCCAAAAACGTCCATATTATCACAGGTTGTCTCTAAATAATGACGTGCTCATTTGAAAATCACAGATGACTTTTGTGATTTGTAAATTTTATTCGCGGTGCAGGTTTGGTCACATAAAGAATACCCACTGATCCCTGTGGGCAAACTGGTTCTGAACAGGAACCCAGTCAACTACTTTGCAGAGGTGGAGCAGGCGGCCTTTGACCCAAGCAACATGCCACCAGGCATCGAGCCCAGCCCTGACAAGATGCTGCAGGTGACATTATGGCAGATTTGACAAGCTGGGGGGAATGAAGAAAAGCTAGGTTGGTATTGAGCTCTGTCCTCCATGTTCTTTGTCTAGGGTCGCCTCTTCTCCTACCCAGACACGCATCGTCACCGGCTGGGAGCAAACTACCTGCAGATCCCTGTCAACTGCCCCTTCAGGGCTCGTGTGGCCAACTACCAGCGTGATGGTCCGATGTGCATGCATGACAACCAAGGTGAGACGTGATCAGGTCTGGTACCTGTGTCTCAGAAATGAATCTTGAGTAATCCTGGAATTTTAATCCAGGTAGTGTTACAGTTTATTTATACTGAGTTCTTAACTGTTATTTTTAACTGTTATTATACACGTGACATATACACAAGTGCATGTCACCTTTGAAGCAGACGATCAGTGATGGTGTTTTAAAAAATCTTAGTGATCCAAAAACACCCTTATTATATAAAATAATTAGAAATAATTTTATAACATGGGCATTACATGCATAACCACAGTCATCTACATTGTGCACAAAATGTAAAAACTAGCGATAAAACATTAATTTTATCGCTACATTTCATGCATTGTACAGTGGTAGATGTGTGAATAACGTATGTCATCACTATAGTCACTGATTATGGTTTTCCACAAACATCTGGTCTTTGTTCATTTTTTTTCTTTTTCCTTCACTGCCTCACCAGTGTTTTTGTTTGACCACCAGGTGGCGCTCCAAACTACTACCCTAACAGCTTCAGTGCCCCAGAGACTCAGCCTCAGTTTATGGAGTCCAAGTTCCAAGTGTCTGCAGATGTTGCTCGTTACAACAGCTCAGATGAAGACAATGTCACACAGGTAATGATGATTTAACAGGATCTGTAGGCGTGTGACACAGAGTGTCTGAGGCCCAGGCAATTTCAGATTTGATAATATTAAAAAGCTGCATAAATCTGTATTTAATATGAACAGTGGATCGAATGATAAGATGAAATTGTTGCTCATTTTTTAAAGGGTAATGGAAATATGTAGATTTAGTTTTAGTGGCTTTTTCTTCCTGTTACTGCACTCTGGTTTCTGGTTTCTTCGGCCTCATCTTGGAAGGAACTATAGTCAAAGCTAATTCTTACTAGTAATAAACAGAAAGTGTAATAGGATGGGTTTTTTTATTTTTTTTTAAAAGACTTGAAATCAAGTTGATGCTTCTGAGTCAAAATCTGTTTCTGATTAGTTCCTTTTTCCTCTGGAGAATAAACCTGTGTTTTTTGCAGGTTCGCACCTTCTACACTCAGGTCCTGAATGAGGAGGAGCGACAGAGACTTTGCCAGAACTTGGCAGGGTTTCTAAAAGGAGCCCAGCTCTTCATCCAGAAACGCATGGTGAGTCCAAGCACTACAGTCTCTCACTTTGCTGTCGCTCATAGTTTGTGCTTTTTGGAATGTGAGGTTTCAGGAAAGATGTTGTGCTTATTGATAAATGTAATCTAAAACGCTACAATAGCATTTACTGAATGTTTATTCTTCATGGCTTATAGGAGATGGAGAGAATGTGTTTTTTAAAGAACCTGCTATCCTCCAGGACTGTAATGTTTTTCTTCTGTGTCTTGCAGGTCGAGAATTTGAAGGCTGTGCATCCAGACTATGGAAACAGAGTTGAGACTCTTCTCAAGAAGTACAATGCAGAGGCCAAGAAGGTATGTATGTATGTATATGTTTGTATATATGTGCTCCAATTTCCACTGGGACCACTGTTATCTTCACCCTTCACATTTTCTCGAGCTCTTCTCTGAGCCCTTGGTATTTCTCGAGCTTCTCGTGTTCATCCTGAACTATGGTGATGGCACTCACTAATCCCCGGCTTCCTCCACTTAGCATACAGTATCAGGGTGCTGGACTTGGGGTGAAACCCTCCATGCATGGTCAGGAGCTTCCTGGTCTTGATGTCAGTGGCTTCTATCTCCACCTTTGGCCAACTACTAGTATTTTTTTTTCTTTTTTACTTACTGTGCTAAGTGTCTTCTTTTTACTTTATATTTTATACTTTTACTACGTTTACTTGGTTATTATGTTACTATTCTTCATCTTGTTTTATTGCTGCTGGCCTCTGTGAGCCACCAAACAAATTTCGTTGTATAACTACAATGACAATAAAGTGCTTTAACTCTTATTATCCCAGCAGGGTACCTGATCACGGACAGGGCATAGGTGTTGTTCTTAACGTTCAGCTGACTCCTCATGACTTGCTTGACGCTCTAACCCATGTGCCTTTTCATGTTAGCTGGACAGGAGCTTCCATGTGGTGCTGAGCCTGGTTATTAGTTGGTAGTTGTATGGGACTGTTACCTTCTGGAGGTCCTTGGGGATCATCACTGTCTAGCCTTCGTTAGCTATTCTGGGTCTCTCTCGTTGACTAGTAGCTGGTTCATTTGTACTGCTAGACACTCATTTAGTCGGCTTCTTTAGCCAGTAGGCATGAATCGTATCAGGGCTTGGTGTTGTCCAACTTTTCACACTGGAGTCTCTTTCTTGGATGTCTACCACCGTAATGAATACTGGACCCTGTTCAGGGAGGTTGCTGTAGTCTCTTAGATACACTGGTTACTGAGCATTGTTGTTATGTGTTGTGTCCTTCTCCTGTTGTTGTTTTTTTTTTGTTTGTTTTGTTTTTTGTATCTGATCTCATTTGTGTTTTGTTTGTTTACTCTGTCCCTTTTCAGGATGCCATTTTGCACGTTTACAGCCGTCCTGGAGCCTCAGCCATCACCGCCTCATCTAAGATGTGATGCCTTAAATTTCAAAAGATGCACCTGTGTGATAACTGTTAACTAAAATGGACCATTATTCGAGCCATCAGAAAAGGTTCAGAATACTAGCAGTCTAGTTTTTAAATGTTTTGGCTAATTGGTTTTTAATTTAGTTTTTCCAAGCAGTTTATTTCTAATAATTCTCAGCAGCACTTGCATTTTTCTTGTTATCTACAACATAACAAGGTTGAGATAAAGTCGCCATGATTCTACTGCAGTGTTTTTGAGCTTTGAATAGTTATTGTTAGATCAATCAAGTTTAATATGCATTTAAGAGCATTTTATTCCATTTAATTTTGATTTGATTGCATTAAGTTCATTTACTAAACCAGTCTTAGCTAATTCCTCAGAGTGTGTATACTACTAAACTACAATGCTTGAAAATTTAAAAAGCATTGTAACTTTAAAAGAAATCTGTTCACTTGTTAAAAATTATGTTTGGTATCTGCTTTAATGTCAAATCTCGGTTTAAGCTGGTAAAACATCTGGAGTTTTTATGAACCACAGGTTTGCTGCTGCTTTATTTCCCAGAATGAGCAATGATCTGTTGTGGTTACTAGTAGGGCTGTGCGATATGACCAAAATCTCATATTCCGATATAAGACATTTATCGTCCTGATAACGATATAAATCACAAACTATACATTTTTAGACATAAGTTTTAACGGCCACCATTTTCTTTCATAGTTTGAGTCTAAGGTTTGTTTTTTTAGCGCTTGACGGCTCTTTTTTTGCTTCTCATCCATAAACTATCTGCAGACTCTTTCCCGTGATTCAGTTTATTTTGAAAAGTCTCAACAGGATGTTGAGCTTTATTGTGAAAGGTTTGTGTGGAAAACAAACAAGCGGACAGCGGAGCCACGCGATGGTTTTACCGTCATTGTTGCTAACGACAACACATAAAAGCAGGTGCTTGTCTTGTCCGTCCGTAGTGTGGTTATATTAAATATAAGAGAAAGAGAGAACTTTAAGAAATGGTTATATCCACTACAGTGACCATCAAAACGATGAAATAATATTGCTGTAAACAGTTTATTTTACGACACCACGAAACAAACGATAGCGTAATAGGAAACGATAGACGTTTTTATATCGTCATGTGATATATATCGTTATATTGAACAGCCCTAGTTACTACTTCTTCATATTTGGCTGAACCACTGGTGAATGTTATTGTGGTATGTGGCAATATGCTACCAAGAAGTAATATTAACTAAGATAGTCTTTTGTGGCTTTCATATGCAAAGCCTACAACTAACAATGGAGTTGAACTTTATCTGAGATCTATTCTGTGCCTGCAGTAAGGAATTTGTAATTAAAAGTTTATCATTTGTCTACTTTTGTCTTCCATTCTTTAAAGAAATGGCAAGTGATCGATTGATTTCCATGCTACCTTTAGTTGCAACCTTTAGTTGGGAAACAGTTATGTTCAGACTCATTATTTTACATTATCTCACATGGAGGTTGTGATGTTAGAAGGTAAATTACATTGTTCTGTACAGATAAAGCTGGAAAAGTCAATAACAAATTTCAATTCAATTTTTCAATTAGACAGCTTAGTGCAGGCTTCCAATCCCTTTATACAAGGCAGTGCATGAGATGCTGTAGCATTTAATCCAAACTGGCATTTCAATTTGGCTCTCTTATCTTTGTCAGATTTGGTTACCACTGTCTCCCAAAGCCACCACTTGGTGTAAATTGACAAGACCTGTTAGCTGTTTGAGGTTCCAACTTAAAACATTAGTGTGTGAGGGTGTAAAGTAGTAACTTAGGTGGAGTGAGTGGGAGCGACACACATGAGCCAGCTACTAACTAGAAGAATCTCTGAATTTAAAAATGTGTGATTAAATAAAAGAATGTTATACTGGATGCATTGTGATTGACAAAGATTGACGTTTAAAGACAAAGTAAAAGAAAGTAATCCCATATAACTGTATTAAAAGGCATTATGCTAAATATAATGTTCTTGTGAGAAGGGGCTAATAAAATGTAATTGAAGAAAGATTCCATAAAGCGAATGAAACATGAAGTAAATGTTCATGTGTAATGGATATGGAAGCCCGTTTCCGCCACTAAGTATCCATAACTTGAAATTTCGAGTTTTGTTTTTTTTTTTTTGGAAATTTTGACTTATTAACTCGACATTTGGAGAAACATAACTCAAAATTTCAAGTTACTTT
This sequence comes from Maylandia zebra, assembly GCF_041146795.1. Classification (NCBI taxonomy): domain Eukaryota; kingdom Metazoa; phylum Chordata; class Actinopteri; order Cichliformes; family Cichlidae; genus Maylandia; species Maylandia zebra. The sequence continues at coordinate 21,496,380 of NC_135173.1, read as the reverse complement.
TCTCAAAATTTCTAGTTAATAACTCAAAACCGATCAACAAATTGGCGCTTTCGCGAGTACGTTTGCTGATAGTAACTTTAGAGAAAGAGAGAACTTTAAGAAATTAATATATCCACTACAGTGACCATCAAAACGATGAAAAAATATTGCTGTAAACAGTTTATTTTACGACACCACGGAACAAACGATAGCGTAATAGGAAATGATAGACGTTTTTATATCGTCATCCGATATATATCGTTATATTGAACAGCCCTAGTTACTACTTCCTCATAGCGTCCTCATAACGCCATCGGATTCAGCTAATAACACAAGGATTTCATCATTTTTGAAGTCACGCTGAAAATACTCAGCAATCTGTGCATTCATGACTGGATTTAATACTGGTAGCTTAGCTGTAGCATTTGTAGCTCAGGGCTTCAGCTTCCGGTTAACAAGGAAATGACGTCATTCACGTAGATTGGCAGCGCTAACTCAAAATTTCAAGTTACTTTTCCTCAAAATTTTGAGTTAATAAGTCGAAATTTTGAGAAAATAATTTTGACTTATTAGTCATCTAAAAGAGTTTTCCTAAAAAACGAATTAGGCAAACAAGCAAAGCAAAAGGGAGCAGAATTCAGGTTTTTGTGAAAGGCCAAAATCAGGCAGGAGGAAAACTGGGAAAAAAATGCTCCAAAGCTCAAAGCAAAAATCTGGCTTGGTCATAGTGGACAGTGGGATATGAAACATCAGATGCAGAAGTGATGCAGCAGTGGGAAGACAGGACAGATGTGAGGACCAGATAACAAAGCAAGCAGCAGCCATAGCTGTGTTAATGTAATGTAGAGAACACGTTGTGTTGTGTTCAGAGATGGGCAGTAATGCGTTACTGTAATCTGATTACTTTTTTCAAGTAACGAGTAAAGTAAGGGATTACTATTGCAAAAACGTCTCATTCTGTCTCATTCTGCAAATGACAGTGACGTAAGCGAGTGCGACGGTCGTAACAACAGCTGTGTGCAGATCAACAATGGATCACATATCGATTGTGGGAGAGAGTATGAGCGTGCAGCGTTTAAAGCGTGGAAGTACTGACCTTACTTTGAGTTTGATTCCATAAAAAGTGACAAAAACATTAGCGTCCATCGTGCGTGGGAAGAAAACTTATTTTTACAGCGAAAAAACCCCCCTAAACTTCCAAGCAAGCACCGAGTGCGCTATGACGTAATGGGAAACTCACAGAGAAACTCGCGGATTCTTCAACTGACCGCGGCACACCTGCACCAGGGTAAACCTCCGCCTACCGCGGTCCTGCTTTACAGGTGAAAATAGAGCAACAGGACCGCTGAGTCTTTGACTTTATTTATTTTCTGCTGTGTTTTACTTGCATCTATTTGAAAGAGTGAGTGTAAACACAAAAAATATTTTATTTTATTTTATGTGCTGGAATGTGTAGACTAATTTATTCAAGTCAGAGAATGTTGCATATAATTAAATTTTTGCTTGATGCATAAAGTTAAAAGATTAAAACTGATAAAACAAGTGAAAAAAAAGAGACTTTTCCATTTGATTACATTTTGTATGATGGATTATGTAGAAAAAGTAGAATTGGGCTGAAAGATCTATCGCTTTATCACCTCTTCAGGTTGTAAATCGTGTTTTTAAAAAGTAACTAAGTAACTAAGTAATTAATTACTTTTGAAAATAAGTAATCAGTAAAGTAACGGGATTACTTTTTTGGGGAAGTAATCAGTAATTAGTTACTGATTACTTTTTTCAAGTAACTTGACCAACACTGGTTGTGCTGAGATGTTCCTCATTAGCTGGCTATAAAGTGTAAATGTGTGATAGGGTCTTTTTTGATTCATGTTTTTTGACTGCTAAAAGAGCGAGTTAGCTGGAGGACTGAAACTAAATGAAACATGAAAGCACAGCTAGTCAGATGGCTAATTAGCACTTAGTGCTGAGATGGTTGAACTTAAGATAAAATTTGCTTATTTTCAAGAGGGAATAACGTGGCATTGGAAGCCTTCCTGCTCAGTGAGGGCAGGTTTGGATTACTTGAAATGTTTTTAAGATTTCCGACCTGTATGAATTTTAGAGCGAGACAGTGATACGCCCCTCCAGAGGAGACACTCGATCCTGCAGCTTGACAAACCAGTTCTTTCCTGTCCATTGGAAGAGCCCCTTTCATGTGCTTAAATGGACAGTCCCCTGAGAGCTGCAGTCGGAAGGTTGATTTCACATCTTTTACTGTCTTTAGTGTCTCCAATGGGCAAGTCTTTTTTTTTTTTTTAAACAAGCAGTTACCACAACAGATGTACAATAATTATCTCACTCTTAAGAATAGTGCTTTAAAGTCATTGTGTCATTTGATGAGCAAGATAATACGATGACATATTCTGCACTGTTTTCTTTTTCTCAAATAACTTTTTTGTCATTTAATGGAGTACACAACTTCTGTTGGAGTGTAACATACACTTACCAGCCAGTTTAAACAGTAGATGTTTAACTGTATCTAATCAGCCAATCAGTGCATTTAGACACAGACAAGATGTCCTGCTGAAGTTCAAACTGAGCATCAGAATGGGGAAGAAAGGTGATTCAAAGAACTCTGAACTCTGGTCTGTTTATTTTAGAAACTGCGGCTCTATTGACATTTCCCAATACAACCATTTGTGGGGTGCACAGACCTTCTTAAAAAGGTAAAACATCCTGTTAGCAGCTGTTGTCTGGGTGAAACAGCTTTGTTCGTGTCAGAGGTGAGAGGAGAATGGCCAAGACTACTTTAAGCTGATAGAAAGGCAACAGTAAGGTATTGCAAATAACCACCAGTTCAACCCGATATCATGGCAAAAAATATAATAGACACTCTGGCCCACTCTTTGCATTTTATGCTTTGCCTCTCCAAACTGAAAGGAATATGCATGCAGGAGTTGCATTACCAGCAGGGGGAGATTTATTTATTTAAGTCGGTAGTGACCACAAAAAAACGTATAAAGTACATTTCAAGGTCCTTAGTAATCAGAAACAATTAAACTAGGTTGCTAATATGTATATACATATAAATGTGTAAATATCTCTTTAAAACGCTTTCCTGTGATTATTTTCATGTTGAATTTCAATAAAATATCTCCCTCTACTGTTGTTGTAGATGTTTGCAAGTTACTAAAACTTCTGCATGTATGTCCATTTCAGCTTTTGGAGAGGCAAAGCGTGACGTGGCCTTGTATCAGTGTTTCAGGCTGCTCTTTGAGTGCCAGAAAATAAAACATTTACTTGTACTTGTTGGGTTCTTTTATAAGAGAAGACATTCCAAACTCAAACTACGACTTTATCTTTTCTTTATTCAAGCAATCAGAGGATGCTGCCGTGTACCTCTGCTTCGCTTAGGAGACCTAAACAAACAAAGAGCACCACACCCACAAAGCTTTTATAATGTGTGATAAATAGTTGGAGGAAAGCCGCAGTTGTCCTTATTTGGCTGGAATCCAACACTTTGCCTCACATTTCTTCTGCAGGTTCCTGGGCATCTCCTTATGTGGAGACCCACTTCACCCATCACCATGGCAACGACCTCCTGTCAGACCTGCATAAAGAGAGAGAGAAAGACAAACTATTCTACAATACTTAACTGTGTGGAATAATGTATACAATAAGTATGTGATGTGAGATATAATAAAGTATATTTGTATTAAAGATACAAGTATACTAAATTCCAACATACTGCATTCCATTATAGCATTTGTAATGCATTTCCTGCTGATAAGCTACTTCATTTTTAGCTTTCCTCTGAATTCACCACTAAAACAATTTCATCATTCACTTATGATGAAGTAACTGTTCTGACAAGAACAATTTAGAAGCAGAAAATTAGAGTTAAACTAATTGCAGTTTAAGTAATTGGTGTTTGTTATCTGGCTTCATGGATAGATGAATAAATTTTGGTTTTGTAGCATCTTTTTTTTCAGGTATATGAACAAAAAGGGAACCTTGTGCTCTTATCACATCAGTGTCTTCAACATAAACACTACAGGCGGCTGTAGCTCCGGTGGTAGAGCATGTCATCTACCAATTGCAAGGCTGGTGGTTTAAATCCTGTCTGCTACAGTCTGCATGCCATCTTTGTTCAAGATACCAAACTTCAAGTTGCTCCCTGAGGTGTCAGTCCAAGTGTGAATATTAGATAGAAAGCACTAAGCATAGAAAAAGCTGCTAGTTTGAATGAGGCATAAAGTTGTAGAAAGCACTTTGAGTGCTCTAGTAGATTATAAGTGTGCTATATAAGAGCTAGTCCAGCATATTACATATTCCTCTGAGAAGTATGGAGCAGTTGCACATTTGTTTTGTTTTTTAGTGTTGTGGCATTATTGCGTGTTTTAAGATTAGAATGTAAAATCCTTAAAAATGGTCCACTGTGATCTCTAATGAGCGCTTCCATCCCCATGGAATTTTCCAGTCTGGAGGAGTACAGCCTTTGCTTTTCCGCTTTTAGTATTGATGCTGACGATAGAAATATCAGCAGGCGTTGCAGAGCTCAAGCTGTCAGACCTGGCCCTCACCATCGGACCATTCAATGCCTGGCTCTATCTTCAGGATGTTAATAAAATATGTTGATACAATTAAAGAGACAGAAAAATAATGCTGACGCCTCTGGCACTGTTGCCCACCTCTCAATTTTAAATGCATGTAGACATTGAGGGTTCTTGGGAGGGGCCGTGCTGACACCTGCTGCTCTCTGGCAGGAAGCACCATGCCCTCCCGTGTTTTAAATACACTTTAGAACAACAAGCAACAACGCTACACATGAGTGGGAGGAGGTAGGTATGGGGTCTTCACCCACCCCCGTTCTCTGTTAGCCAATGGCGTGGAGGGGCTGGGCGTAGGTGTTGGCCGTCTGATTGGGGTCTGGGATGCGGGGCCTCCCTGCTGCTGCAGTGCCGGGGGCGGTTTGCTTCTCTTCACCCTGGGGGAAAGGGAAACATCTCCTGGGCCTAGGTACAATTTCCTCCTCTGGGGGCGAGGATATCTGGACCTGGGGTATAGAGTATGTTTGGGGAGTGTGACTGTGTGTACAATCTCCATTTGTGTCTGTCTTTACGTTGGGTGAGTGCTGAGTATTGGTATATGTTTGCATGAGGGTGGGAATGCACGTTTGTGTCTGTGTGTGCCTGTTTGTCTGTGTCTATATGTCAGGTCGGATCTCAGCCACCACATCTCTGGGAACATCTCAGGCCCTCCAAAGTGTGGAAGCCTATCTCCCCTCAACACACTTCCTGCTGGTGGCTGATGCCCTCAGGCGTTGGTGGTTCTTAGTGTCCGGGGCTGGGTGCTCATGAATGTACCGGCTCACTCCTGGTGGCTGTATGGTGGGGCCTGCTGCCCGTGTCTCAGTCGGGCCTCCTCCGAGGGGTGGGGGACACCCTCAAGCCTCCGGCCTCTGGGCCTGTGGCTCGGTTCACTCTGGCACAGCTGGCTGCCGGCATGAGCCAATGGGCACGCAACAGCAGCCCCCTCTAACTTCTGCTCCATGACTGCTGGGTGACCCCTCGTCTGGGGCTCTCCTCAGCTCTTCCCAGGAAGGTGGCACAGATGCCCCCCCCCCCCCGGTGGTTCTCCTTGGGCTCTTGCACTCTGGGGCCTCTGGATGTCTGGGGCCTGGATCTCCTCCATGCATGCTTCATGCCCTGGGGGACAGTACCATGGCTCCACATACCCTCTAGCAGATGGTTACGTGGAGAAACCTTTAATACAAGCGCGCTCATCCACACAGGTGCGCGCACAGGTGTTCATAGACACAAACTACACCTTTCTTGGCTGCTACCTCAAATCACAATGTGCGCTGTCAGTCCTGCGTGCACAACAACATTCAATATTTAGTATTTACTGTTAGTTAGATTAATGCGATGGTGCTGTGTTTTTTATGTTACTCTCTTTTTTATTTGCTTGTTCTCTCTTTTGTCTCTCAACAGGTGATCCGGGAGATTTTTTTTGTTTTCTTTTTAAGTGTCCTTTCTCACTGTCCCCCTTCCCCTCTGTTTTTCTGTTCCTTCATCTTTCTTTCTCCCTTTCCTATCCCATCTGTAACAACTGAAAATAAAATAAAATAAAATAAATAATAACAACAAAGGTCGATCAAATGGACCAAAACGGCAAGGCCGTGATGATCCACTTGGCAAAGTAAATCTGTTGGGTATCTTTGTTGGCTTTCAGACATAAATTCTGATGGCTAAAAAACCAAACTGGATAATTATAATAAAAAATAATAATAATGCTGAAACATCTAGTTTCTGTCTTCTGCAATGTTTCAAAATGCACAGTGGTATCTATCTGACACCCTCTGCTGGACATTTATCAAAAGTACATGTCAGATCTAAGGATTTAAGGATCAAATTGAATCAAATCAAATCAAGGTTAGGTCACTGAGGGTACATTCTACATGGAAGCAGTGTACAAATAAACAAATGCTAGTAACAATAGTAACACTATTAAAAGCATTTACTGAAAAAAATCTAAACTTTCTCCTGCTTCCACAGAAAAGATATTTCTTATTGGCAGGCAGCTCTAAAATTGCACATTTGGGTTCCAGTTGACTTATAATTGTTGTAATTATTCAGTGCAATGGGTTTATCAGACTGGATGGTAGCAATGTTTGCTTTAAGTATGATCTATTCATCCTCAACCTACTCACACGAGCCAAGGTGTGAAAACGGGTTTGGGTTACAATCAGCCAAAGTTCCTGGTGTGTCATGAATGGCTATGTGCAGGTAGGAAGGAGAGGACCCAAATGCGGACTCATACACAGAGGCAAAATGTGAACTCAGAATGCAGCTTTATTGCTGAATGAAGAAACAATACAAAATTAAACTGGAAAACCTAAAGAACTAAACACATGGAGAATTACACATAACCATGAGGAAGATCACTACACTGGACAGAAGAAAAAGGGCTGAAATACACAGGGAATGACAAGACAATGGGAAACACGTGAGGAACACAGCTAATTACACACAATGCTAAACATAACATATGAGACTTCTGTATCTCATTGTACATCTGTATAGTGACAATAAAGGCAATCTGTCTACTTTCAGAGTAAGAGAAAACATGGCACACACAGACAGGGAATTTCCAAAGTAAAACAGGAAGTGACGGGAGAACACGCACAGAGACACAGGCAGACACACAGAGACGTGACTTGGGAAACATGGATAACATGACATTGTAGGGGGGAACAGATTGAGACACAAGGAGGCAAACAGGGCACAAGAACTCTTGCATGTGGTTTTTATTAAACCACAGGCACCAATCAAGTAACCGTTTCAATAATTTTCAGTGCGAAGTCAGATCAAGTCAGATCAAGCAGATTGTTAACTCCTTCCTTGTATGCAGGAGACTTGTGGATGCCCAGAAAGTTTTGCAGAGCCACTTGAACACCCCCCAAGCTTCAAACTTGGCTATTGAGAGAGTTTGTTTGAAACCTTAATCCTGCAAAATCAACTTGATCTTCAGACCTGTAAATAACCATTCCTTCATTTTAGGAATGCTTATATTTGGAAACTTTTCAGCAATGTACTGAAAACCTCATGAATTTACTTTGCCCATGGCCTTGATGAGCTCCTTTATCAAGCCTAGCTTGAAATGGAGGGTTGGGAAAAATATTTTATGTGGATCAACCAGAGGCAGAAACTTGATACCGCTTTTTCCTGGCTCATAGGCATCTCATGGCTGCCAGTCATGCTTGACATAATGTTCCGCAGTAGATTGGATATCCCACAGGCACAGGAAACAGCAGTATTTGGTGAATCCTTGCATTCCCATCGACATACCAATCACCATCAGATCATTGACAGATGTTCCACTGATGAGTTGTATACGCAACTGATTGAAGCAGTGTCTTCTTGTTGTCATAGGACTTCTTTAGATGAACAGAATGGGCAATCAGGACACTTGGCTTGGCATTTCCAATATGGAGTAGGACGGCCTTCAGCTTCATTGTGAAGAATCAATGAAGAGACACTCTTTAGCTAGAACATGTTCTTGGGACAAACTGCTGAAGAGTCCTTCGATATCGTGACAACAGCACAGTGAGGCGTCAGCAGTTAAGTACACTTTGAAGTTATGACTTCAACTTCTGTAGTGAATTACAGTAACACCCTTGGCAAGCAAATGCTTCTGCTTAAGCCTCGAGGCAAGAAGTTCTGCTTTGTCTTTCAACAGATTGAGATCACGAATGAGAATGTTCAGCTCACGCTTATGTAAAAGTCTCTGGTTCTGCATCTTGGCCGATATTATGGTGATGTTGTGGTCTTTGTTCAGGGATGTGACGGCCTTCTTTTCTTGTATTGTGAGTTTAGATGGAGGAACTTTTGCACTGGAGAGGGTGGCTGAAGCCTTTGTCCTGATTCTCTCTGCTTTTGATTGTGTTACTTTATTAATCCATTTGACGGTTTCCGTGGTTGTGTGCCACTATGGGCAAATGTTGAGGAGAAGGGGCAAACCTTTGGGAACAAGTTTGCTTTGTCTGCACCTTAAGGTAAAATGGACATGGTTCATATAATCCACAAGTTTCCTTGATTCCTTTTTATACTCCCGCACCAATTGTGGGTGTTCCTCCCAAAGTGTATGCAGTATGTCTGTGAAAGTTCTCAGTCGTCCAGGTCATTGTAGTCTAAGGAGCTTGGAAAGAAAAGCATCTGGACTTCTTTAGGTTTCTTGAAGATGTTTCACTTCTCATTTTGAGAAGCTTCTTCAGTTCTAAGAGTAATTGGTGGAGAGTCCCAGATTTAAGCTCTATAGGACTGTACCCAAGGGGGTCATGGACCCCCTATTAATGCTCAGCCTAATTAAGGCTGATTGTTGGTCACAATCAGCCAAGGTTTCGGGCGAACTCATTGTGAAACCTAGCTCCACCCTATCATGTGATTTATTGAGGTCAAATGACCCAGCATGTGTGGGTGCCTTAAGGCATCTGGGAAGAAATCTCAAAACTGGATTATAGATGGCAGACAGTTGGTGTTGTAAGCCACCGCCTCTGTTCAAAGATTGTCGTGACAATGGCGGAGGCCACAGATGATGGCCGGGATGAGAACTTTGGTCATGTGATACTCGGCCCTGAGGTCAGCGCGATGGGAATCTCCCATTGGAACCAGATGCTGGCCACTCTGAGGAAACCTGTGTCTATGTGGCACGCTCTGCATATGATCTAGTCACCTCAGCCTGACCTGACATGCCTGACCCGATTTGAGTACAACATTCACTTCCTCGTGTTTGTCACTGGCTCTGTGTGGATATGGAGAATCGAGAACCCAAACACAGGACCCGCAGGCTGATTGAGGTTGTGGAAGGTGTTTATTGTGATAGCAGGATGAACAGAGCATGAGACTACTGACTGACTGAAGAAAAGAAGGAAAATTTAAAATATATGTATTTTCTGTTGCCTACATTGTAGGCTGTGATGAGGTCCACTATGGGCAGCTGTTGAGAAGAAGGGGCAAATTCTTAGGAACAAGTCTGCTTTGTCTGCATCTTAGGTTGAAATGTAGATGACTTTGCCTCTAAACAGGAAAAGGTGTACAGTCATGAGTTAAAGTGGAATTCAGCAGGTCGAGGAAACCTAAACATTTCTGTAATGACTCATTGTGGGGAAAAGAATCATAACTCACAATCATTTCTATTGAGCTGATCTGCTTCTCTTTGTAGATGTACACAACTTTACAGTCTCAGCAGCGGTTTTGTGAGTTGTGCTCTATGATTTCCATCCTCTACACTGGCAGTATAGTATTTATGGTGTATGCTTTTTTTCTAGATGGTAGAAAGTTGGTTTGAAGGTGGAATTCAGTAAATTGATCTCAGCATCATCAGCTAAAATAATTTTGAATCTCTGCTACACTTGATGTAACCTAAGTCTTACCATGAAACCACACCTGCAATGCAACAGTGACACACTGTTCTTTACTTTAAATGTCATGATTTGCTGTGTGGCAGGCAGGAGGATGGACCCAAATGCAGGACCCAAACACAGACGCGTAACTTAAAACAGCAGCTTTATTGCTGGAACAATACTCCGAAAAATAAACAACCTGGAGCAACGCGCAGCATGGAGAGGGTACAATGTGACGACAAGCAAGGGAAGATTGAGAACTAAGATACACAGGCAGGAACATGAGAGGATGGGGAACAGGTGGAAACACAGCTGGGACTAGTCAGACATAATGAGATGAGGGAAAGCAAAACTAGATACACAAACGTGAGACAAAGGCTGTATCCCAATTCAGGGTCTGCAGCCTTAAAGTACGCATTTCAAGGCCGATTACGTCACAGCGGCGCGCCGAAGGCTGTCCCAATTCAAAGGCTGCTCGAAATGCGGCCCTGAAATGCGTCCTTCATTTCCCTGAATTTTAAGGCTGTGGCAGTGTAGACTTCGTGGCCCAACATATCCCAGAAGCGGCGGTGGGTGTGGATAATTTTGCTGAAAAAAAAACGGCGGATGAGGGGCGCCCGAAGAGTAAACTTTAAGTAAGTACTGAATATTATGTCACTTATTTATGTGCAAATGATTAATAACGAAGAACATTAAAACATTACCGTTGGCCACATGTCAGCAAAGTTATGTGACATTAGTGACGTTTGTACTAACTTGGTTTTAAAGCCTTTACTTTAAAATATACGCCGTTCAATAGCTGAGCTTAATCTTACAGAGAATGATCAAAGCTCATGTAGACAGAAACAAACAAATGAACAAAAGATTCTCTCCTTCATTTCTGTCAAACAAAGCTGTATGACACGTTTCCAGCTGTTAGTATCATGGTTGCTAGGCAACCTGGGCAGCGCAACGGAGGCTAGACCGTCCCATTTCACAAGCCTCGCACTTCCGGCCTTAGCGGTCTTTGAGTACGCGGCCCTTGAGGATCGTTGAGGCTGCGTACTTTAAGGCTGCAGACCCTGAATTGGGATACAGCCAATGACTATCAAGATAAAACAGGAAACACACAGGCTGAAACTCAGACTCAGGACACAAGCTTAACACAGTAACTGGGGAGAATTGTTCATAAACATAAACTCATTTAGGGATGGGAATTGATAAGATTTTAACGATTCCGATTTCATTTTCGATTCTGTTTAACGATTCGATTCCTTATCGATTCTCTTATCGATTCTTTTTTTTTTTAAAAAAGGAGAACACTAAAGTCGATTAGCTTAGAACTGTGTTTTATATCTTCTCTTTGAACAAGATAGAAATTTAGGAGTAACATGGCCTTACAAACCCAACAGTGAGATCTTAAGAGATCCAGCCTACGGCTCTTCAATGGGGTGTCACAGGGTCCCCAGGAAAAAAATGTATATGTAAAATAATAAAATAAATATTCTCCTGTAGCAATAACAAAGTTTAACATAAATTATTCTGTAGCAATTACACAAGAATATCCAGTAACGTCCCTGCCTATGTAGCAGATGTGAAATGGTCGACTGCGTTGTGACAACAGACACGGACTGGCTGGAAACAGGGTTTATTCCTATAAAACAGAGTGCAGCAGCAAAATCAGTGTCACACAGCGGCAGCAGGCTTCTCCTCACCCAGTGTGGAGTCCGTACAGCTCTGGCTAGGAAACCCCACACCCGCAATGTGGCCGCAGGTGGCGTTACACTGATTAATGTCCCACTTCAACAATAACACACGGAACCTTAGTTCCACAAAAATAAAGTTCACACAATAAAAAAGTATAACCTATGTACAATACAGTTTTGAGAATGTTCACAATTCGTACATTATATCTCAGCTACATACTCCCCCCTGAACTTCTCAAAACCCGTTAGGTAAGGATGAGCAACTGAGCGTCATATATAACAATTCGTAACTGTCAGTGATCTGGAAATTCACTACCCGGTGATACGTGCAACAAATATGTTTCCCAACTCATGGGGAAAGTAAACAGAAGAAAGTTGGCCAGACCCCCTAATGTTTACTCGCAAGAGAAAGTGCCTTATACACTATCCTGAACAAACAACACGGTAACAGCTACTATATGATGAATAGTACTCTGAGCTGAAGACAATCTCAAAATAGGTGTTAACATCTGACATGAAAATCACCCGACATATAAAACAAGTAGCCCTCACAGAAACAAGTTCTTGGCAAAGCTGCTCACTACATTGCCTGTTTGTAGGTTTCTTTGCTTCATAGTCTGGATTAACCTATTCACAGGCTTCACTATTCGACCCACTCTCGTCCTGATCTGGCCTGCTGCATTACTTGGGGGTACACCACCATGTTTCACGAGGCTCCCAACCTCGTTGACTGGCTGACTTTCAGGGTAACTGATACTTGGTAGTGTTCCCTCCTCAACTGGGGTAGTGCAAGCCCTGCTGTTGTTGTCATCATCTACTTCAGGGTAAGCAGCTACTTCACTACTGGCACTGTCACTGTCCTGATGCTCCTCATCATCCAACTGCGCACAGACACTGTCTCCAATACTGTCACACTCTTGGGGTCCTCTAGGAGCCGGGACACAGTCATCCGTCATCTGAGCCACCCAACGGGCTGTGCGTTCAGTACAATCGTCCTCAAGATCAGCGACAGGGGATTCTCCATCAGATTGACTCTGCTCCTGGCCGAGTTCTGATTCACTGGCAAAAGACATCTCTGGTTCGCCCTCGGACTCAATGGGCAGGAAATTAGCCTGCAAAAGCAAGTTCCTATGGACAACTTTCTCCTGTCCACTCTTGACGTTCCTGATGCGACACGTGTGGCATGTGGGGTTCTTGGAGATCACAGTGTAGATGGTCGACTCCCACCTATCAGCTAACTTCCTACGACCCCGTTCGCCCTTGTTTGCCAAAAGGACACGATCTCCTTCCTCAATGTCAACACCTTTCTGCTTTTTGTTGTACAGGTCTGCTTGACGCTGCTGACTAGCTCTGGTGTTAGTCTGGGCCAATGCGAGTGCTTCTCTGAGGTCATCTCTCATCCTTTTTACATAACTGTCATAGTCTGTTACATCATTGTCCCTTGCAACATTGTGAAACATGACATCCACTGGTAACCTGGGGATATGCCCGTACATTAGGAAGAACGGTGCGTAACCAGTGGACTCATGAGCGGTGCAGTTGTAGACAAAGGTCAGTGTCTGCAACATCTGAGGCCACTTGTGCTTCTCCCTCGGAGGTAGGGCTCTGATCATATTTCCCAAGGTCCTGTTAAACCTTTCGGTGTGACCGTTACCCATAGGGTGGTAAGGTGTTGTTCTTGACTTCTGCACCCCGGCCACTTGCAGCAGCTCTTGGATCAACTCACTCTCAAAATTGGCGCCCTGGTCTGAATGGATCCTTTGAGGGAAGCCATAGACACAGAAATATCTGTCCCACAACTGGCGCGCAACTTGTTTTGCCGTCTGATCTGAGCACTGGAAAGCATGGGCCATCTTGGTGAAATGGTCAGTCACTACTAGAACATCCACACTCTTGCCCCTGTGATCCTCTGCGGACCAGAAGTCTATGCAGACGAGCTCAAGAGGACCGGTAGTTTTAATGCTTTCAAGAGGGGCCCTCCCCTCAGGCTCGAGTGTCTTGCTGACGACACAACGTTTACAGCACTTGACATGCCCGCGAATGTCATGCTCCATGTTGATCCAGAAAAATCTCTGCCTGGCTAGGTACAGAGTTCTGCTTTGGCCCTGATGGCCAGCATCATCATGGACACCTGACAGGACTTGACTGATTAATGTGGATGGAGTCACGTACTGATGGCGCTTTTTGCCAGTGAGTGGGTCTTTGTTCACTCTGTACAGGATACCATCCAACACTTTCAACTTTTCCCACTGTTTCATCGTCTTTTGCGCTCTGTGCGACAAGTGAGCTCTTTCTCTTCGTGATGGACGCCGACCACGTACGACGAACGGAATGACTTGAGACAGTGTTGCATCTGCTCTCTGCTCCTCCTGTAGCTCCTGGAGCGAGAAGGCAGACAAGGTGTTCTGGCCCAGTGAGGGAAGCCGATCTAGCTCTTGAGTCAACCAGGAGATTGCTCTCTGTTTTGAGCCTTGGTCCCACTCAGCATGGCCTGTGAAGACTGCGGAAACTTCATCGTTAGTCAGGGAACAACACCCCAGGCTCTCTGCAGGGGCCAAACACTCAACACTTTGGTGGCTGGCACTGAGCCTGAATGCATCCTGAACCGAGATTTCTTTGACCTGTTGCGACTCCTCTAACAGGGTTGCATAGGGTTCAGTCATGAGTCTCTGACTAACACGGTTGTGAACGAATGGCTGCCTGCTCAGTGCATCTGCAACGACATTTTTACTGCCAGGAATGTACTTGATGCTGAAGTCATAGGGGGACAGCTTTGACACCCACCTCTGTTCACATGCATCAAGCTTGGGCTTCGTGAGAATATATGTTAGGGGGTTATTGTCTGTCCAGACGGTAAAGCTATGCCCCTTCAACCAGTGGCTGAATTTGTCACAGACAGACCACTTTAGCGCCAGAAACTCAAGGCGATGGGCGGGGTAGTTTCTCTGTGCACGGGCGAGGGCCTTGCTGGCAAATGCAACGGGACATGCTTTACTCTCGCCCTCTTGGACTTGTGACAGCACGGCACCCAAGCCGTCCTGTGAAGCGTCTGTCGACAAGATAAACGGTTTGTTGAAATCAGGGTGAGCAAGCACAACGGAGTCGAGGAGTGCAGCCTTCAAGCGTTCAAACGAGTCAACATGCTCCTCCTTCCAATCACTTGGGCTGAGCCTCCGGAAAGAAGCAGCACCTCGAGCGTTTACTTTCTTTCCTTTGGGAGCGGCAGTCAGGGTAAAAAGGGGTCTGGCAATCTTAGAACAGTCCTGTATGAAGTGCTGGTAGTACATTACCATACCCAGAAATGACTTTATCTTCTTCTGGGATGGCATAACCCCATCCTCCATCATGAGATCAGCCTCTGAGATAGCGGTGACTGCCTTAACCTTGTCAGGATCGGTCGAAACCCCGCCTTCAGTCACAACATGGCCCAGAAATCTCACACTCCTCCGGAGCAGATGACATTTTTTGGGGGCCAGCTTCAGTCCATGGGCACGTAGTCTGCTAAACACAATCTCCAACCTCCTGAGAGCCTCTGCTTCATCGGGTGCATAAAGAAGCAGGTCGTCGAGGTAGCACAGCAGGGTTAGGAAATTCTGGTCGCCAAATATGCCCATCATGAGACACATGAAACTCGCCGGACTGTTGCACAGGCCTTGGGGGAGTCTGTTAAACTCGTAGAGCCCCATTGGTGTTGTGAAGGCCGTTAGCTTTTTGTCCTCCTCTGCCATCTCAATATTGTAGAAGCCAGAGGTGAGATCCATGGCACTGAAAATTGCGTTACCTCCCAGGGCTGCCAGACAGTCTGACTGGTGGGGCAAGTGATGGGCATCCTTGACTGTGCGTGCGTTCAACCAGCGGTAGTCCACGCATATTCTGAGATCTCCATTCTTCTTCCACACCAGTACCAGTGGGGACGCCCACTCACTGTTGGATTTGCGGATCAGCTCTCGCTCCTCCATCTCTGTGAGCACCTGCCGCAACTTGTGGTACTGCCCTGGAGGGACGCGCCGATAGGGAAGTCTGAACGGCCTGTCGTCAGACAGATGGATGCGATGGACAAAATCCTTTGCCAGTCCACAGTCCAGCTTACCCTTGGAAAAGACATCCTCATACCTGTGGATCAGTTGCAGTACCTGAGCCTTCCAGTGGTCTGAGACTTCACAAGAGTCGAGGTCTAGGTCCTCCAACCCCATCTTCTGCAAGCTGTCACGCAGGCTAGGGCAGGAGGGAGGGCTACTCTGTGCGTCGCTACACACTGTCTGGCTCTGGACCCTAAGGGTCTCACTTGGGTTTTGGTCAGAAGCCACTTCGAGATCTTCAACAGCTACACAAGCGGAAGCATCTGCTACCTTAGCGTTTCGTCTCAATGTGATAGGCTTATCACATGTGTTCAGGATTCGAACAGGGACCCACCTATCGCCACTCATAGAAACCACAGTTCTACAGACAATGACACCTTTTTTATGAGTTTGTGATTTTGGTGGTTCAACCAGAATGGCGCTGCCCTCGGAAAGGGGTGATGACGCTGGCAGTCTGCCCCATACAAGGTGCTCTTGCTTGGGGAGTAGAGTCACTGCCTGAGCTAGTTTGACAGTGCCAATGACATCTGGCATTTTGTCACCCCTCCACCGGTTAATGCCAGACAGCATATTCAGAAACTGCACTATTTCAGGCGCTTCTGCTGATTCGGGTTTGCTCAGGACTTGCCAGAAATGGGGGGACAGCCTGAAGTGTCTGAGGAGGTGTTTGATAACATTTGTCCCTAAAATCAACTGATCTTTCTGACCGGGGACCACTAGGGCAGGCACTCTGAACGTACAATCATAGACTTCCATTTTCAACTCGCATATACTCTTGGGTTTAACCTGAACTCCACCACAGCCCACTAGCACAATGTCGGTACGAGTGTCGCTTAATTCCAATGCGACCCCAGCGCTCTTTAACTCTCACTCCGCCTCTTCGCTCAAGGTACACTCCATGGAACCTGTATCAAGAAGGGCCTGCAAAGAGACTTTGTCATTCACCAATGCATTCATGTAAAATAGGCTGTCTGCCTCATCAAGTCTTACTATATTCTGGGAAAGTACAACAGTACCAGGTGGGGCACACTTCAGGCTTTCTTTGTATACAGTCTGTATGTCATCACTGGGATTGAGGGTTTCACACTCTTCGCTCACACTGTCCCCTCTCAAGTGCAAGCACCCTAGTTTCCCTGGGGATTATTTTGCTGGGTAATGGGCTCAGCTGCTCTGGGGCAGTCTTTCCTCTGATGCCCAACCTCCAGGCAACCTAGACATCTCCTCTCTCTCATGCAGTGAGTGCGCGTGGAATGTGAGCTATTGCCACAAACCTGGCACGAAGGGAACCTGGCTGAGGCTAGAAGCTGTGGTCTAATTACGGGGTGGACAGGCTGGTTGGAGCGCTCTAACACCCTCTCCAGCATACTGAGCACGCGGTCTAGAGCACTTGGGTCTGAAGCGGCAGCTCCAGCAGCCTTACCCGGGCTGTCCTGGGAACATTTTACTGTACCTACTTGGGCATGGTTCAGTTCAAACTCAGGCGACTCGCTTGTGGTTGTCGCAGTGGCCACGAGGAGGGGATGGGGTCTGGCAGAGCCCAGGCTCTTCTTTTTTGCATGACACTCTCTTTGGTGTTCATCAATGGCTTCCTGAACCTCCATTACTGTCCATTTACTGATGGCCTTACATTTGAAAACACAGGCGAGGCTGGGATCAGGACAATTTCTGATAAACATCATGGCTATATCTGCCTCCATGTTCTCCATTTTGCCTCCCTGACGCTGTAAATGCTTGTCAGCTGCCTCAGCAGCGATATTAAGCCTCACCCAATAGTCTACTGGGGTCTCTTTTGCAACTGCTTGGGTGGCATAGAAGTCAGCCAGTGGTTGACAGGAGCCAGGACTATCACTAAAATAACGCCTGAGTATGGCATAGATGGTCTCAGGGTTGGTCACTACACCAGAACATGAGTTACTTTTCAAACCCACCTTAACAATGTTTTTAGCTCTGCCAAGGAGGTGGTTTAAGACTTCATCCACCTGCACGGCTCTAGACAACCCTCTCTTCTCTAAGTACACTTCCATCATGTCTATCCACTCATGAACAGAGTACTTATCCGCATCATCACCTCTGTACATAGGTGGGTCTTTGATATCTTGTCGGACCACTAAGTTCACTTTGGAGAGGTCGAGAGTGGTGTCAGGGCTCTTAACTTTGGGGGACTCGGCTGGGGCTGTCTGGTTTGGACCAAGTGGGACTTGACTGGATAGTAGCCGGCTAGCGATTGATTCACCTATCTGGGTTCCCAATTCACCAATGAGCTCACGTAGCTCTTTGTGTGTGCTGTCGTTGCTCAAAGCAGGGGTTGAGGACTGGCGCTCATGAGCTTTATTTCGAATAATGTCATCTGACTTTGCTGGCTCATCACGCGACATTATAGACCTGTCTCTCATTTCATCTGCCCCAGACAGTCTCCAACCTCTCCCAGCGACTGGCGTGAAAAGGTTAAAGGAGTCTTGGCCCCTACCAGCCATGTTGCTTACAAGAGGTTAGCAATAACTACAAAGGGGATCAGAAACAAAAGGAATACAAAAATACCTATCACTCAGAAAAATACAACACAAATAAACACGGCTCAGTTAGACTCTAACAGGTGTAACTGGGAGAAATGCCTACTAACAGAACACTGGAAATTTTTTTTGCTGACCCACAGAATAATTTTACTTATATTACAGGTGTCGGAAGTGTTCAGCTCAACCTCAGCGATCGGCAGCGGCTGATCAGATGCATCCGGGTCACGGCACCACTTTTATGTAGCAGATGTGAAATGGTCGACTGCGTTGTGACAACAGACACGGACTGGCTGGAAACAGGGTTTATTCCTATAAAACAGAGTGCAGCAGCAAAATCAGTGTCACACAGTGGCAGCAGGCTTCTCCTCACCCAGTGCGGAGTCCGTACAGCTCTGGCTAGGAAACCCCACACCCGCAATGTGGCCGCAGGTGGCGTTACACTGATTAATGTCCCACTTCAACAATAACACACGGAACCTTAGTTCCACAAAAATAAAGTTCACACAATAAAAAAGTATAACCTATGTACAATACAGTTTTGAGAATATTCACAATTCGTACATTATATCTCAGCTACACCTACAATTAAACACATTCACTTACCAAAGTGAAATCGGGGGCATCTGCTGTGGCAAATGGGTGCAAGCCTTTGACCACAAACTTAGACACTGCTGGGTGACATTCGTCTATTCTGGCCTGAAAGGAGACGCTACCGGTAGACTGCAGCGAGAACTGCCAGCATCTGAGCCAGCCAGACTCTGTCTCTCTCATCATGGTTATCTAAATGCAACGCACAGTAATAGCAGGTTTTGTAATAAGGTAAATCGCGCTAACATAATATGCAATGCTAATTGATTAGTTACCTGCGGTATTAACGGGAGAGGACGTGGAAACGCTACCGCTGCTGCTGGGTTGAGCTTCGCTAGTCCGGAGCGGATCAAAAACACGACATTCGTTGAAAGCAATCGCGTGTTTTTTGAGCAAATGCTTTTGCATATTCGTAGTGTTTCCTCCCTTTGATGAAATCTCTACTTTGCAAGTATTGCACGTTGCCCTGTTGTCATCCTTTCTCATAAAGTGTAACCAAACTTTTGAGCGTTTGTGCCGCTCAGGCGCCGTGTTTCCTACTGGGTAAAAGACGCTACTCAACGTGATGACGTCATTCGGGGCGACTGGAATCGATAAGGGAATCGTTTTTAAAAGTGGCAAACGATTCCAAGGAATTGAAACAGTGGGAACCGGTTCTCAACAAGAACCGGTTTTCGATACCCATCCCTAAACTCATTACAGACATAATAATTTTTATGAATTATTATGTCTATTTTTATGCTTAAGGACAACAGATGGAAATTAGCCCTTGGCTATAATCTGGTATGTTTACATTCATGTAATTTTTTTTTTACATTTATGTTCATTAACATGCACTGTCCTAAATAAATAAATAAATAAATAAATAAATAAATAATTAAAACCCAAACTAGACCCAGAACATGAGAACTAGAAACAAAACACTGGAAATGAGAACTACAACACAGAGAAACTGGAAAGGTGGAACAGCTAACACTGAAAGCAGTAACACAGGGAGACTTACACACATGCTAAGAGAACTACAAAGGGGGAAGTGACTACAGTCACTAAGAACTAAAGAAAACTTAAACTATGAATGACAATAATCAAATAATATAATTACAGAGTCAGAAAGAGCAATACTGAGTCGCAGACCCAGTACAGTGATATTAAATCCCTCACAGTACAGCATTGTAACCTGTTTATCCATCAGAAAACTGCAGAGGATTTTCATGCAGCCTTTAAATAGCATAGTTAGTCTACCTCAGTTTGATTTGCAGCAGATTTCACAATATGAAAAAACATAATGTCACATGTACAAACCAAATATCTAACTTAAAAACATCAGGACTCACATGTAAGTTTTAATGAGCAGTCCTTACCTTTAACTCTAACCTCTCTTCTTCCTCTCCTGCCCTGTCTTTCTGTCCTGTTTTGCACAACAAAACATGACCTGTCCTTTCATTAATTGCACAAGTGGTGGTGGTAATTAGCCACTAGATAACTGGGTAAAGAGGTCATGTGTCTGTAGCATTGTCCACCATTTTAGGGAACAAATTTTGTTTTAAAGTGAGTAACAGGGCTTTTCCCTGCCTTTATAGGGGGCTTATATTTCACTAAAAACTATCTATATGCATATCCACATAATTATGGATTACGATATTCAAAAAAGACACTTTGTTTTAAAGAAAATACATTTAAAAACAGATCGTATTAGATTTATATTTCAAATATGACAAAAACATATTCTAGCAAATTATAGCCAAATTATTCTGTTACATTTTTTGTATTGTTGCATTCTTACCCGACCAGAACAACCCCTGTGTTACGGCCGGGACCGTTTCAGACGAGTGACAGGACTCAAACGCAAGACGCCGAACAGCTCGAAAATATATTTTAAGAATAATGTTTAATGTGCACACAAAATATTCATAAACAAAAGGTGAGCGTAGACGTTAACTAAATAATGATCTGGTCCGGGTCCGGGGATTGGACTGGAAAGCAAGTCACAAAAGGTCCAGGAAAAGGTCGGGGTCACTGTAACAGAATGCAAATGTTCAAAACATAGATAAGGAGGCATATGAATATGTTGTTTGGCTCAAAATCCTCCTTCGTACTGTGTACTTGCCAACGGAGGTCGGAGATGACATAGAGGGGGAGTAATCCGGGTGTGTAAATCCAAAAACTCCTGGCGTGGAGGCAGAGAGGCAGGTAGGTAGTTTTGGTGGTAGCCTGAGGGACTGCCAGAAGGTCCAGCATCCAAGTAGAAGCTCTTCGCCAGGGGTTTAACAGTTAGGTGTAGCTGAAAAAGGGAGGCGCACAAAAAACAAACATACAGTGAAGCAAAGGTGATTCACAAAAAAAACACGTAAGGAAATTATGGTGGTGGCCTGCACTGACTGATGTTTAGCAGAGAATCTGGCGAAGAGAGATTGAGAACGCTGGCCTTATGAGTCCCCCGGCTAATTACCCACAGATGTCAACGATCAGCAAAAACACTGAGGCCCCTCCCAGGGGTGGAGACGCCGGCTCGGAGGGAGACACACTGGCACACACCCGGACCATGACACCCTGTCTTTTGCCTTACTAATATTTCAGTGTCACTTTATTTTCCACATTTTTTTTCAATGTTGCCTTATGGTTCCGAGCACTGTCATCAATCTTTACATTTTATGATTATCTCATAACACTTGTTTAATCAGCTACCATCTCTCCTATGGACTTTTTAATGTCTACAGCCTCAGATCAACATAACCCTGCTCCCCAGCTCTATCAGCAGCTGGAGCAGCAGCAATTCATTCACAGCATTGTACCCTATCAGGTAAACATAGGCTACGTTTTGCATTGTCCCCACCTGATGACAGTGATACAGTATGACTCGATTCCACATTGGATTCTTGATGAACGTGGGTTGTTGTTATTCTGTCTGGTTCTATGTGCCCCTTTCTAACTTTTAGCACCCGCCCCTTCAAACATCTCTGCAAAGCCCTGTTATGGACTGTCGTTAAAAAAAAGGGGAAGCTACAGCGTGGAACATGGCCCTGCTCTAGCTTTGCTTGTTTGTTTCAGATCTGTTACGTATATTTCTTAAAATGGCAAATATATATTATTCTATGTGTGACTAAAATATGTGTTTAAGATTTGTAAATCATTGCAATAATTTCTTAACTGAGGTTGTGAGATGCTAAAAGCAAAAGTACTAACATGTAAACTACAATGAAAGTACAATAAACAGTACAGTGCAAGTGAACATTTCAATAATTTTGACATTAATTCAAAGATCAGAAATTGGGTTTTCTTTTTTTTCTTTTTTTTTGCCATTTTCCACCTTTTTCTTCTACTCTTTTACAATTTAGTTATGCTGCAATATAATAATAATAATAATAATAATAATAATAATAATAATAATAATAATAATAATAAGGAAATATGCTGTTCGGTGATTTGCTTGCGTTAACGGTAAACATTAAGGCGTGTCCTCAGATAAGGTATCTATTTTATGCATGCTATTTTGTTTTTGTCTTACAAATAAAGGACGGCATTTTCAGTTTAAAAGTGAATATTTAGTGAGTAGGTTAGAAAGATAAAGGTTTTTCACACTTAAACATTGCATAAAGATTTATGTACGATCAGCAGCCTGTTTTTGGTTTGGTGCTTTCTCTTCAGTCTCGTAAGTGGGTCAGGAGCAGGCGCAGGGGGGCGGAGCAACGTCGGGCACTGTCCAGGAAGAAATTCTGGCGTAGGTATAAAACGATAGCAGTGTTTTGTGCGCAACATATTCTGCACAGTGTGTGGTCTAAGCACCGAATTGTGAAGATGGCTGACGACAGAGATAAAGCTACTGACCAAATGAAGACATGGAAGGCGAATCGAGGTTCTCAGGTCTGTATATGCATTGGGTTATATCAAGTGATTTTACTCCGCGGTGGCTACCACAGTTGGAAATGGGTGAAAGGTCGTCCAGGGGTAACAGGCTAACTAAGAGCTAGCTTGTAGCTCATGTCCTGTAGTCTCTACATTAATGTTTTTAGTGTAGTTTTAGTCTTAAGTATTTATCATACAGTCGTATTTAGTCCTTTATACTTTTTCACAGCCGTGAAAGAGACTTTAACCATGAAGATAAGAAGTGGGTCCAGGGTTATTTGTTTGAACTTCAACCCTCCTATCTATATATAACTAGGGCATATTAGAGTAAATTGCCGTTGTAAAGTAACCAAGTTCATGTCGCAGAATGGTTTTTATTCGTGCTGTTTTGAGCATGTTTGAGAGTCACGTAAAGACAAAAAGCATGCCGTCATAGCAGCTTCAAGTTTCAGCGTTATTGTTATGATAGTACACCTGCGAAACTGCACCATTGTATACACGTGTCACTTTTTTATGCTTAACGCAGTCTGCCTTTTTTAACTGCTTTTGCAACTTTGTCAATATCTTTGTTAGTTTCATAGATACTTTCTTTCAAAAGTGCCAGTTTTAAGGGCGTTCATTTAGACAATGAGTTATTATAACAGTTTAAGGCTCATGCAGGAGTAATGTCAAACACTGAAGATGATTTCATTGATTAATATGTTAAGCCACTTAGTATTTTGCACTGATTTTGTTTCTTCATTATAACCATAAGGTTAAAATTGCATTAAAGAAAGACCAGCTGTATTGCATTAGTCTTTGTTATAGTCTTACATCAAGATATATTTAATGCTTTCTGTTTTTGTGGGTTTTTTTTTTTTTTTTGTTGTCGTTGTTTTTTGTTTTTTTTTTATTATTATCCATCTGTTATCAGAAACCAGATGTGCTGACCACAGGCGGTGGCCATCCAGTGGGAGACAAATTGAACTTGCAGACTGCAGGACCAAGAGGGCCGCTGCTGGTTCAAGATGTAGTCTTCACAGATGAGATGGCCCACTTTGACCGTGAGCGAATCCCAGAGAGAGTGGTCCATGCCAAAGGGGCAGGTAAGGCATTGTGCTGTAGTCATGATGCTCTTTTTTTTTTTATTTTTTTATCCGATTTGCTGTCCCTTTGTTATAGCAGTGCAAAAGTGCACACAAACTACTGCTGATCGTGTGTAAGAAAAGGTTAAAAAAATTGTTATTTATATTCGCTGACTAACAGGCTAACAAAAACGCTTTGCGTTCTTAAAGGAATATTTGTAATTAAGTAAAGAAAGCCAAGCGTAAAAATTGTTGCCATTCAGGTCAATAGGATGGCTAGACATTTTATGCCAACACTTAGGGCTAAGCAGTATGGCCAGAAATAGTGTCCCACTATATTTATTTCATTTCGAGCCCCTCAATGGTTCTCGCACACAGTTTTGGTAAGTAACACTCTTTTAAGTCTTCCTGCTGGCAGTAAAAAAATTAAAGGCTTCAATTAATTTATTCATTATCTATGGTCAACATCATTCAAAAATGTTTGTGTAATTTCTGACATCATTGTTTTTGTAGCAGTTATGACTGCTGCCATGCTTTTTGTTACACAATATTATTAGTCTTGTGCCTTTTGGTTGTTTCCACCTACATCCACAAATACAATGCTAAAATGACTCACCGTGGGATTAGCTCTATATTTATAAAGTCTTCAGACATGAATCATTTCTTAGTTCTAATGCCTGAAGTAGTAGGTAAATCATAGCTTGAGATCTAGACATCGACAATGCATTATTCAAAATGATAAAGTTTAATGGCTAGGACAACTTTTCAATTTGTTGGTGACAACACTTTGTACACTATGCAGTGTATTCTCAACACTGGCCATTTAATATGCACTAGAATGCCACAGATGCAGAGTTACTAAGGTACATATTCAGCACCTGGCACCAAAGACTCCCAGTGTTTAAAAGGTCTTAACAGCAGGCATGTGGTGCACTTATGTCTGAGATCAAGCATTGGTCTGATCCTTAACATTGGAAAGTGTTCAAATTTATGTGCAAATTTAGTCAAGAATTGTATTCTGGTGCAGGCAGATGGCTACAAATGACTGCATTAAATTACAAAGTTAAAACAAGACAACCAAAAAAATAAGTATAAAAGGAAATGTGGATCCTGCTTATTTGTGGATTAACTCCAAACAATTGTTAATCTTTACAGGCTTTACAGATCAGGGCTTCAGACTTTGGACAGACATTGAACAAGTTATTTGTTGGCCTACTTTCAAGAGTCTTAGATTTGTTCCCATGATAAATACAGTAAAAACTAGAACTCAAAATTTGTGAAGCTTATATTAGCATACATGTCTTTTAAAATTTGTATTTATTTTCATTTTTTCTCCATTATTCAGGGGCGTTTGGCTACTTTGAGGTCACTCATGACATCACTCGCTACTGCAAAGCCAAAGTGTTTGAGCATGTCGGCAAGACTACACCAATTGCTGTCCGCTTCTCCACTGTGGGTAAGAACGACCATAAAGGATTTCATGGGTTCGCCTTGTTAATGGTTACAGATTTGCTTATTGGGGGGTGGTTGTTGTTGTTGATGACGACACAGTTTTGGTGTGATTGTTTGGACTATAGACCCTGTGCACGAGAAAATGCTAACTTCCTGGTTTGAGACCGGATGTGGGGTTGTACATTTCCGGTAGCTTTACTTTGCGGTCAATCGCTACTGCGAAGATATACTCCACAATCATGTCCAAAACTCGAAAACGGAAAGATCGCGTTAAGTTACAAAGAGCAGAAGGTGGGAACACTCACCGCTGTTGTGTCATAAAAAATCTAATGATCAATTTTGACGTTTAAAGCGTTTAGATGATCAGTTGTTTACATCACTCAACACAAGCAGAACTGCATTACTGCAGAAGACACATCGTCCACATTCAGAAGCACATCTCTGTATAGTGACTGGTCTTATGATTTAAACAGGCAAATGTTCAGCATTCAAACTACAGGTGAAGAATAGTCAAACCAGATGTTTCCCTGTTATGTTGATATCAGCTAGTCAAGTACACACCTACACAGCATGTTAACAAACCGTGAAAAAAGCCACACAAAAAATGAATGATTGCTGGTAAGGGTTTCTATACATTAGTATTTACGAAGGGTATGTTGTGACTTACCTTCAAAATTACAGCGGTCCCTCACTATAACGCGGTTCACCTTTCACCTCGCTGTTTCGCAGATTTTTTTAGTGCAAGTTTGCATGCTTTTTTTTTTTTTTTTTTTTTTAAACATCACATTGTGTCCTGCGTCCTGATCGCTGCAGACGATCTCCTCCGTGACGTCTCTCC
Source organism: Maylandia zebra (assembly GCF_041146795.1). Taxonomy (NCBI): domain Eukaryota; kingdom Metazoa; phylum Chordata; class Actinopteri; order Cichliformes; family Cichlidae; genus Maylandia; species Maylandia zebra. The sequence goes on along the minus strand of NC_135173.1, from coordinate 21,470,456 downwards.
TGTACAGTACAGAATCGCTGCATCGATTGCTAGCAGTGTGACTCTGAAATGCAGTACTGTATGTCCACGAAACGTTTTGCACCGTCAAAAAATAAAATTGGCTACTTGATTTCACCTGTCGCTGGTTATTTTTAGAATATAACACCGCGATAAACGAAGGACCGCTGTTTACAGATACTGAGAAATATAAAATTTGAATCCCTTTTCTCTTTTGCTCTGAGGCGCGGGGGAAAAAATATCAACAAGTCGATGAACATCCATTACCGATATATTGGCTAAATGCCCAAGACATCTATAGAAATGTAAATCGCCGCTTGATTCATTCATTTGCTTAACTTGTTTTGGACCGTAAACAAGGTGCGACTAGGACACTGGAAACAAAGCTCCCCACAGGAGTTTCTGCACCGGAAGTAGCATATGCTAACATGCACATAGTCTATTGCTTTTAACATCTGTAGTGGCACCTCTGGACTGCACTGAGCAGCTGCTACGTCACAAACCCATTCAGCCTCTTCCCATCTTCCTTTAGCATATTTCATTTTTTTTTTTTTTTTTTTTAAATAATAATAATAATTTGCATTTATTATTTTGAATTTTGCATAGGATGGAATTTGCCTCAGAACTTGGACTTGACTTAAAAACATCCTGTTTATTTTTTATATTTCAACTGACAGGAATATATATAAGAAAATTACCCCCTCAATTATATGAAGCCTTAATCTTCTCACAGCATGTTCATGTCTGCTGAAGACAGATAACAAGCTCGTGAAAATATGGGGAGAAAATGCATGCGTGCTAAACAGTTTTGAAATGCTGTCATAGGAGAATATGGACAATTAAAACATTGAGTGTTTCATGAAAGTGTGACTGTATTAGACATTCTGGTGCTTGTATGAGTCATAAACCATCCCTTGAAAATGGAAATGTGAGTATTTGGTAAAGGATTGATACCTATAAGCAGGCTGGCCCTGTGTTGGCAAGTGGTGCTCTTAACATCTCAACTTGGGTGACATTAGAAAGGACATTAACAGTGAACTTTCAGTCGATTTGTATGCTGGACATTGTCTTTTAGACTAAGTTAGTGGATAATGATACAAATTCATGATTTGTCTGTAAAATATCAATTGAACTTTTTTTATTTTCCCAGCTGGAGAGTCTGGGTCTGCAGACACTGTGCGTGACCCTCGAGGTTTTGCAGTCAAGTTTTACACTGAAGATGGCAACTGGGACCTGACGGGCAACAATACCCCAATTTTCTTCATCAGGGATGCCATGCTGGTGAGTGGGTGTAGGGACGCATGTGTCTGGGCAGACCGTAATGTTACAGGTTTTTATAATTTTGTGTCAGAGAGTTGCAGTATTACAGCAGTACATTTTTTTTTTCTAACATGGAAATAGTTAAGTGTGGCTGCTTTTTCAGTTTTGTGTCTTTTTTTATTTTTTAACATTAAATATCTAACCCGAGGGCGTATGAAATAAACCAAGCTTGTTATTCCTAATGTAAGATATTTAAGACCAGAGACACATTCCTCACAACACCTGTGCTAATATCAGTCAAGTGTACATTGTCTTATATTAATGTCCCATCTTTAATCTCGTGCAGTTCCCATCCTTCATCCATTCCCAGAAGCGCAATCCCCAAACCCACATGAAAGACCCTGACATGGTGTGGGACTTCTGGAGTTTGAGGCCCGAGAGTCTGCATCAGGTAGATGCTGCTGAGCCTGATACTGAAAAGTCTAGTATATTATGTCATGTCAGCTGAGGTGTTTCTAAAATACACATTTAGGATAAAGAATATTTTCAAGTAAGTCTTTCTGTGCACTGTTGCTCGCTGTCTTTATACTTGTAGTCATCATTGACAGTGATTGGCACAGAAACTCTTCCAGTTGTTTTCATGGTCTCGTCTTGTCTCCTGTGCAGGTGTCTTTCTTGTTCAGCGATCGAGGTTTGCCTGATGGCCACCGTCACATGAATGGCTACGGCTCTCACACCTTCAAACTGGTCAATGCCGATGGTGAACGTGTCTACTGCAAATTCCACTATAAGGTCTGCCTGAGGTCAGCTTTATTAGCTGTTATGTTGTGTGTTCTGCCATCTCTGACTTCATTTTTTTAAAATAAATTTTTTAGACGGATCAAGGAATAAAGAATTTGACGGTGGAAGAGGCAGACCGCCTGGCAGCCACCAACCCAGATTATGGAATTGCAGACCTGTTCAATGCTATTGCTAATGGAAACTACCCATCCTGGACCTTTTACATCCAGGTCATGACCTTTGAGCAGGCTGAGAAGTTCCGGTTCAACCCGTTTGATCTTACAAAGGTACTGCAGTTCTGCACAACAGACAACATCTGAGTTATAAAGTAATACGTGACATAAATGTGCAGTGACTCGGTAACTTGTTTTCCAAAAACGTCCATATTATCACAGGTTGTCTCTAAATAATGACGTGCTCATTTGAAAATCACAGATGACTTTTGTGATTTGTAAATTTTATTCGCGGTGCAGGTTTGGTCACATAAAGAATACCCACTGATCCCTGTGGGCAAACTGGTTCTGAACAGGAACCCAGTCAACTACTTTGCAGAGGTGGAGCAGGCGGCCTTTGACCCAAGCAACATGCCACCAGGCATCGAGCCCAGCCCTGACAAGATGCTGCAGGTGACATTATGGCAGATTTGACAAGCTAGGGGGGAATGAAGAAAAGCTAGGTTGGTATTGAGCTCTGTCCTCCATGTTCTTTGTCTAGGGTCGCCTCTTCTCCTACCCAGACACGCATCGTCACCGGCTGGGAGCAAACTACCTGCAGATCCCTGTCAACTGCCCCTTCAGGGCTCGTGTGGCCAACTACCAGCGTGATGGTCCGATGTGCATGCATGACAACCAAGGTGAGACGTGATCAGGTCTGGTACCTGTGGCTCAGAAATGAATCTTGAGTAATCCTGGAATTTTAATCCAGGTAGTGTTACAGTTTATTTATACTGAGTTCTTAACTGTTATTTTTAACTGTTATTATACACGTGACATATACACAAGTGCATATCACCTTTGAAGCAGACGATCAGTGATGGTGTTTTAAAAAATCTTAGTGATCCAAAAACACCCTTATTATATAAAATAATTAGAAATAATTTTATAACATGGACCTTACATGCATAACCACAGTCATCTACATTGTGCACAAAATGTAAAAACTAGCGATAAAACATTTTATCGCTACATTTCATGCATTGTACAGTGGTAGATGTGTGAATAACGTATGTCATCACTATAGTCACTGATTATGGTTTTCCACAAACATCTCGTCTTTGTTCATTTTTTCTTTCTTTCCTTCACTGCCTCACCAGTGTTTTTGTTTGACCACCAGGTGGCGCTCCAAACTACTACCCTAACAGCTTCAGTGCCCCAGAGACTCAGCCTCAGTTTATGGAGTCCAAGTTCTGCGTGTCTGCAGATGTTGCTCGTTACAACAGCTCAGATGAAGACAATGTCACACAGGTAATGATGATTTAACAGGATCTGTAGGCGTGTGACACAGAGTGTCTGAGGCCCAGGCAATTTCAGATTTGATAATATTAAAAAGCTGCATAAATCTGTATTTAATATGAACAGTGGATCGAATGATAAGATGAAATTGTTGCTCATTTTTTAAAGGGTAATGGAAATATGTAGATTTAGTTTTAGTGGCTTTTTCTTCCTGTTACTGCACTCGTTTGGTTTCTTCGGCCTCATCTTGGAAGGAACACAACTGTAGCTAAGGCCACTTCTTATTAGTAACAAACGGTAGCTGTATGTTATAAGATGTTGTTTAAGAACTTGGAAATCCAGTTAAGGACTGAGTCAAAATCTGTTTCTGATTAGTTCCTTTTTCCTCTGGAGAATAAACCTGTGTGTTTTTTGCAGGTTCGCACCTTCTACACTCAGGTCCTGAATGAGGAGGAGCGACAGAGACTTTGCCAGAACATGGCAGGGTCCCTGAAAGGAGCCCAGCTCTTCATCCAGAAACGCATGGTGAGTCCAAGCACTACAGTCTCTCACTTTGCTGTCGCTCATAGTTTGTGCTTTTTGGAATGTGAGGTTTCAGGAAAGATGTTGTGCTTATTGGTAAATGTAATCTATTTACAGTATGTAATCTGTTTATTTTTTTTCATGGGGAGACGAAGAAGATGTGTGTTTTGTTTGTTGAAGAACCTGCTGTCCTCCAGGACTGTAATGTTTTTCTTGGGTATCTTGCAGGTCGAGAATTTGAAGGCTGCCCATCCAGACTATGGAAACAGAGTTGAGACTCTTCTCAAGAAGTACAATGCGGAGGCCAAGAAGGTAAACGGGCCTTGTCTAGTTGTGTGTAGGGCTGAACGATATATCGCATTTGCGATAATATCGCGACATGATCAAGTGCAATTTTCTAACCGCAAAGGCTGCGATTATACTCTGGACATGTCCAAATTCATGGGCTGCATCCTCCTGAGGCCGCATTTGTAGACCGATTACGTCACAGCGACGCGCCGAAGGCTGTCCAAATTACTACCATATCCCAGAATTCATAGCGCGGCCCAGCCAAACTCCAGTTTCCAACAATGGCGGCCGCTACTAAGTTTTAAAATTACTCATACTAATCTTTCTGGGTCACAAAATAAACTTTTAACATATTTTCAGGCGAGAAAGTAGTTGTGTAAACATCAAATATCTGCTCGGTTTATCAAGATATCCCATATTTGCAAAAGTGCTTCGACGTTTTCAGAGGCGTCTGCTACCCACCAGCTCGACAGCTAGCCGGGAGCTCGAGGGTTACTGATGCGGCCGAGAACGGCACAACTCCCGGCACATCATTTTCAGATCACCGCGGAGTTTTGCTGCTCGGGTTAAACGTAATATATAAGTCACTTAGACAACCTAAAAATGTTATTGTTGGGCTTTTTTCAGTGTTTTGTTTGTTCGTGAGTAAATCGGTTTGGCTGAGATTAAAGTTATTAGATTAGATAAAATAAAACTTTATTAATCCCCCGGGTGGGTTCCTCCTTGGTTTTCACACAGCTGACTAAACGTCAAACAGAAAACTTATTAAACAGAAGTATGAGACAGTCGAGAATTTACACCAGTGTCTGGTTATATTTTAGATAGCAAGAAGCAGACGGCCGAGTTTATTAAACTCCACCGAGACAGCGGTGACGCTAATCAGAACTAGCCTTCTGATTAGCTAATCAGAAGGCTAGACCGTCCAATTTCACGCCTTTAAACTTTAAAGGCGTGTTTGTGTGTGTGTGTTTATACAATTGCTATTATGTTTGCACTTTATGTGTAATGTTACTGACTGCAGAGATCAGTAAGATGTGTGTATTTTTTATTTATTAGTTTTATTTATTTAATATTATTTTTTAATTGAATGACTGTCTAGTAGTTCACAGATGTTGAAAAACTGAGTGTGGTAAAGCCACTGATTTTTTTTATGTATATTTCTGCAATCTGCACATTGTACTGACTTTCATTTTAATGTTTACACCAGGGTTCCTTGTCAGCACTTTATGCTCAGATGTTTGTAAGCTAAAAATAAACTATTGTGTATGTTCAAATATACTGTTGTGATTGAAGAAGTTAAATAAAAATGTCAGTCATCAATTCATGCATCACCTCATGTCATCATAACAGAGGTCTGTCTTCCAGGAAAGAACAGTTTAAAATTAATGTAATATAGTATTGGCCATACTATATGATGTATTGCTTGTCTTTGTTTAATAATACAGAAGACAAATACCTTAAAAAAATAATCGCATCGCAATCGCAATATTGGGGCAAAAAATCGCAATTAGATTATTTTCCATAATCGTTCAGCCCTAGTTGTGTGTTTATATACAGCATACATCCAGTGCAAGTTGTAATTTCATTCATTCATTAGCCACACTGGTTCACAGTTAAATATCTTTAGAGACTTTCCCAAAAGTCTTTCTTTTCTTTTTTTCTTTAGAAAGGAGCATTTAACAATCGATAAGACTTTCATTAGATGATACAGATAATCAAAGGATGTCTGACCTTAAAGTAAGAGGACATGGTATGAAACTGAGGTGTTAAATAAGAAGAAACGTGTGGATGGATTTTTATCTGGTGTCAAAGTACTTATAGTAGTACATTGTAATTACAGTAATATTCTGCCCATTAAAGTGTCTGACCTCATTTTTGAGTTTCTCTTCTTCAATTTGTGTTTTACAGGACGCTGCCTTGCATGTTTACAGCCGTCCAGGAGCCGCTGCCATCGCCGCGTCCTCTAAGATGTGATGCCTTAAATTTCAAGCGAGCAAATGCACTTGCGTCATAACTGACCACTACTGAAATGGAACAATATTAGATCCATCAGGAAAGGCTCAAAATACAAGTAATCTGGCTTTTACTGTTGTGGCTAATTGGTTTTTGATTCAGTTTTTCCAAGCAATTTATTTCTCTAAATTGTCAGCACTGTGCATTGTGAGCTGCACCACAACCAGGTTGCAATAAAGTCACCATGATAATACCGCAGTTTTTTTTTAAGCTTTGAGTAGTAACTGTTTGCTTTGACCACCTGAGTTTAACAGGCACTTAAAAGCATTTCATTTCATTTTGATTTGATTGCATTAAGCTAATTAACCAAACCAGCCTCCAGTAATTCCTCACATTGTATGTACTACTAAGCTATGATGCTTGAAATTTTAAAAAAGCATTGCAAGTTTGAAAGAAATCTGCATTAAGGATGATACTTGGTATCTGCTTTAATGATGAGTCTCAATTTAAGCTGGTAAAACATCTGGATTTGTCATGAACCACAGGTTTGCTGCTTTGCTCCCCCCCCCCCCCCCCCCCCCCCCCCAGTATGAGCAATGATCTGTTGTGGGTTTGTCTGTTTGTTTGTCTTCTTTCCTCATGTTTGACTGAACCACTGGTCAGTGTTATCATTGTGGGTATGCGGTGATGAGCAAGTTAAAAGATGTAATGTTAACTAAAACAGTCGTTTGTGCCTTTTTTATATACAAAAACTACCACTAACATGGATTTAACCTTCATCCTTAACAACCCAGGTTTGTTTCTGTTTAGTGTGGGGTTTATTTGATTTTTGATGGTGTGGTGTTTTGTTTTGTTTTGTTTGTTTTTTTTTTTTTTTTTGGGGGGGGGGGCTGTAATTGCTTTACCCTAAAACTGTCTTTCTGCACGTTTTTAGATTGGTACATAAGAATTCTGACATTCTTCAGTCAAGTGGGAAACTTGATAAAATAAATCTGACCTTTAAGAGTAATGCAACTTCAAGCATGTAATGATGAAAAGTAACTGTCTAAATTAAATCTCACTGTTCTGAATTGCTTGTGTGAACTTTCTGCTGATCTGAATGTGACTGATTTCTTTTATTAATGTCTGTACTGGAAAATATTTCTCATCTGTTCTGTGCCTATATTGAATGAATTTGTAATTAAAAGTTCATCCATCTTCCTTTGTCTCCTGTACTTTTTCAAAGAAACGATCATGATTGATTTTACGAAAACAATCCTCAACTTGTCTGAACGTAGCACGTTTTCACTGGTTCCTTTATTTGCAGCATGTTTTAAAAGCAATAGAGGTTCTCTGCTCAATCTGTATGTGTCATATCTGCAAGTTGTGGAAGAATGAAACCTGGCTGTAAAATTTCAGCACAGGGGTGTGTCTGGAGGTAGGGCATGAGTTCACACAAATAGTATTATAATTTGTATGTTAAAACTTAGATTTGATTATTATTATTATTTTTTTTTTTATTAAGAGGACTTTAAGGTTATAGTACAGTAATAATCAGAAAAGGGTAGCATGACAGTTGTTTACTTTGATTAAACAAACATTATGTAGCAGTTGGTAATTGATAAGAGGTTAATTTTCAACCAGAAAGTCACTGGAGACCTTGATGGATTTAGGGGAAACTTTAATGAATTTTTAAAATGAAACTTATCCCTTTACCTCCCTTTTTGCCATAACATGGTGAAGTTGCAATAACCAGTCATTTTGAAAACAGTCCATGTACTCTGTAAGTCAAACCCTCACAAATATGACATCACTGTTTCCACCTCTGCAATCCAAAGGCACTGAGCCCAGCCCTGTCAAGACGCTGCAGGTAACACAATTATAAGTGTTCAAACTGTCTAGAAGAGAAGAATTGATCATATAAAAAGAACAGTCTAATCCCTTCTCCCATTATACTTTTTCTCCCTGGGTAACAGGGCTGTATCTTCTAGGTTCTTTGCCCTTATTTCAAATATGAGGGTGTAGTACAGCTCTGGATTGTCTGCTGAGAAAACAGAGCTGTAGCAGCTTTACTGAAGAATATGTCAATAATGACAGCACTGAAAGTTTTAATTATTTTTTTTTGCTGAGAAGTTATTGATAAGTGTTGGCCAGGGGATGGCGCCATTTGAACTGTACAAATGTTGTGACACATGAACTTTTTCTTTGTAGTTTCAATGTTTTGAAAAGCTCAGGAGACTCATACATTTATGAACCCAAACCACAGTCACCTAGATTGTAGATGTACCAATGTATCCAAAACTTGAAAATCAGTCATACTTAATTAATATGAAAACACGAAGTGTAACTCCAAACTAATATCCTAACAGCTTCACTTTGGAGAGACCCAGCTTCAGTTTGTAGAGTCCCAGGTCAGAGTGTCTCCATATGTCACTTATTACAGCAACTCAGATGATTTCATGTCACATGGGTAATGATAATTTAACAGGCTTTAGAGCATAGGTGTCAAACTCTGGCCATTACATTTGGCCCGTGAAGCCATACCAAATTACTATTAGAGCTGGCCTACTGGTATTATACAGCTAATATATATATATTGTTTAGTATTAAGCTTTGCTTGTTCCATATTCAGTTTTTCAGCAAAACTTGTTTGAGTCCATAAGAAAAGATTCATTCTTATATCTGGAGGAAGTTTTTTTTTTTCAATAAATATAAATGTTAGCCCGCGACTTTGTTCCAGTTTTGAATTTTGGCCCACTGTGTATTTGAGTTTGACACCCCTGCTTTAGAGGCATGTGGCCGAGAGCTATAAAGTTTGAGAGTGTCCTAGGCTGAGGCTTTCGCAGGTTTAACTTGGCAGGTATTTTGATGTTGAGTCATTTTTACTGCGCACAGTACACCTGGAATGTGCATGAATGCACCAGAGCTTCCTTAGAAAAGCATGCAAACTGGAACCAACCCAGAACCCTTCTCATGTTCAGTTTCCATTGTTACAAATGCCACAAACCTCATGCTCTAAATACTCTGCAGATGTCAGTTGGAGCTGTGAAGCTAGTGCTGAGGTGGAGAACGTTGCCAAACACAAAAATCAATTCAATTCAATTTTATTTATATAGCGCCAAATCACAACAAAAGTCGCCTCAAGGCGCTTCATAGATACAGAGAAAAACTCAACAATCATATAACCTCTATGAGCAAGCACTTTGGCGACAGTGGGAAGGAAAAACTCCCTTTTAACAGGAAGAAACCTCCGGCAGAACCAGGCTCAGGGAGGGGCGGCCATCTGCTGCGACCGGTTGGGGTGAGAGAAGGAAGACAGGATAAAAGACATGCTGTGGAAGAGAGACAGAGGTTAATAACAGATATGATTCAATGCAGAGAGGTCTATTAACACATAGTGAGTGCGAAAGGTGACTGGAAAGGAAAAACTCAATGCATCATGGGAATCCCCGGCAGCCTACGTCTATTGCAGCATAACTAAGGGAGGATTCAGGGTCACCTGGTCCAGCCCTAACTATATGCTTTAGCAAAAAGGAAAGTTTTAAGCCTGATCTTGAAAGTAGAGATAGTGTCTGTCTCCCGAATCCAAACTGGAAGCTTGTTCCACAGAAGAGGGGCCTGAAAACTGAAGGCTCTCCCTCCTATTCTACTTTTAAATACTCTAGGAACAACAAGTAGGCCTGCAGAGCGAGAGCGAAGTGCTCTAATAGGGTGATATGGTACTACAAGGTCATTAAGATAAGATGGGGCCTGATTATTTAAGACCTTGTATGTGAGGAGCAGGATTTTGAATTCAATTCTGGACTTAACAGGAAGCCAATGAAGGGAAGCCAAAACAGGAGAAATATGCTCTCTCCTTCTAGTCTGCTGCAGCATTTTGGATTAGCTGAAGGCTTTTCAGGGAGTTTTTTGGACATCCTGATAATAATGAATTGCAGTAGTCCAGCCTGGAAGTAATAAATGCATGAACTAGTTTTTCAGCGTCACTCTGAGACAGGATATTTCTAACTTTAGAGATGTTGTGCAAATGGAAGAAAGGAGTCTTACATATTTGTTTAACACAGTGGCTCCCACAGTGGTTTTTTTGCTGGGCCCCCCTTTGTTTTACAAGAAAAATGTTCATGCCCCCCCCCCCGTGGGCACACGCACAAACACATCCTCCAACCACACACACCCATATTTTGCTCTATTGCAGTTTATTTCACACACACATGTATATGTATGTATACATTATATATATATATATATATATATATATATATATATATATATATATATATATATATATATATATCAATCAGAAAAACATTTGGGCATGCTCCTCTTTTTACGCTCCTTCATACCCCTAAGATAATCTGTAATGATGCCAATACATGCCTGTCTGGAACAAGCATAGTGACTGGCTTACAGGAAGGCCCGCATATATCTAACCTGTTTTTTTTTTTTTTTTTTTAATGTGGGCGTTACAGGCTGCCTGAAGTGATAGCTGTTATTTTGTTAAAAACACCCACATGCAGTGCCACTGCTGAGCCCCCATCGACAAGTGAAAGTAAAGGTGAGTCTGTTTTAGTAGAGTTTGAGGAGAAGCAGAATGAACTTCAAAGTAAGAAAACAATTTAAAATGTATTTCTTTGTGTGTGTGTAGTGGTGTTATCTTACTTTTTCTTAAACTGTCTTTCGTCAAACTGTTTTTACATTGTCTAGATTCTAGGTTGTCTCAGGGGCGTCTTTGCACAGGCTGCGGTCTGAACTGGGGTCTTGAACGATGTGTGTGTGTGTGTGTGTGTGTGTATCTACATATTTATTATGTATGTATGTTGTTAAGACACTAACACAAAGGTTGTGTCACAGCATACTCACCAGATAATTTGCATTGAATGCAAATGCAAAACTTTGTTTCCCACCCACATTTCCGCTGCTGAGTCTCCTTTGGCTGTTAACTCCACTCGAATCCAGATTGCACATAAAGACTGAGTGGACTTGCACTGACTGATACGTGAAAGTGAGTGTAAGGTTTATATTGTTGATTGTCATTTATGCTTAGAGATATTTACTCATATATGCTTTGAGTTTTATAATCGATTGCATAATAATGGAGGTTTGATCCGTAGTAGTCTGTGGAGACTCTGTGTGCCTTCCAGAGCACTCTGGCATACACACACACCTTAAGGTCATGAAAGAGGTTATATCTTCTCTTACTGATTTATGGTAGGAGGACACCTCTGTATCTGTATAAGAGCCCTTTGTTTAGATGGAGCGCTAGACTCCTGAATTTGAATTTTGTGGTTGTGGTGCTGTAGTGGTAAAGTTGGGGGTGGGGAGTGTGCTCAACCCTACTGGCATGCAGTATACTCATCCAGCAAGTCCAAACCTGTTCAACTGCTTCCTGTAAAAAGCTGGAGAGACATATTACCAGTATGTCTAAGCAGGCTTATGAAATGAGATTCTGCTCTCACAGTCGAGTCACCGACTGTGAGAGCAGAATCTCCTCAAAGACATATTTGCATTAGTTGCCAGTGTGTGTTCTATCCCAAAGCACTTTCTCATATTATATTATATTATATTATATTAATATCACTGTAACTCCACTGCTGTCCCAAAAAAGAAATCATCAACAACAATAACTCTTTTGAACACCTTTATTCTCTCCAAACTGCAGTTGAGCTCACAACAATGACAACAACGAATCCTCCACGTTACCTTCCATTTCAGGACAGCATGTATGATGGGAATGGGGATCAACAATCAATGGTTCAGCACACCACTGTGATCATCAGCACTGAGCCACCAAAAGACCATATTATCTGGTCCCTCCTCTGCTTTTTCTACTCAAACCCCTGTTGTCTTGGGCTTGCAGCTCTCATTTATTCTATCAAGGTGAGGTTAAATAAATCGGGTTTTTCATGAACTAAGCATCTGTTATACTTCTGTGTGTCTGTGTGTGCATGAAAAAATATATTAATATTTACCTGTCTACTTACTATGACCTACATTATATTGATTTTACCACATAGATCAAGTTAATATCCATGGTCTCCAACTACACTTTTACAATCTATATTTTTCTGTCGTTTTAGGCCAGAGACCGGAAGGTGGTTGGAGATTTGGAGGGTGCACGGCATTATGGGGCCACTGCTCGCCAGCTTAACATCACCTCCACAGTCCTGGTTGCCCTTGGACTCCTGATATTCATTATTACAATGATAGTTGTTTTTGCACGGGTATCTCGTTAAGCCCTCAAAGTAACACACCCTGACAAAACGCTTCCTTTTAACAGATTGCAGTGCATTGCTTGCTGCTGTGACTTTGGATTTGGATGATAAATATTAGCATCAATTTTATAATCAGTCTTCATTGTGTCTTTTGTTAGAAAAAGACACAATTTCATCTATCTATCTATCTATCTATAGAAAAGGACAGAAACATATATATTTATATATATATATATATATATATATATATATATATATATATAAAAATATATTTTCATATTTCAGTGAAGGTAAATGTATATAAAGATGATTTTTAGCCAATTAATGTTTGTGCCTATCTATCTACACCCAGGTGAAAAATAAGCACACTGCATTTGGCGTCTGCTAAATTACATACGGAACAATGAATGACAGTATACGGAATTCTTCTTTGTTCACAAAAACCTTTTTTCTGTAGCTGTGGATCATGCTGCATATTCACTGACGGGGATCTCAGCTCATTTGTGGCAGGAAAATCTTTTTATTGAGATGTTTCATTTTCCACTCACTAATATTCCACAGAAACAGTGTGGACATTTCATCCCCTTAGAATTTGTTCGATTTAGAGAATTTAGAGTTGATTTGTAAGCTATATTATAAAAAAAATATTATCTTTGTGATTTAAATGGTGTTGGACTGTAACTCATTAAAAAAATATTACTAGGGTTTTATTTTATTTTATTTCAGATTCCATCGATTTCTGGGAGCTCTGTAGCCTCCGTAGCAATTCTTTCTTCCTTTTTTGAAAAGTATGTTGTAGTATAATGGAAATAGTCTACTTCTGAGGAATTGTTGTTTTAAGGTTTATTTCCAGTAGAGTAGGTGTCGACTGATTGTTGTTACACTAAACTGTCCATCTTTACTCAATAATTGTCTCACTTTAGGAGTTGCAACAGCAGATCATCTTTCTCCAGCTCACCCCATCTCTTGCATCCTCCTCTGTTACACCAACCCTCCTTCACTATACCCTTGAATCTTTTCTGTGGTCTTCCTATTTTCCTATGAAGCCATACTTCTACTCACTGATGTTCACTTCTCTCTCCCTGAACTATCTTCACCAACTCTTTCCCATAGCTTCATTATATGGCACACAAACTTTATTCTTGTGTAGTTACTACAGTTCTGCACATCTCCCATGTTCTCAAAAACCAGAACCAGTACACTTCTTCTCCATTCCTCAGGAATCCTCTCACTCTTTAAGATTGCGTTAAACAGTGTGGTCTAATGGTTAGTGGTGTGCGGATTGATACTGAAATATTGATTCTTCCGATACCAGTAATTTATGTTCTAGAATCGATTCTAATACAAAAATATCGATATTTAAGTACTCTGGGGTAAATTTGTAGTTTATCATTAACAGGAACACAGTTAAGAAAGAAACTATATCATTCAGATCTTCTAAATTTGAAGGAACTACTTCCTCTTACGCCTTTCATAGACATATGCAAAATACAGCTGTATAAATATGTCGCAGCCCCTGGCATGCGCACTCACAACAGTGGCTTAGCGTAAACGGAGTCATGTGTGGACATTTTTTACCTCCACAAACAGCCAAGACGCGATTTGCGATACATGTGGCAAGACAGTGAGGTGTTGTGGCAACACCACTAA